>NW_022280044.1:6154031-6348446 GCF_004355925.1 Anarrhichthys ocellatus | reverse complement strand
ATATATATATATATATATATATATATATATATATATATATATATATAGTAGCCTTTTCGGGCTGCGACAAAGGAAAATCATTTGGTGAAATAGTTCGGCTAAAGGCCTTCGTCTGTCTGGACAAACCGCACAGAGCGATACACGACCACGAGACCTCTCTGCCCTCGAAGTGGTCGGGATGGAAAAGCAGAAATGCATCAACGGGGGCGCGATGTCGCAGTTGGCATGCACCCCCCCCCCCCCAAAAAAAAACACTTCACACCTTCAACAATGTCCAGGCGAATGCAACTTTCACCGAGAGAAAGTCGGCGCGTTTCCGACGCGTTAAACCCCCAAATTACGCCGTTCCAAACAGAATACACCACGCTCGCTCACTTAAAGGCTCTTTCTCCCTTTAAAGCTATATCCGTCGACATGCAGCTGATCTCAGAGCAGCCAGTCACAGGATGGAACGACTCCTAAATTCTCCTTCGACGGTATAACACGGACACGTTTGTAGTCCCACCAACGTCCTCTGAAAAAGACACGCGTTACCATTAACTGCCACGATATTGTGCGCTGTAATACAAATAATAAGTATTTGGTACCTTTCTTTGTGTGTGTGCACAGCCTGTGTGTGTGTGTGTGTGTGTGCCTCCGCCAGCCTGGACGCACCAGTGTCAAATCACCTGTAATGGAGAGAAGTTAAACTTCCGGTCATTGTTTTAAAAATAAAAGCACAGAGAAACGGAGGCGACAATACTATAGTATAAAGATAAGATAATTTTTATTGATGAAGCAGAAAAGTAAGTACAAGAAAAGCATGTAACCGTAAACAAACTGAGCATTTATAATAACCAATATTAATAAGAATCACTAACAAAACGTGTTAAATACTTTTTAGACATTCCACAATCAAGCTGTAGGTTCAGCCTTGACCTTTTAAATTAAATGTAATCATTATCCAATTATTTTTCATCCTTTACTCATATGGTCGATATTTTTATTAAATATTTGTATTATCATTATCTATACTGTGTGTTAAAATATTATTTGAAAATGTAGAATTAAAAATATTCAAAAAAATAAAATCATGAATCTAAAGTGTATACTTTTATTCCGTCTAAAATGATCACCGTGTCCAATACAATAACCCATGTTGCTAAATAAATATATTGTTGTCAAAGTCATTTGAGGTTTGGGGCTTTTATTCTGCAGGGTTTCAATCACCTACATTCCGGGATTGACGTGAACTTGATGCTATCGCTGGACGCGTGCCTCTTCTCGCCGGAAGTGTTGGTCCAGCAGGAGACAGACGTCCTGACATTGTAATCTAGATTCATAATTTTATATTCTTTACACAGAGTGATGACAAAGAGAGACAGGCTGCATGTGTCACAGGTAATTAAACAAAAGGGCTAAATTATAGGCTATTTAACGGAAACATGGCAGGAACTTTGTTCAAACCCATTATTTGAAAACCAAATAAATTACCAGGACTTTTCTTGAGAATGCTGAATTTATTTATATATTAATTAAAATATTCTCCATTTTGCTCAAAGTAAATACGAAGGCCTTTGTAAAATCCATTGGGATGGTGAATCATTTCTGTACGTTGTTCAGCCTGTGATGAGGCAACACTAAAAACACTGCATAATCTTGTCATTATCTTTGTGCAATTTATAAGCCAACTCATTGCTGGGAAGTAATAAAATCTTGCTACTCTTAGCCATTAGCAGGAGTTACTACGCAACACTAAAACAGGGCGACCCAGAGTTGAGTGACAGTTTTAAAAGGCCGTTATACGGCCTGATAAAGTGGCCTGACATGTGAAATGGGTTGTGCATTAAATAAACATTAGACAAAGTGGTCGCCATGAGAGTCGTACACAGTTATAGAGTGGCACTTTTCATAGCATGTCCTCTCTTGGGTTTGAGTTCAGCTTCCCCAGAGAGACGTTTCTGATGAACTTTTCATGCGTTTCAATTTATATTTACTACTCAAAAAGACAACAACATGAAAAACTAAATTCACTGTTGTCCCGTGCTGGATTGATCCCCTAAAGGGCAGAAATGAGCTTTGGACCCGGATTGACCCAGAAATTCTTCCAATCTGTGCATTCTGTTGTTAGTAATTATTTAATTGTAGATTGCTTAAGCACATATTTATATACCTGTAATTTCCATGTGTTATTTGTGTGGCATACAGTGTCAACTCGAATTAGCAGTTTATCACATTATGACAAACACCGCATCATAAGGGCCCCTTGAGGGCCATGGGGCCATCGTCTTTATCTTATCTTTGAAACAGCATTTAGACCTTTATGTTGGAAAAATTGAACTTACAACAAATATAATGGAAACAGTTGAAAGAATAAAATCTGAAAATCCCACATAATAAAAAAAAAAGGAGACTCTCTTTTCTGTGTCTGGTCAGAATGTAATGGCCTCATTTGTAAGATCCCGAGTACAGTGTGTATTGTCATTACTGTATAATTATGTGACATGAAAGTTTATGCAAAACTAAATGTAAAAAAAACATTAGAGAGTGAAAAAAAAAGAGTTGTCAGCCACGTGCTGTTTAGGTCAAACTACGTGGTTTGACATCATAACCCATTTGTCATTTGGGCAGCAGTGATGACAGCATGTCTATAACTGCAAACTCCAACACATTAAACCTGCATAATACACGTACATCGTCATGCAGACCAGGTGCATTTTTATTCACAGATCAACTTTGGCCTTTTCACTCCTATTGATTTCGTACCTCTCGATGCAATTGTGACACTATTAAACATGCATCAGTGACTTGTCCTTCTCTGTCAGACGTTTCCTCCCGCAGTGTGTGAAGGAAGGAGGGAGGGAGGAAGACGAGGACTCCCCCTCCCCCTCCTGACGCGTCAACCATAATTAACTCTGCCACTGTTGCTCCACTTTGCTGGTTTTGCAAGTCAGAGAGGCGAAAAACCACAGCAACGCTCTGTCTCCTGCTCAGAACAAGGCGGACACAGTGAATAGGACCGTCAACAAGTGTAAGTTTGTACAGTGGTGTACTTTGTTTTCAACACACGATAAGCCTGCAATCAATCACTCACACACACACACACACACACACACACACACACACACTATTCACCTACCAGTTTGCCCAAAAAGTTCTTGCACCATGTTCATTCTCCTCATTGGACTGTCAAAGGGCATTCTGGGAAATGTAGGAATCACTGATTAAAATAGAAAATTGATGGGTGAGTCACACGTAAAATGATATACCTTTTGATTGCACACAACTTAGTATCTAATATCTTGTTTCCGGGAGAAAAATCTTTTGTATGAACTTGTGTGCTCTCGATGTATTTAATATCTTGTTAGTATAAGATGATAACTTGTTTCCACAAGTGTGACAAGATGATCGCTTGTGTGAAGTTATACACAAAATAAATTATCTGACATCTTGTTTGTGCAGCACAACCACTGTGTGAACAAGATATTATATGATATTATAAGATATCATCTTGTGTATGCAAGATCATCATTTGTTCAAATGTGTGCACACCAGATATTACCTGACATCTTGTTTGTGCAAGATAATTATCGTTTTGAGCTCATAAGATACACATCTTTTTTGTGAACAAGATACAAATCCGTCTCTCGGGACTTCCGGGACTCATGTAGAAAGTTAATAACGTCCCAAATAACGCCTAAAATCCACTGAGTGATACTTGACAGTGTAAGAGGAGCCGAGAGAGGATTGACTGACAGCTTCACATTGGTTGTGAAATAAAAGGAGCACCGTCTCTCTATTTCACTGTCGGAGTTCACATTCAGGCGTTCATGTCCTCAGCTAACAGTCCAGGTGCTGCTTTACCTTCCACGGAGCTTTTGTGGAAAACCTGCAACACATTAAAGCCGGCCTCTTTGTCCACAGTTGTGGACATAATGTCAGCGCTGCGTTAAGGGTGGTGGGGGGGTCACTTAAGTGATTTTCAGTATTTCAGCTCTTGGCTTATCAATCCATATTCTACCAAGAAACACATCATTTTTTGTGCACGTCTAGACTTTGGTTTGAAATGTAGGTTAGATATACGCTGACTTGACATTTCATTTGTTCAGACAACCGATGGTTCCAGCATCAGTTAGCGCTCAGCCGTGCGTCGGAAAGGGCAAAATGTGCGACCTCAAGGGACTTTGAATGTGGCATGTGTATCGGCACACGGTGATGACTCATCGAGAATGAAGGGGAAAGAAAATCAAAGTATATGTCTGGTGATCCTGCAGATAAGAACAACTTGTGGATGAGAAAATACCAAGAGACCCTGTGTACCCTTAATAAAATTAAATCTTTTTTTTTCACACATGTTGGAGAAAGTGTCTCCAGTGAGCACAGGAGCATCAAAACGCAGCACTTCAGAGGAGATAACATTTGCCTGGTAGAACAGATTGAGATACCTTTTGCGTCATGCTGAGAGGACCAGCATTTTTACTTTAAAGCATCAGGAGCAGACGGAGCCATCTTGCTTTTGTGTCTGCAGGCTGGTCCGGGCAGTGCGATGATGTAGGAAATGTCTTAACACCAAAATGGATCGAATGCAGAGTGATAAAATCACAGTAGCGTTTCCTTTAACTGCTTGGTGTCAGGCTCATTCACATCAACGGAAGCACAAAGAATAACTCTGGCTTTGGGACTTAATGATTTAATTAAGGGCTATTCAAGTGTTCGTAGTGGAAAGTTGAATTATCTTAAAAAATATCCGGTGAGTTGCAGGCGTCTATTTTCCAATGTAAGTCAATGGGAAAAAAAAGCATTTCTGGGTCGTTTGAAATGGCATCACGTGACGGACCCGGAGGTTATAATTCCACGGTTTGGAAAAGTGTCATCAAATCCCATGGTTGCTTGATTTAACCCGACCCAACTTTTGCAATGCAGTGTCATCTGGCAATGTGTTTGCCAATCACATACATACAAGCAGACATTCCTGGTAGATTACTTTGTAAATTTGAAACGTATAAATCCACCGGTAACCTGGTTGGTTAACGGAGGGTTAAGTGATTACCACTGTGATGAATTTCCAAAGTTTTAAAATCAGTGTTAGTTACTGTACCTCCACCAAGGTGGCTTGGGTTTGGTTTGCGTGTCTGTTTGTCAGCAGGATTACGGGAAAACTACTGGCCCGATCTTCATGAAACTTAAGAAGAGTGTAGCATGAAACTAAGGAAGAACCAATTACATTTGGGGCACGTTTTGAGTGGCCTTCTAGTACGATAGTACTCTGCAATATCGAGTACGGTCTAGACCTGCTCAATAAAAAAGGTGTCTTGAGATAACTTCTTGAGATTATTTGTTGCCTGTGACTAGAGATAAGCCTGCATGTATACACCCTGTAATCACAGGCAGATATACGTCGTATTAAAACAAGAGACTGAGACGGGGCCTGTCACATTACAGCCAGTGTTTAATTGAGTATTCAATGAGTATGTATTCTCACAAGGCATTAAATGTACAGCAAACTACCACTATCGTCATACATGATGATGGGCTCACTCCATGCCAGAACTCTGCCGGGACAGAAATAATACACTACATGACTACATGTCCACTGCTTGAACACATATCCTGATGCCATGCACTAATATTGACCATTAGCTGTAAAACCACTGGAAGAAAACAAACTAAATGCACTCACTCAGTATGATCATTTTACATGGAACCATCACATGAAACGGGAATAGTACACGCACGCTTTTAGATAAGAAGATGACGAGGGTGGGCGACAATGTTATAAACAATGCAATAACAATAAGAACAACGACGACAAGAACAATAACAGTATTAAAGCTTTTCATGACCATATCAACATTCAGTGTATTGGAAAATACAATCCCAATAGACTCTTTGTATAAAAAAGAAGCTTTTCAAGTCAGCATGGAACAAATAACAGTTCATTTCTCTGGGTTTGGGGGGTAGGGGGGGTAGGGTGGATGACAGGAGCGGGTGTGCTTCCATAGATTTCGGAGGAGGGGAGGTGTTTGTGTGTGTGTGTGTGTGTGTGTGTGTGTGTGTGTGTGTTGAGTAGGGTGAGGGATCCTGGAGGGCTGCTGCTGGTCTATGTGGCGTAGCGTTTGGTCCACTGTTTGGCTATCCTGTCGTGCTCAGCTCTGTTGGTCAGGTACTGTGTGGCGATGCTTCCAACCAGAGGGTCGGCTGTAACACAGGAGGAAGGAACTCAGTGAGACTCAGTACAACAAACAACGCATTCATTGATTATTCACCTGAGAGTTAGCTTAATTTGCTGCGCTTGTCTTAACTAGCATTTAATTGTTAATTACCGGTACTGAAGCGACTTTTGTTTCAAGTGGTTGTTTGCTTTGTCTGTTAAATCAACAATAACAGGTTTGTTGAGTGCAGTGCAACAAGCTGTAAACAGAAAATTGACATATTATCACCTCATAAAGATGTTGTTGGTGATTATGTTAGCAAACAATTGCTTATTTACACACCCAGCATATACAGAGCAACATTGACATTTCATTGGATTTGTGTTTGTGGCCACCTGATGAATATAAATCCACTTTCCAATCTCCTTTACCTCCGTCTTTGGCCTCCACCAACCCCAGACTGTTTAGCTGCTAAATGGATGCTACAGTACTTATATTGTAACTTCATTTCCTTGGGAGCCCCAGTGTGGTCAGAAAATGTCATGGCAATTTCCCTGTCAGATTTCAACATTTCTTCTAGAGAAGAAGAAATTCTGATGGTGGCCCTAGAAGAAAGGTCAGGAGGTTCGTCAAAAACATTAGAATTTATCCACTGGGGACTAAGAATATCTACAGGAAGTTTACTGGAAATCCAGGCCATAGTTTTGGAGATACTTAACGCAGAGTATCGAAGTCTAAAATGGTGCAGGAACCTGAAAATCGACCACCTCGGCTCATCGGCGTTCATGGGGATTTTTACAACATCCAGCGAAAACCACAGAAGAGACATAAGTCAAACAAATGCAGCTCTATCGTCCCTGTGGTCGGAAGGGAAGTTTGTATCGTATGCCGTACAGCGCGCGGTCAACACTTTTATCGACAGCACCGGTAAAATATGCATGCCGCTGTAAATCAGAGGTGATCATGGTGGGCTCCAGCAGCAGCTGTCCTGTCTGTTCATACACCGCACACGTCCGGTCAGTCAACAGCCACCCTTATGAATTCCCTGCCGGTTCTCCCTATTGATAGTGCCGCTGCTCAATTCGTCGTGCCGCCGGTCAATTTCTCAGTGAGGGGACAGAGAGGAGAAAACAAATTCCTCGAGCCTCACATACACTCTGCTTGGCTTCAGACCGTCTCCTGCAGGGCTCAGCCTGCTGACAGAGCAGTGTGATGAGCTTGGCTGAGCAAGCAGCACAAACACCCCTCAGCACTAATCCCTGCTCGGGTTTCAATGATGGGGGGGGGGGGGTTTACAGGCTTATTCCCATATTTCTGGATGAATGGATCCCCCACATATCATGGCGTTGTAGCTCGAAGCGGGAAGCATCGGACTTCTTAAGTGACAACTTGAGCCAAAGACAGAAATCCCGTTGGGACTGCTGGTCGGTGAAAGCTTGTGAATGATTTAGTGTCGCGAATCATCACGTCAATGACTGCATTATGTTATTCTATCCTTTTCGGCCTTTTTTTTTTAGTTTAGGGCTCCCGAAGAGCGGCATTCTGGGTGAAGCAGCGGCCGCAACCAAGCCAAGCAGGCCTCCCCACGTCGGGTCTGAACCCTCCTCGAGCTCTCTTTTTCATTCTTCACACAACCCCTTCCATTGTTCAGTACCTAATGAGTTCAACACTGTGAATGTCTTTGAGGAGAGACTGTGTATCTCCAGGCATTCGGCGCAACTATCAAATATTTTTGTGGACGACACTTCGTGCAAGCAAATTTATTTCGAGCATTTCTCTGCCGTCTAAATCTGGAGACGCAACACCATCCAAAAGATATGCTAGTTATAACCTAAAGACAACCAATCGCGCTTGTTTTGATTCCCTGGTGAAATGGACAAAACGTAGAAACACTTTAAACAAATGGAGGAAAAACTGATGGATGACGATCCACGATCAATGGCTTCCCATTTCTCAAATATGTACAGTGACTTTGACAACCACTTCGACCCACATAGTCTGCTGTGGCAACACAAATCACACGTGCACTACAAAAACATTCATAGAAAAAGATGCTTTGACAACTTGACCACGCAAAAAGTTGAATTAATGACTTCCAAACATGGAAGTAGGAGCCCAAGGCCTCAGTAGGCTTCAAACTAAATGCTTGTCAAATCATCCAAAATGTATCTGAAACCCCCTTTTTGCAAATATGGAATCAACCTGCACTGCAGCCAACTTTACGATTCAGACAACATCTCTTGTTTTGCATCGCTTTTCATGTGCACTACCAAGTGCAACACCATGAATGCCTGCGAGGAGAGACTGACAGTGAGCATTTTTTATTTTATTATTTATACAATTCATTGTGTCAAGTTCACAAAGACAAACAAAAGAAAGAAATGCAGTGGAATGCAGCCAGGAGGAGGCTCTGCCTGTGAACAACCAGTTGGATGACACACTATACTTATTCGTTTTTTTAGGTTTGTAGGCTTCCAGGTGGCTTCAGGGTAATCACAGTTTTGTACGGTCCAGAAGATGATGAGGCAACTATTGGACTGTTGGAACCAGCAACGCAATCATAACACCAGATTACGCCCTGTGAGATGTTCAGGATTATTTTTGTGGTAATTTACGCCTTCTTTGGAACAGCCACTTGGTGGTGAACAGAAGGCACACAGGAGCATATTCTGATATCAATCCAGAGAGCAAAGCCTTCAGGGTTAGGCATGTGTTATTACAGGTTTGACAAACCGACACCCCTGAAGCTACTGAGGGGAAAAAGCGGATACCTTCATTTTAAAGGACTAGCCGAATAATATCAGCACATATCAGCCTGATATACGATCCAGCCCAGACAGCAGCTGCAGAAATCCCTCTGGCTTTGTTAAAAAAGAAAAATCTGAGGTTACTTTTTGGACGCTCCACAGAGGTTGCGACAGGAAAAGACAGGTAGGGAAAGGGATGGCATTGGACAGAGGCCCTGGGCTAGATATGAGCCCTAGATACACTTTGACATGGCATGTGGCTCAGCCCCCATATGCCAAGAGGATTGCCCCAGGTAGAGATCTGCTTGTGGGACCTAATACAGGGTTAAATGTGGCATGACGGCAGCCCCTGGGAGGGTTGATTAACTGTCATTCCATCCTCTTCCCCCGCTTTAATGAGCTCCATGCCAATGATCTCCGCCTGCACGGGAAAGAAAATCTTCAGACGGAAGGCGGTGGAGAGGGAAGGAAATATATTTTTAGGCTATTTCAGATCCAGGGCCCACTTTCAGCACTTGAGGCTGGGTTTTAAAAAACTTAAGCAAGTGGTGAGAAATGCAGCGATTGGACTGATTTGATGAGGCAAGAGGCAGAAAGAGCGATAGAAAGTGCGTGGGTAACAGGGAGGAGGGGTGACAGGTTTTTTTGGCGGGTACGACAGGGCGTCGATCAAGCCTCTTTTGTATCATACTTTAAAAGGAATCGGCTCATTTCATCTCGCCAACATCTGAAAAACGTGGTGGAGGAGGAGAGGAAAAGCTATTCTCATTTTCGCCCACGGAGGGAGAATCTACACGGCTACGTTATCAAAGAGCAATCCCCGCAGAGAGGACACAAGCTATCATCAGAGGTCTTCACAATCAGCACTATCAGTCCCCCCCCCCCTCCTCCTCCCCCGCTCGCTCTTTCTTGCCTGTTGCCATCTCATTCCCCACTATTCACATGTGAAATAACCTGTCTTTCTTCTGCCCCCGTCACTCCCCTTTTTCCCCCCTACCTTTTTGCTCTGGCACATTTCTCCCCGTTCTTTCACTCTGAACCTCATTGCTGTGATATTGGACAGATTTATTTTTACAAGAGCTGCTTTTACCACCTCTGCTTGTTCAACTTAACCCGTCATACCAACAGACATTAATAGGATTGGCAACTGAGGAGTCGTATTACTGGGAAAGGACTGGTTTAACTGGTCCATGAAATAAAAGCTCCGCTGGTAAACTGGACCGTAATGGATCGAATTAGCTTTAAAACTGTTGACGTATGAATACCAAGGCTTACTGTTTGTGAGGCTTACTGTTTGTGAGACAACATTGTCAGAGGATCGTAAGAGGATGAATGTATGAATGCTATGAAAAGGCAAAAATATTTAGTTTCATGCCCACAGTGGCCGTACTTTGCTTTCAAAAGGGCCTCAGTTTGCTTCCAACAAAGTGCTAATAGCATCTGAAACCCTATTTCCTTTGGAAGAATCAGGCCAGGTTATGTTCAAATTACAGACAAAGCGTCAATCATGACCACTTTGTGCAGTGATTCCCGAAGCAAGCAGATCAGGATTTAAACTTCTTACTCAAGCTGTCTCTTTTTTCTTTTACTCATCACACAAATACTTCTGTCACTTTCTTAACAAGGGTTCAGCACTAGAGTTGCACCGATTGCAATTTTCTTGGACAATTATGATTTCCAATTCAACCTGGCGATTCCAATTTTCTTTTCAATAAGAACTATAATTGACAGCATAAACAAACAGTTTTGCCACTTTTCCTTGATGGAAAATTAAAATTCATTGTGTGTGTTCATAATTAAACACTGACGATTAAATAACTTACATTTCCTCCAAATCTGTTTAGTTTTAGGATGTTAAACAGACCATAATTCCCTTTTTAATCCCTATTTTACATTGCTGTGAAAACAACTCTATTTATATACGTTTATCTCCAAAAACATCATGGTCATCACATTAAAGGCTCCAGAAGCACAAGGTCCATGCACATAGATTTAGGTAATACACCTTCTTATAATCACTGTAATTCATTTATAATTATTAATTTGAATAAAGCCATTACAGAACATTTACTTAATGGAGACCCTCATTTGAAATCTCAGAAGCTTTAACAGATAGATGAAGACAGCAATGTTACACAAACCAGCCGTGTTTCCATCACTGCAACCTTCCTGTCTGTCGTCTCTGCTGCTGTGCTACAAAGAGTACGACTCAAGCCTCAAAGTGACACGTTTCCATGTACATTATCCACACAGAATGGACATGTCACTCAACCTGCCACTGATAAACGTAGAGGGCGATATGACAAGGAGAAGTGTGTGTGTGTGTGTGTGTGTGTGTGTTGCAGCTCTCACCTGGGTTGCAGTCAGTGAGCAGGGAGCAGATGGACAGGAGGACCTTGGAGATGGTGAGGGCGGGACTCCAGTTGTCCTTCAGGATGTCCAGACAGATCACCCCCTGACTGTTGATGTTGCAGTGGTAGATCCTCGTACGGAACGTCACCTGGACACGGACAGTCAGAGGGTTAGAGCAACATTGGTTTCTAAAAGAAAACCACGAATAATCGTGGTTTCAAGTTGCATGCATACCATTTTTTTTGCGGCCTATTGAGAGTTTTTTATAGACTAATGTAAATGTGTTTCAATCGGCTTCAAAAATCTCTGTCTGCATTTATCTACACTGTAGATTCTACAGTATAAATGCATATTATATATGTGATATGTATGAAAAGCTTCTTCTTCAGTTCACTAAATCCCTGAAGCCATCGAAAGGAATCAGGCCAGATGTTAAATAAATAAATAAATCTGCAGCCTCTGCTTTGAGAAGCGCTGCGCTCAATCGCAGTGCGATTACGCACCACCACCACCAGTGCTTACCTACATTTGACTACATGTAAACAACAACGACAGGCTCCTGCAAAACAACCACACAACTCTACACCTTTTACTCTCAGCTCTGTTTTGGTCTCCACCAAGTCCTGAGGGGAATATCTGTCTCTTAAGCTGCTAAATGCTCCACTCTGTTCATCAGCGAGTTGATAACGTTGTCTGGGTTTATCAAAGCTCTTTTCCCTGAAAACAGCTGCCTGCTGCTGGAGACCAGGTGGAGACTGAATCAGACATCAAAGTCGAGGGCTGTGAGAGCAAAACAATGAGCTGAAACACACTAAATGGCTCCCTGGAGCTGAGGGGACCAGTAGAGTTTGTGATGATTCTCTGTGGATCCATTGTTCATATAAAAATACTGATTGCATATTGCAAAATTCGGCCAATATTAGGTAACATTGTGAGAGTCATGATTGTCTATCACAGAGTATTTTCCAGATCTTGAAAGATAAGATGAAAATCAACATTTCTAAACATTTTCATTATTGAAATAACACATACAGATACAAACAGAGTGCAATCTAATTTGATCAAAACCAGTCGACAACACCATTTCCAAGCAATGATTTACCAACTTACTATATATACGTAGTTGGTATGCTTTGTACTTAGAACAACATTTCTTTAGGGCTGCACCAAATTATCATTTTTATTATCAATTAAGAACTTTCACCACTAAATTAAGTAATTGTTAGGCCACTAACTGTATGAATCGTAATTTTCCAGAGCCCAAGTTTTCTCCGACCAACACTAAATAATGACATTTAACAACAATGATATACAACAACAAAAATCTGCATATTTGGGAAGATGACAACAGCTACTTGTCAGTTTTCCTTCATAAATGACAAGAACCAGAGATAAGGCAAGATAAAGCTGTGAAAATAGTTTAAATATAGCGTACACTTAAACAGATATAGATTTCTTAAGGTGCCTAAAATACCGCTGCTTCAACTAGTAGTGTGCTGACCGCCATCTACTGTAGGAAATACACTCACTATGGAAAACTACCACATACAACCCCACTTCAAATCACCCAAATTATCCCGTTGAGTGATTTTCTGTCTATCGACTAATCAATTCATAGTTTCAAAACGCAACCTTGCAAACACACAGGCTGCCTGCACAGAAACAATTTTAACAGTCAAAGCTGTAAAACACATTCTGATTGATTTCCAAAGTCCAAACAAGCCTATAATGGATGTCTGCCAATATACTAATGCATTAATACACATCTGCCTGATCTCAGCTCCACAGTAAATGCTCAGGTCACTTCATTGGAAGATCGACTGAGATACGCGTGTGTGAGTGTGATACCGACACAGTCCCTGTGGATCCGCTTTAGTCGACAGCGAAGTGAAGCCAGTCCTGCAGACATCAGCACAAGGAGCACAACATCATTAAGGAGTGACCTTTGACCTCTCCGCTTCCTTAAATGGAGGTTGCCGACCAGAGCAGGCAGCCGAGGCGTGCTCGCTGCTCCATCCCCCCTCTCTGCTTGCTCTGCAACCGCAGCCCTTTCCTCCCCCTCTTTGCTCCCTCTTTCATCCTCTCAGCAACGCTCGATTCCTCCCTTCACATCTCCTCGTGAGAAACAAACAACCCTCACATGCGAATGCAGCCATCTCTTCCTCACATTCCACGCCGGCGTTACTGACTCGCGATGGACAGACGGACGGACGGAGCAATAAACGGGCCGCTTTTCATCACATGAAAGGATTTTTCATCACATGAAAGGATTTTTCCGGAGATGTGGCGAGAAAAGGCAGACGGGAGACGGACGAGGGGGTTGACGGTGACTGGTTGAGGGCGGGTTTGAGGCCCGAGTCGCCCCCTCTTCTGTTCATACACCTCCGCTGAGACGGGTTTAGCGGTGGCACACTGAAGCTGGCCGCCCAGCAGCCGTGAAAAAGATCCTTTTTCCAGCCTGTGAGGTCTCATTAACAGCCTGTAATCCCATCACGGCTGATGCTAATAGATTATGATGCTGCCTCCGCGTAACAAAAGCAGCGGATCTAATCCTTCTTCCCCCTCTGTGTTACGGATTCATCCCTCAGCCTCTAAACACAACCTCTGCATCCTCATTTTGTATCACAGCAGCGCTCATTCTGATGATCACATTCTAGAGTAAATGAAACACTTCATACCTCTATATAAATACCCAAAGCAAACGCCATGGGGAATAAGTTTCCAATATATTTTGTTTTAAGTGAACAATCTGAACTAAGGGAGGCGCGTGGATGCCCGTCTTTAAGCTAATTCTGTGAATTAAGTACCAGAAAAATCAGGAAATCAAGGTACTTCATCACATGGACGCATGAATCCTGTAAATTGAATATTGCCATTGTCACTAATTCTGCTGATTTGTAGAATTGCTCACAGTAGTCTAACACAACCAGAGATGTTAAAAGGAAAGCTACCTTGCTATAAACGGTATCAAATAATCTCTGACAGTTTACAAATGTGTGTCATCGCACAGTGCATGTCATCATATCGCATTAAAAGTAAATACTGGAGCATTTCTTATGGTTTTGCCGGCCGTAAAAGTTCCCTACACATGTGGCGTAGCTATGATAAAGCATGTTCGTCTATCTTTACCTCAGGTCTGTTCATTTACAATGTCTGCACGCAATAGTAAAAATAGTCATGTTGGGCAAGCGGAATGGAAAGCAATTCAACTGATTGGCAGTTTCATGAGAAAGCAGTCATCACGAAGGTTCGGTTTAGAGGAGGGAATGTATTGAATGGCTGATCATCGGCAAGTCCAAGCTTTACTTTATGGCTCTTCACGGCACGTTAGACAGTTTGAAAATGAGAATGACATCATGCAGAGGAAGATAAAGCGTGCACCGGAATTTAGTTCAAAGCCGTGAGGAAATTAGAGTTGATAGAGGGGAATAATGTTAGTTATAGGAGTCTAATCGCTCAGCCCGTCGCTGGGTGTTTCTGCTGAACGGGTCCTGCAGCGGAACAAAATACAGCAGACTGAAGCGATCCCTTTGCCACCTTCAACCTCTATCTAAGAGTATCAGTGTCCGCCTTAACTGGCCTTATCATCCTAACATTAGTGAGTGAGCCAGTGTAGTGAGCAGCTGCAGCTGTCGGATTGGCGGCTGTGAGCCGGTGAGCTGCTGGATGGCACAGCTCGCAGCCAGACTGGAAAAACATGGCAGCAGGATGCCAAGAGTTTAGACGAGGCTCTGTTTCCACCCTCAGCGCAGACTGCCAGGAAGGAGGCAGTTTTATCTGGTCAGGAGGGAATGAGGAGAACAGCGTTGCACCAGACTGCAAACCAAATACCCAAAGCTGTAATACAATTTACAATAAGTTTGATTTGTTGTAAATAAAAAAAATAAACGTTCTTTTTTTTGTCAACAGGAAATAGCGAATCAAACCATAAGTCAATTGTATTCAGTCTACAGGTGGAGACGGTTAGGTCACTTGTTTTTCTCTGTGCAATTGGAGCTCCCAAGTCTCTGCTCGGCATTGTGGTAATCAGGGCTGGATGTAATTTACAAGACGCCTGAACACCAGTACTCGTTTATCATTGAAGCGTTTCAATTGTTGTTTTTCTATTTCACAAAATAAACCCAACTTCCTAAATGTGTCAGTGTCATCATGAACACATTTGCCTCCCTTTAGTGGTTGAATATGTGAGAGGATGAGGGAGAAGTGACTCACATCCAGCATCCCCATTAATCTAAATTATCACAGTGGATGCAGCACAATAGGCTGAATGGGAGACACACGCCAACTAGTTATTGAGAACGCACCGGGGAGCCATTCACACAAGTCGACAGTGTCTTTCTTTTTAAAGCAACACTGTGGAATATGTCGGGGATTTTTAAGGTTTTATACACAGCTCAAGGTTGTTTTTTCTATGACAAAAATAATTCTTAATTTAAGGTCAACTTACTCGCTTTCCACAACCTCTAATATTTAATATATTGTATAAAAAGGCTTCTCTAAACAAAACCTTTTTTATATATATATATATATATATATATAGAGCATATAGCAAGACAAGTTATTCTCCATACTGAATTGTCCATATTAAAACAGGATAAACATGGCAGGTATCCAAAAATACTTTCATGTTTACTCTTTTCTGTTTATTTTTTTTATCATGTTTCTCTAAATAGTAGCGAGTATTTCTAGAGTCAAAAACCAAAAACCCTGGGCAAAAACAGAAGCACGACTCAAAACCGAGGGAGGTGGCAACCGCTGTCAGCCAGACTCGTGTAAATACTGACACACACTTGCATCAGCAAAACACACACACACACACACACACACACACACACACACACACCCACCCACCCAGAGCCTCACTGGAGGGAAGCCAAAAGGTTGTCAAATTGTATTTTTCGTCATAGTTTCCGTTAATGAAATTCACTCCATTTCGGTAAGAACCAGTCGGAAACACGACAGGGTTATTTGACAATGAGAAAGATATGCAATAACACCTGCCTGATCCTTCACCATTATACTGTCATTTGTCTTCAGACCAGCTCCAGTTCTCCATGTTGCTGTCACGTTATTTTGTCAACACGCTGTGGGTGAACGAGCCTTAAACAAGCCATTGTTGCTGAACAACTGGACGACATTGTTCAAAGCTCTAGGTGGAGAAGCACGGTGGGGGGGTCATAGCTGCAGGGCACCACTCACCTTGGGTGGTTTGAAGGGGTAGTCTGGTGTGAAGGCGATGTCCAGGAAAAACACTCCCCCCTCGTACACGGAGCCTGGAGGGCCCAGGATGGTCGACCTCCACTCGTAGATGTTGTCTCCTTTGGGACCGGCACTAGAATAAAACAAATAAAATAAAAAGGAGAAATTTAATCTCCCAGCAGAGGTTTAGAGAGGAAAAAAAGACACTCTAACCGCGTAACTCAATTTTCGCCTCAGCAGCACGGCAGTGAATAAATAAAGTGTGTGATTATCAGCTGTTAAATCAGCCGCACAAAGCTGCCGTTTAAAGTTCTTATCCATTGGAAGATTACGCAACAATACTACGGCGTATATGTAACAAAGGCTGCGAGCCGGGAGAAATGACGAGTATGATCAATGTCATGTGGAGGACTGATCCGTCTGGGATGTGCCGGCAAGCGTGAAACACACACCAACAACCAACACACACACACACACACACACACACACACACACACACACACACACACAGAAAGAGAGAGAGAGAGAGAGAAAGAGAGAGAGAGAGGGAGCATGTGTGAGGCAGATAAATGTAAGATGAGAGTGTGAGTGGAGTTGTTTATGTGAAACAGCAGCCTGTTGTAAAGCACCGGGGCCACCGCAGTCCTATTTCTTGTCAACGTGTGTCTGGACACAGAGAGGAATTATGGGAGCGGGCCGGGGAAAAGGATGGCGACACGTTCTCCCGGATGGATAAAAATAGTCCGGAGAGCGGCCGTTCTCTGGGGCCGACAAGAGGGCCGATAAATCGCTCCGCTCGGCAGGACAGCCGTGGCCTGACGTGACACCGATGTCATGTCGAAAGAGAAATCTATGTTTCTGTGTCAAGTAGCTTCTCTAAATGCCAATGATTGTAGAGCAGCGCTGCCACATTTGGTGAAACCACAATGTGGCGCCTATATTGATCTTTTGATCTATTCTCTCTATTTACTTTGGCACTAATTTTGAATACTTCAAACAAGCACATCCATTTTTAAAACACACCAAACTTCGACCCACAACTTTGAAGCATGTAGAGACATTTTTTAAACCGTCTTCTGTGCCCCATATCTTGGATAAACTAAGCTTTTGTTCTTGAAAAGCGCTACATGGATAAAGAGTATTATTAGTAGTATTATTATAAATAGTTTAAGTGGAGAGTTAAGATGATTTTAAATGGTTTAACTGCTCTTTTAAAGGCTTTTATTACACAGACAAGGATAACATGGAACAGCTTTTATTACAGTGATTATTGCTTTTATGATTTCCTCTATTATGCCTCATGTTACCTTATGCAACAAACCACCAAGTTAGGTTTGTTACACAGGCCTGGTTCATTTCAATGAATATCAGCACATTACAGCAACTGTTGGTAATCCACAAACTACCAGTGTCGGTCTTGAAAAACCTGCCATTAGTCAAATCCTATTGCAAGGGAGACGTTTAGGCCTCTTAAAGTTTAGCCAACCACTGATTTTTCTCTCCACTTGCGTTCCCACAGACAGTTCAGTCGGCAGCATCTGGAAATGTTTAGAGCGTTGCCAGCACCACCCTCCTTTTTTAATGTTCCTGCAGCCTGGTACAGTCTGCGCTGATGGGAGGACAGATTTGCGATGCAGGAGAGAAGGATCTATATTTTTTACCACCTCCCTTGGCGTGTCAGAATGATGGAGGAGACAGACCTCCAAACTTCACCTCAGGGCGTGCTCTCTTACCAACTTGCAACTCGGCTTGTCTTTATGTTCAATTGCTATGGGAGTTATCTTTAAGAAGCTGCTTCAGTTATACCAAAACTCGAGCTGGGGGGAAAACAGTGCGGCTCATAATGAAGGCTAAATAACAATGATGGATCCCGCTATTTCCCACGGTGTCAATTTCCACCCTATAAGCCATTAATAACGACCCTGGAGCGCCGAGCGCAGCCCGCTGGAGGAGTGATTGAGACAAGGCTGTTTCTGTGTCCTTTAGCTCCCTCGATTTGGTGGATTCTTTATACAGCCTGGAACTGAGCACATCAACTGAAAAATGTAGATTGTACCTTCTGAAGCGATTCTTTATTTTTACCGAAGGAGGTTGTTTTGCAAAAACAAAAACAAAGAAAAATCGATGAACATTTCCGAAATAGCCAGAAGCATGCTGTGCTCCTACCCCATCCCACACATTCATCATGCCAACAGTTAGGAGTCAGATTGGATTGATGAGCGATCGTAGTTTTCCTTGTTGCAAAATTGCAGTAACCCGCCAACCGCCGACTGACTTCCGTTGCTCCTTAAGCAGTGTTATTATGGAAAGGATGCTATGCAAACGGGGGTTTACCACGGTTTTGCACTCTCACATTGCTGAAGTCTTGGAAAAACACCTGCAGCTGAGATAGTTGGATGTCCTAACATCTTCTTTGTCAAAATTAAAACGGTAGTTGGAAGGAAGATGTTATGTTATCGTTGGGTAGAAACAACAGGAGTCTCCGCAGTGACTGCTTACGGCTGCTGAAACATAGAGCTTATATTTGAAATCCAATATTATCTTACTCTCACTATTGACTGCTGTGCCATGCAACACTCCTCGGATCACACAACCCCACCACCTCAGACTATCTTTTACCGTTCCTCCCTTCCACCGCTTTTGTAGTTCTTGCTGAAAACTATTTTTACTCAGGCAGGGCACAAACACGCACACACACAAACACGCACACACAAACACAACATAAAATACAGGCACTTTCACTGGCGTATCCTCGGCCATGCAGGGCCAGCGGAGAAAAAAACTCAGAGCCACTCTGCGGTCTTTTTTCAGCACAGATATGCTGAATGTGACTAATGTTTGAACCGAGTGGGTGTTTGTCAGTTGTGGCTGAGATGCGAACCGCAATGTAACAACTTGTTTGGACATTACAGAGAAACAGCAGAATATTAAGACGCTTATTACTACAGAGATGTCAGATTACCATTTTAAACCTTTATTTAGCGAGGAAGAGTCGAGTGAGCTCTGTGCTCTTTTCACAGCAGCTCCCTGCTGCACATTCACACACATTCAGACGTACACAATCACAGCCTTGTACTGCAGCGGCGGCAGCTGGGGGGCTCAGTGCCCCACTCAAGGGCACCTCCACGGCGGTTGTTAAGGGAGCACAGAGCGCTTTTCTTCACACACAGTTTTCCCCACCAGTTTGGGGATTTGATGAAATGTTTGGGGATTTGAAATGGTAACCATCTGTAACGTCAAGGCCGCTGCTGATTCCAGATTGTTAACTCAGTGGCAACACAAAAGCTCATGCGGGACGAATCCGTACTTTCTATAAATAATTGACATGCAGTTTCCTTGAAACTACCCAACTTTAAAGTGAGAACATGAAGCATAAAAAGTATTTTGTATAAATCGATGTATGCTATAACCTGCTGGATTTAATATGCGCCTCTACATTATTTCTGTTGATGTTTTTGCCCTTTCTACGGAGGCATGCTTTGTCCCCTTTGCACTAGTACCAGACAGTGTTGTCCAGCTCAACTCTGATTGAGTCACACCCTCAATCATGCACATCCCACCTCATCTGGGTGACGAACATGTTTGCGTCTATAGCTCGTTCTGCAATGGTGTCTTGACAATGCCTCGTGATGACCTCCGTTAGATCAAAATGTTGCTCTGTTGAAATTGCGAGGAGCCACCAGTACAATCTTTTGTCAGATTTGTGCCTTTCATCCTTTGGTGAAGATCAATCCATCTTTAAAAATGACATCAGGTGTAAAAATCATTTACCTAAACATGATCTCACAGATCAACTCCGCTGCTGTGTTATGAATTTCAACCCAGCATGAGGAATGGTCAACATCAGCAACACAATAACAGTTTGTACATTGTGAGGATTCATGAAGGAGATGTTACATTTTTCACTGACTAAGTGTTTTTTCTAAAAAATGAAGAAGCCTGTTGTTTTATGAATTTCCTGAATTACATCGACAGTTGAATACAATCGCTGCCGCACAAAAGAGATCGAGAGAAAGTGAGAGAGACAGACATCTGGGACAGACTCCAGCTCTGTGAAGCCACAACGATAAACACTGTTAAAATCTCTGTCATGTCCAGACCAGTGGAGCCGCATTCCACTGCCGCAAAACCACTCAGTGATGCTCGCAGCGGGAGGGGGGGCAGCACAAACAAGACCGTTTGCAGTTCAAACAGAGTGCTCAAACACACACAGGAGCTAGAAGGCAAACTGATGAGCAAATGTATTCATGCGTTCATCGTCCCCCCCCCCAAAGGGCATTGATCGCTCGCTGTCTTCAAAGATCTCTCCTAGGACACACAGCGCTTTCTCCTAATCCTAATCTCTAGTCTGCGATTGAGCACTTTGGCAAATGGTTGGTTATTGAGGATATGAAAGGGTCAGTTTAATGATGGTAGTTTGCACCAAAGAACAGAAATCAGATATGTATCAATCAATCATGTCCACCTGTTATAAGATGGACACAATCAAGTTTGAATGGCTGCCATCTTTATGTACAACTAATCAATTCTACACTGGTTGGCATTGGGGAGACGGAATCAACCAATTCTGAAGAGACAGCATCGTCCTTGGTTTCCATCGATCTAACTACTGTTTCATGGGCGTTTTCATCCTTACACATATCTAATTTTGGGCAAACACAAAATCCTTGCAATGTTTTTTTCGCCAGACAAGCAGCATGAATCCAAAGATGCAATGCCGGTCAGAAGTCCAACACTTTGATCCACACTACAATACGGATTGGTATTAGGTTGAGTAAAAACCTTCGTGATTCCCAGAGAGAACGTATCCTAAAGACTTGAGTAACTCTCTGACGTGTCTAGCGCCACCATCAGATTGATGTGATTGGATTTGCTTAAAAAGTCTTGGTAAGTGGTTAATTTCGAATAACTTCGGCGATGACTTTTCCTGCAGCGCCACCAACAGGTGAACATTTCACCCTGTCCAATACTTTGCTTTATAACCAAATACCAGCAAAACTAATGACGTTTCTATCAGCCTCAGCTGTACTTTGTGTTTAGTGCAAATGTTAGCATGCTAACACGCTATACAAAGATAAACATGGTAAACCATGACCAATTCAAATGTTTGTATTGACGATGATATTTGAGTCACAGAAGGCAAAGTACAAAATCCAGTTACCATCTCTGTTTGGGCCCAAGTTTGGTTTTTTTTGCGACATAATAAAAGGTATTTACGGATTATGGAAATGTTTTTAAAAATCAAAAGACTTCAAATTAAAAACAATAACTTACATTTACTGTGGCTTGAATTCTGTCAGCTTGAAGGTAGTAACAAAAAACACCAGTTATTGGCCAATTTCTTCCGAAAATCGGTTGCATCCTTCAAAGACCTCCAACTACTGAGCACCATAAATATACTATAAGGTATGCACACAAGTTATTATCTTATGTGCACAAGATCCATATCTTGTGTGCACAAGATAATAAACTGTGTGCCATAAATATGATCTTTATTGGACTTTGTACACAAGAGTCATACCGATACTGCAGGAAAGGATTTCCAAAAGTCATGCAGGAATATTATGTACAAAAATGACTGATTTCTTAAAAATGTTGGCATGAAATCAGCTAAAATAAAAGCAGCAAAAGCAGCTCCACAAAGCCTACAAACCCTTGATAAGAACCAATGTGGTTTCAGCTGAGAGCACCAGTCTGTGACCTCTGTGCTCAAAGTGGCATCATTTATCATTTCCCTCAGTAGGTGTTTCAATGATTGCATTAGCTAATCAATTCAGCTAATGAGGGTGAGTGACAAAGAGGAGCCCTGACTGTCCATCTCTGTCAAGTCACATACACTAACAGTTTAAAAGCTCGGGGGTTGAAGGGGATTTAGGGATGGCTGCACACAAATACATCTGCAAAACCTTTTTTCTTACAATTACTTTGTCATCACTCTAGCTGGTCGTGGACGGTGAGAAGCAAATGTGAAAGTAGTGAAGATTGAAAACGTACAGTCACAAAATACTTGCTCAGTACGTAGGCACTTTTTGATGCTGTAAACATTTTAAATATGCATGATAAAAAAAACTCTTAAGCGGTAGTAACAAACACATTAGTTATAGAACTTAATTATTTTCCTAAATTTCTATTATGTCTAAACCTGATCTTCCAAATAACCTTTGTCCTTTAAGTGTGAAATAAATCTAACAGAGTTCTCAGTGTGTCTGCTTACAGTGTCTTTGATGCCTTTAACACCTCAACATCGACCAGCATACTGTTAATATTGTTGAAACACCTCGGCTATGTTTCTACGCTCAAGGGCACTGTGCAAATGTCAGCGACACACCAGGGAGTGTAGTAGAGAGAAGCTACACCACACAAATCTATCACAAACAGGCAAATATGAAACATGGCTCATATACAGAAAGCCGGTCAGGAGAAACTCAGAACCACTAACAGGAAGCAGAGAATGTAGTCATTTAGGTATTGTTCATAAGTGACTTGAGTCGGTTGTTTGAAAAGCAGTGTATATTACTCTAAGTGGATGTGTCTGACTATGTTAACAAATCATTCAATTCAATTCAATTTGAACCCTGAAATCACCCAACACAGGTATTTATCCCAGTCCAAATGTTTGTTGGTAAAAACAAATCAGGATTACCTTTAATTAGGTTAAAATTTAAACAATCCAAATACAAAAATGGTTTCAACTGTAAAAATATAAGAATATTTACATATATATATATATATATATATATTTACGGGAAAAATATAATATATAATTTGCTGCTCAGTAAAACAGGAAATTTTACTCAATAATAGCAGTGAGATTAAATGAGGTCCTTGCCCTCACTCAGCATCCCCTGGCATGCAGACAGTTTTACCCTCTAACAGGGGACTGATTAGATTGTGATCGCATAGCACCCTTTGACATGAAGGGCAGAGGTGACTCATAAAGATGGCTAGATATTAATGTACGATGAGATTCAAAAAGACAAGCCAGCAGGACGTTGTCGGCCTCATCTCCTGTTTGCTGCAATAAAAGACAGGACCAAAGAGGACAGGACAGCAGAGGATGAAAGCCGACTGGCAGCATTACCATCTACTTACTTTCCAGCCTGGGAGGCTAATCCCCCCACCCTTTCTAGATTACAAACTAACTGGATTAAAACCTGACAATGAATGATAGAGTACTACACTGACTCAAAAACATTCCCACTACACACTCGAAGGGCCTTCAATGGCTTCAAAAACACATTCGATTTGAAACCATCTCTCCCAAAGGTCCATTATATCTATAATCTGATCTTTAAGACTTTAGATGCATTATTGTCTCTTGTCAGAGTGTTGGGGCTGTTATAGTCAGGCACTCCAAGCAGTTGGTTTGGTGCCTTGCGCAAGGGGACATCGGTAGTGCCCAGGAGGTGAACTGGAACTTTTCCAAGTACCAATCACTGCATTCCTGGTCCGAGCTTAACTCCACCGTCCACCAACCACCATCCGGTCCCCAAGTCCCTACGGACTGAGCTACTGCCCCACAGCTCCCAGCAATGAATAATTCAGTAGGATTATAGGTATTCCTCTTCTCTATCGGAGGAGAGTTGCATTCTTTTGTGTAAAACTGAAATACATAAAACGAAAAAGGGCTTTGCAAGGCTTACCTGGCATTTGTTGGCACCTATGCGATGCTCTGCCCCCGGCACTGTACTCTCCATCTTATACCAAGCACAGTTCATATTGCTGGTTGTGTGAGGAAGGTCTGAGGGCCTCTGGATGCTTTGGATACATTTCTTGTTGGATAATCCAACAGCCTCTGATACCCCTCCACCACTCATTTCCAACCTTGGAATTGGGGAACCTTGGTGCTGGAGTTTTTTTGTAACTTTCCAAAACCAACAATCTGAGTTGAGGTGTGACTGGGTGCATCACTCAAATACCTTTGCGGAGGGATTGGCTGAACAGTGGCTGAAATTTGTAAGATTCATCACTTTTCATGACTACTAAGACAGGAAAACGACTTGGTGACAAAACAGCGAGGCAGTGTGACACCACCAGCAGGGAGTGTGTGGCCATTGGAATGTTGTTCCTTTAGATGTGGTTTGACAAGATTTCGTAAAGTGAGTTTCAAGGATGCTGATCCTTTTAGTCCTGAGTCGAACCCCAACCAACATTGGGCAACGGACCGGACAGTGTACGACACCTTATCAGGTGCATTTTTAATTGCTAATTAACGACAAAGCAATTAGTCCCCCCAAGGCTTTAAAAATACCTGCCAAATCTCATGAAGGAAAACTCACAGGTGCTAGGTATTGACTAGTTATAGCAGGTATTATTAAGCCATAAATCTCTGGAGGCTGTTCCTTGCGGTTTAGCAGGATTTCAAAGCCTCATTAGCGATCACTAACCAGCATCCTCACTATGGTTCTTTTAATGAAGGGTAGACTCAAGGTCTCTGGGAATGATCCTTTCTAAAAGGCCCCCGAAAGAGGTGAACTGCTTAAACCCCCTCGAGATAAAAGCTCTTTTGATTCCTTTGTTGCTTTAGCTAAAAGGACTAAGTGTCGGCTTGCGCAGGCTTTTGTCCCCCTTCATTTGGTTCGGCTCTATATTCACAATGCACAAGTTCACTGGGAGCAGAGGTGACAGGAGCAGGCAACAGAAGGGCCGACTGGAGGAAGGTCAGCCCTGGTGAAACTCCAACACCCTCTAACCTTTGAATCAGCACTAAACCAATTTCCCTTTCCCATTGTCTTGAACATGTTGCCTAGCAACATGTCATCCCTGCAGTGACTTCGTGCATTTGTGTGTGTGTGCGCAAAAGGAATTTCCATGGAAACAACAACAGCAGTACAGGCAGACACAACTGCTGCACTCACCTGAAAACTGTTTAGCCAATGGAATAAAAAGAAAAAGACTAATAAATGAATTGTCTCACACATTCATCTTTGCTTATGGCTCATCATCTCCAAATAGGCCCTTCAGGGACAAATCAACAAACATTAAGCTATCAAATTAGCCAACAAGATCATATGAGAGGCATCAAGACACAGATTACTTTCTAAATGTTAGTGACAGCTCATGGGCACACATCAAATCTAACACACCGCCCGCGTGCTCGATCTAATGATGCCTCAAATGAGAAATGAGATTTGCATCAATATAGAGCAGTTGGAAATGAATTAGACCATTCAGACTTTGTGCATGATTTGCTTTGATGGCGAGCACTGACGGTGCTGTCATGGGAAAAAGCTCATCATCCCCAAGTCAGGTGACTCACGCCTTATCTTTATAAAACACACGGACGTCCTGGTGGGTCTTTCACAGAGGACGTGGATGGGTTAGTGCTCACTTGATGAAATGCGACACTTGACTAGATGCTTAAAGGTGCAATGTGTAGTACCGGGCCACTTGCTCCAAAGCGAAGCAGCCTCCCATTGGTTGAGGACAAGGCAAATCATTTTCTTGCTTCTTCCACATTGAACTGAATCCAATAAAAAAAACGCACATGGACCATGGATGTATTACTAAAAAGCCATCGGTGCAGCTCTACTTCTACGTTCTCTGGACTGAGGGCAGACTGGCGCAACAGTGACTCACCACCGCCTCTCAAGGTACAAGTGGCATTACAAGAGAGTATGTTATTTGTGCATAACATCAATACTGTGACTTCTTCACACTCTTTTGATAATGATAACCAAAGAATTTGGTCATCGAGTAGTTGGGGCTCTGTTGCAACGTCTACGTGGAGGCAGTAAACCAGCAAATGCCACGGCTTTTCTTGCTTGTATGATAAATTGCAGGAAATGTAATTTGTCTCTGGAGTAAACATTCGGAAAGTGACTTGGGCAGACTAACAATACAGCGGAGACAAGTGCATAAGCAAACGCACGATTACAGGTTCTAATTTAAAAACAAACATACGAGGCGGAAATACCCTCCGTCTGTTTTCTCTCTGTCAACTGAACATTGACTTCATGGAAGAACAGTTGAATTGTATTGCATTGGACTGTACAGGTGTACATAGTAAAGTGTGTTTGTGTTGCCTGATGCAGCATAAGCTGCACGTGTGCTAGACCAGATCGCAGACTTTAATTGCTTTGTCAATGAAGGACGCATCTTTTATTTAAGTTTAGCCATGCTGCTGGCTCTTTGAGGAAGGAGGGGGATTCTCCGGCTCCGTGTCTTCATTTTCTGTTCGTCGTTTTGTTCGCTTGGGTATTCGCTTCAGCTCCCACCCCCTCCCTCTCTTCCCTCATCCCATATGCGTCTCCAGCCTTGTTCTAACACAGTCTTCTGCAGACACACAGATGGGTTTTTACTCTTCCAATAAATCAGCTGGAAATGGGAGGAGGAAAGAATGTAGACCTACTTTTCAATACAGTAAATTGTACCCTTGTTTTTCTATTTTGAATTGGGAGTATGTCACTCCGAATTAAAAAAAGCAGCTGATAATGAATTACTTGCAGTGTGCACAGACATTTTACAGCATACTTTAGGAGGTAGCTTTTTTTTTTTTTTAAACACAATTTCTTACACATTGTCATTCTTGACCTTGGAATCGTATCCTTTACATATTTCAGAGTTTTGCTTTTCAAAAGGACATCACTGCACTGAATGACTCCCCGATGCTTTCTCAATAACTAGTCTCCCATGCAGCCTATTATGCTGCATCCACAGTGATAATTTAAGTAAATGATAATGTTGGATTTGAGTAATTTCTCCCTCATTTTCTCACACATTCAACCACTAAAGGGAGGCAAATGTGTTAATGATAACCTTTACTGTTGTTGTAGCCATTAATGGCTCCCATCACAGTGCAGAAATGGTAATTCATTAACCCTCCTCCGTAGCCGCGAGGAATTACCGCCAATAAACAGAGAGAGAGAGAGAAATGATAAAATAAAGACGACGAAAACATCAAAAGAGAATGGAGATTGGTTTGGCGATGTTTTGCTTGGTGAAGACACAGCTTAAGGTATAATCACTATATCAGTAACAGGTGGATGAGTCAAGTTGGGGAAATGTGCACACCATAAATAACAGCGCTAACTTAACTCCTGGGCTAAATCTCAGATGATGACGATCATCATCCGGTCAAAGATGGAGAGCTGGCGGACCCTGGCCGGACGCTCCGATTGGCCACTCTGCGTTGGAGGGACAGGAGTTAGAAAAGGCTCAATTGGACCAAAGGTAATTTTTCATGAACCAGAACTGCTTAGATTTACTTCAGCACCATTTGCCCTGCGCAATCTGGTGCTGAATCTGGTTCTAATGAAATCTTCAAAAGCAACAAATAGGAAAGTCAGCAATGAGAGAATTTCAGGTCACTCCTCATAGCCTCAGTTTAGGTCCTTTAGAAAACCAGACAGTGTGCCAGTGTGATGTGTGATGTTCCTTTCCCAGAAGAAAGGGCCTCTAAAAGGCCTCTTTCATCTTTTGTAAAATGTCTTAAGACAAAGTGCTTTCATCCTCTTCTAAAATAAAATGCCACACCGGCGAGAGGACGGAGATTTGTGTGGTCGGCAATGTCTCATCTCGACAAGGAATAAAATCCAGCGGCTGCATCACAACAGCGAGCTCTGTGGAGAGGTGACGCCTCTGTTCAGAATTAATCCGGCGTTGCCTCCAGTGCCACCTCCACCTTTCATGCTCCACGCTACAAGCAATAAACGCTTTAACGGAAAACGTTGAGACAGCGCTCGAGGTAAGAGTGCCTACACTTTAAATAATTCTGGAGAAGTCGAGGAGTGACGGTGAACACAAATGCAGCTTGTTCTTTTACCTTCAGACAAAATGATATCTGACACTCACAGTGCATTTCTTGTGCTGTAGGACGAGCGGAGACATGAAGTCACAGCCACAGCCACTTTTGTCCAGTGTATGACACAATCCAAGCGAGGCTGTGAGCTCAATCACCCAGATGGGGCCAATAAAAACACTATTTTCTTACCATATAACGATAAAAGAATTACATTTGGTTTAATGGCATGCCATTAACCATGTTTTTGCCCCATAAAGTACAAACTCTAGAGTATTAAAGGGGGTAGTCTAGTGTTTTAGGGTTGCACTGCCATGAAGTACAAGACACAGAATTTGGTCACAGTCGAAGCAGCAGATATCCTGACTTTTAGTCGTAATGCAACTCTATAGCGTTTGTCCCTGCCTGGTAAATGCCCACGTCTTTTTAAACTCCATGCCACAAGCTCACTTTCAACACTTTCTGTTACATGATGGCACCTCCATGACGTCATCAGGGTTACTTTCTCAAACTTAGGACGGCTCTGATAAACTGGAAATTGGTGGAGTGCCACTTTAAGAACAAAGAACAGGGTGGGCTTTGTGATCTCATCAGGCCGGGTTCAACGTAAGGCTGATGCGGTACTAAACTCTGCTATATTAAACCTGGAGTTCCCCCTCAAATTTCCCCTTATGTAATGCTAAAGAAAATCCACACTGTATGGCATTGTTGCTTAGCTATTCTGTAGACGTATCTGCTTATTCTTACACTTCTTTGAAGTTACCACATGATGTGAAGTGACATGTATTTTAGGACGAGGAAGACAATGTGGTACAGCCGAAAGCTCTAGAACAAGCGAGAGAGGGGATCTTGAGTAGAGACAAATTGAAAAAAGTGATTTTCATGACAAGAATAGTTGTCTTGTGCATTTTCTGCAGATCAGCCTGACATATATGAGACCTATTGGACACTTTGTGATCTTGACTTGCATTTCAAACAGCGGTCTGTTGGTCTGAGAGTTCACAAAGCTAATATGAGCTCGGCAGTTGATGCTGGTCTCGCAAGGTTGTTGAAAAATGCTGCTGAATCATCTACCGGGTGGTGACATAATCTACCTGTGACAACATATCAAAGTGATCGGCAGCTAGCGCATGCACGATAGACAGGCTGTGCAGTCAAAATGTTGACACTGCTCCAGCAGAGTGGAGACAACAAACTTTCCAACCTCAGTTATATTCACCTATGGGTCTGTGCATAAGAGTGCTTCCATATTGAACACGCCTGGTGTGGTGTCTGCGTTGGACAGCTTGATTCAATTCACTTAAGGATGATGGGAAAACTGTCAATACAAACTCAAGTGCACCAACCAAGAGGAATGTGTGATGATAGATGTTTTAGAATGAATTCAAAACTACAATTAAATTTACTGGATCCATGTGCTAAATATAGTAAGAACTCAGGCATTGAACTGACCAGCATGTGTGAAACTACAGGTGAAGTGTCAGTTTAAGTATTAGTTATTAACAGAGATGCAGCAATTGATCGGCTGCCGATCGAAACCAGCTGTTTTTCAGCTGACCGGACAATCGGTCTCATATTTTATTTGCCAGAAACATACTGACACATACTGACGGCGCATGATAGCTTTACACAGCAGGACAGACGGTAACATCACAGCACACACACACACAAACACACAACATGTTGTCTGTGTGGAAGATAGAAGACAGTGGATTGAAGAGGACAAAGCTTGCATGTTGTCACCACTGCAAGTCCAAAATAAGCCGAGGAGGAACAAACCGACAGGTGTTATGCAAATAACGCTTAGGATAGCATTTAGAATTTTTGACAGTTCACACAAACTTTGCGACGGTTGAAAATATTTTATGGAACGGTGGTGACAAAAGTTAGTCTGAAGCCTTGCTGTCAATTATAGTTCTTTAAAAAAAAATCTGAATTGGCAAAAATCTGACTTAAAGAAGTTGAAGTTGAACTGTCAGTTGAAGGATAAAAATCAGTTGAAGACATTTGAATATGGGTTCAAGTGTAACTAAATATGACAGTTGAATGGTTCGCTTGTTGCTTTTTTTCAGTTGTGCGAGAGAGGACGACTTTGTCAGTGTTGTGATGCATAAATTGTCTCTGAAGTTTGGAAACTATAGGAGCAAGAAAAACACGTGCATTTTCTTTTTTTCTCTCTCAAACTATAGCTGTGAAAGTGACCTAACACACATTGAAACGCTCACCCACCTCATCTTTTGTCAAACTCAGTGCTTTATACTGTCCTGTGATTTCATTAATCCCCATGCACTCCCCACTTGCGCACACTGTAATATACTTCTGATGCCTTGTGAGCACCACTTCAAGTAGAGTGTAGCTATTATTATCTATTCAAGATGAAGTCTAGGGTTTGAAGTCAAATAACGTTTCAATAATATATCAGTCTCCTCCCCGGGCCTCTCTACAAGGTCTGGCTCTGCCATTACATGGTCCTTAAGAGGGGCGCACACACACACACACACCAAGGTCACAGAGACCTGCAGACTCAGCTCGCTATAGCGAATAAATGTCCTGAGCTACTCGTTAGCCGTTCTTTTCAATATCCTATGCAGAGCTGACGGCAGGCCACTCTCACTAAAATGAACACATTCTCACCGGGGACGAAATGAAACGACTGTGGTAAACTGCAGAGTTACTGTGAAAAAGAGACACGTCGAGCAGTCTGGTGGGTGAGCAAGCAGAGCACAGTCAAAACTGCAGCACTGTTACATTAGTATTATGAATCACACCGCGCGGCAAGCTCGTTGTGAAAGGAGAGGGCGCATCAAAAGGAAACACAGGGTGACCTCCCAGGCTAACCAAATAAAACAATCTCTCAGTGCCCTTCCCATAGTCATCATGGCAACATTGATTAGGTTGCACTCTGAACATTGATTTTATGTCACTCCTCTATTGTGATGGGCTCCAATAGACCGCAATCACTCACAGCCAGAAACGTTCAGTCTGTCTATTATTCGCTCTGGCCTTCGTCCTCCTCATCGCTCTCACCACCCTGAGCAGATGCATCGACTCTGAGCTGAGCTGGGAATAAAAGGATCATGTCTTTGGGAGACTTTTAAATTCCTAATACAAAAATGTGAGCATAAAGCCCTTTTCAGACATGCAACTTGTCACATCTATCGGTAAAAGCTGCTGTTAAACATACGTCTCCCTAAATGATCTGATCTACTTCACACTTGGCGGGTGTGTAGCTGGGGACCCGAGGACCTGCAGTGTCAAAGGTGCTGCAACGAAGTTGGAAACACATTTAAAATAAAGGGGGGGGGGGGGCTTCAGGGCTCTGCGTACTAAGTTAAGGATGTCGATCCCGTTTGCTGCTGGATGTACTAAAATTACAACAAAACTCTTCTTCACTTCTGGAGTCAATGAGCGTTGAGCAGTAACGCTGCAAGTCGCTGCACTCGTTCAAAGACAGAGACACAATGCTAGCACAGTGTTTGGCATCTGACATGCAAGAGGGAGCAGTGGTGCTCCCTGTTCTGTTGTAGGCTGCATCTGTGATGGATTATATAACAGTTTTTTTTTTTTTTTCTTTTTTGCAGGAAACTTAAAGACCATTGCGAGTGTGAGGGAAGACTCACCAGTGGATGCCCAGATAACAATTTCAATTGAATTCTACTTAATCGTTCATGAAAAACAGAATAGTGCTCCAAATCATATACAGTCTCTAAGACATTTGCATGGATGAAAGCAAAATTGTCATTGTGACTTTCACGGGAAATTGACTTGACTGACCTGTAAAATCACCCAGACATTTACAAATAAAGTGCATGCCTGAAAGGGGCTTGAGGGTAAAGACAGCTTGTAAGTGGAGCAGTCCTTTAAGTCGCGCACAAAGGCCGAATACATTCCAGTTGAGTCAATGTGTGCAAATTAAATCGATACAAAAAACAGGCACAAGTCTAAGTGTTGCAGCTTTACGTCTTAAGGGAGTATCAAGTCTGCAACATCGCAAGGTCTCATTTCGTTAAAGAGCATGTATGCTCAGCCAACCTGTGTTAACAAAAGGTGAAATATTTTAAAATGGTAGAGTCCATTAGCATTGAACATCCTCGTCAATGCTTTCCTAAAGATGCCATTTATTACAGTACCGGCTAGAAATGCCTTCGTAACTAACGAGTTTTCATCTGACCTTACACTGAATCAAGCAATTGCACTTCTCAACACAAGCTGTCAATGTGCATGAACATGAGAATACTTTGTAGAAATGTAGAATGTAATTAGGCTGATTGTACATTATTATATATTTTAAAATATGCCTAGAATAACATGGAAATGATGGTGAAAATGAACCAAAATAAACTAATTTTACAGTATATTGAGCTCAGGAATCATGTATCAAAATGAGGACGTACATGCATCCATGTGTCATTTTGTGTACATCTTATATATCACAATCTGAGGCTCTTGAACACCAGATCCTGGTGTCCTCCCTTTCCCCCCTACGCCGTGGCAGCTGCTGGGGATTCGTCACCTGAATGAAATCAAAGCCCTGGCAGGAAGCTGATCCTCAGTGTGTGTGTGTGTGTGTGTGTGGTGGCTGCACAGGCCGGGTCTCGGCACGGCTGTCTGTGCAAAACTTTTCTGCCAAAACAGTAATGAAACCTCACCGTAGCGGTTCTCTGCATTGGAACCATTTGTCCTGGTGCCAAGATTTCACTGTTTACCCACACATGAGGCCTCACCCCTGCAGGGAAGGGGTTACATGTGCTCACAGCGCAGTGGAAAAAAAAAAAGAGAAGAAGCATCCAGCGATGATTTACGCTGATCCATTAGCTCATCTTAAAACAGCATTAATGTCCCCCCCCCCCCCCCCCTGCTGAGCTGCCTTGAAAATAAAAGAGGAGACACCCCCATTAAGAGCAAAGGCTTGAAGGTGATAGCTGTTGAAAGCTGACCACAAAAGGGAACATTAAGAATTCAACAGCTAGCGCAGCCACATCAGCTGGAAATCTGACTGAGCCATGCACGGAGACAATTAACCCCCGTGATTTACCGCGCAAAGGATGATCAGGCGTGGTACGGGGAATCTGCCACTCCCCCCTTCTCCGTGGTCTCCTATGAAACACACTCTTTGATTAATGGTAGCTGGGGGGCCTTGCCAGTGCAGTGACTGGTGTCAGGACGGGCAGGCCGGTGGCGTAAATGGCTCCCAGAGGCTCCATCGTGCTGCATACTGGCATGCAGGTGACCTACAGTCGGCTTGCCGCGGTACAACTACCCTGGAAACTCCAACTATCTTTGCGCCGAGCGTTTAATTAATCTTATCAAGGGCAGACGTGTGCGCCGAGTGAATGAAAATACTCTTTCGGTGGTTGATGATTAGAGCTACAGATATACCTTTCAGATGGGCAGCGAAGAGAGGGGATGATTTGGCACACAATCCCAGAGTGATAAAAAAAAGAAAAGAAAAAAAAAAGACATCTTTCCCACGCCATGCCGCGGAGCTGCCTGCTGACTGAAACACATTATGGGCTGATTTTAAGGTGGCTGTGAAGTGTATGCTACAGTGGAGTCTGTGGGAGCAGCTTGGCTCTTGCTGCGGTATTGATTCAGCAGCGCTGCAGTTTAGAGAAGCTTTGGCCGGGTATGAGAAATGGAAAATAAACAGAGGGAACCAAGTGGGAGCTGTGGGAGCTCCATGGGAGCAGACCAACAGACACTGAACCAGTGAAAGAATAAAGATTCATGTTTACACAGAAACTAGCCACTGCGCACGGTTTTAGAGAGACAATTTAATTCAAAAAGGTGTCCTTTAAGTTTTCAGTCCATAATGGAAGTTTTTTTCCTCTACTAGTCTGAAAGAAAACAAAACAATTTCCAGACAAGGCGTCCACACCGACGGGTCAGAAAATGGACAAAACTCTGAAATATTTCTTCAAGATTGTTTATGGATTGTTAAAAGGGAACATGTCAAAGATAAACTTAATACTATTCTGCCTATGTTGTATAATTAGTCTTTTTTTTGGCTCTGCAGGATCTTTGTCATGCCCGAGAAAGCCTGCTTTACAAACTTGGGACATGGGTCAGGCTTGGAGAGTCATCTCTATTTCCAGATCGCCCTGGTGAAATTGTGTTTGGTTACCAATAAAACCATGTGATGGGGCATCTGGCGAGCGATACAGAAGTACCAGCTGCCGTACCACCAGAATGCAGAGCAGCTTCTTTCATCGGGGTGCGAGACTCCCAAACTTATCCTCAGCCGTCACTCTGTCAGAGATGCAGCTGTACATTCATACGCTCTTATGAAAAGGCAAACGCAGGGAGAGCAATGGAGACGACAGCGTGGTCTCAGAACAGAGTCATCGTGTTGTTAATAATATCCGTGCTCTTCCTTTTATGACGAGTCAAAATGTCTGCAAGGGGAGGGTCTAACGGAAATTGAGATATGTGAAGTGTAGGATCCAAGCTTAATGCTACAGGAGTACCCCTTTAATGCAGTATCAGAAGTAAGGCTTGCTGAGCTTGTAGTAAGTGTAAGTGCTTAAATAGAGAGTCATGAATCTGTCTATCCAACTGCATTGAACGTTCTGTCCATTAACACATATATTAAACTTAAATGGACAGCCCTCATGTATCTTGAAATTGAAATAAACAAGCTGTTGGAAAAAACAAACCAGTCAGTTGAACCCGACATCAATATCTGACCCTTGACCTGAAAAGAGAGGAAACAGAGACAACAACAGTTCAGACCGTGCAGTGTATCTGCACACATTTCTGAGGCAGTTTCAGCCTCAGCGATGCACGATGGTGTGTGTAGCGCAGCTCACCTTATCTTCCCTCTCTCACAACTGGTTGGTTGAGTTAAGCTGCAACAACACAGGCAGATAAAAGAGATGCCCAGGACTGTTTCTGCCAGCCGTCTGCTTTATCTCTGTGATGACAGGGAACTCTGGCTACTAACCAGCCCCACACACACACACACACACACACACACACACACACACACACACACACCTCAGCCGCTCCTCTACAATCACAAGGGCTGATGTTTAATTCCTTACATAGAGAGGCTACACTGAGTCAGTTTCAGTTACTACTATTAAACTTAACTTGACAAACTAACCAGTTTGGGTTTTACTGATACTTTACATCTGGATCCTGTTTGTGACACAAATCATTATTTGGAATGTGATCCTTTTCACAGCGGCTTCTTACTCAGTCAGAGGTGTATTAAGGCTATAAAACTGCATTTACACAGTGATGAAACACTACAGCTGTCCAACTAAACCTAGACTGATCAAACGACAAAAAGCCTTTTTTTACCCTTGAAATGAGGGTATCAAAGAAACACTACTTATAAATTAAATGAATGAGTCAGTTCTTTCAGATCGGGGTATGTAGCTGGACTCGTCTTCTGATATGAACCATCATATCAGAAGTGGACGAGATGTCTGCGAGAGCCCCTTTCATAGAGGACCATTACGGCTGGATGCATCAGTCTAGACCTACTGGGTAATGCTCAGGAAGTCAAAGTGTGTTTCTGTGTATCAGACATGAATGAAGTTCCTCTTTAAGCGTAGGAGAGGAAGTGGTACATTTATGTGCGAGTGCAATTGTGTTTCTGTTTGAATAGATCGTGTGAGTGCGTGTGTGTGTGTGTGTGTGTATACACTGAACATGTAACTGAGACGGAGTGGCGCTGAAGGAGGATACTGCAGTACTCGCTCAACAGAACAGGACGGCATATCTAATGAGAGGCTAATCATTCATCCAACACAGAGACACGATGTGCATAGCTGATATACGCACAGTGATGATGACCTCATTTACACACACACACACACACACACACACACACACACACACACACACACACCACTGCAGAGACAGGCTTAGTCAGCTGTAGCAAACTGCAGACAAGAGAGGGGAGGAAATGAGTGAGGATGGAGGCGCAGAAAAGAGGCAAGGAAGATGTGGTGTCAGTTATAGCATGTCAATTTATGGGCCTCTCTGACACACAGACAATAAACAAGGTTCTTTGGATTATTTTCACAAAGAAAGTCAGATCATAAGAGCTTAGGGTTACTAAGCAGGTCACAGAAAGACAAAAAAAAAAACAGACTACAAATACAATGTTTGCTGCACAGTTGGCGGAGCTGAAGACAGAAGAATACTCCACTACCGCACACAAAACGTACAAGGGCACCCTCCTTTGTGTTTGACTCCAAAAACACCGCAGTAATATTCTAGACCAGCTGGTTAGGTCACATATGGGTCCTTTACGCAAACCCCACCTGCTGTCTAATGCTAAGTACAAGTGCAGTCACTGTAGTGGAATGTGTTGTTTTTCTTAAAATAAAAAACTGCAGAAGAAAACCTGTTTAAAAAAAATATAGATGCATGGATATGACCAGAATAACCATTAAAGCTGTTCGATCCACTGTCGATAACCCCATGGATTAAACATTTTAACATTACGGTTTAACAGTCACGGTCATTTGCTGCATGTCATACTCTCTCCACTTTTCCTTTCTGTATCTACAATGTCATTATTTAATACAGTCAAAATGCACAATATAGTGGACTACTAAAGCTTTTCTTTGACATTGATGGTCTTCGCTTTGTTGGCTCAGTCTGACGTACAAACACAGCACTCACACTTCACACTGAAGAGATAAGCAAAAGTCATCAGATACACCTACTTCTTCTTAAGGTAATTAAACGTCATCGAACATTGTTCGTTGATGAAGTTGATGCGAGCGGTGGTCGCTACATCACACGGCAAAGGGAAAGCTGCGTATTTAACGAGTGAGGCGACGCCGCTGATGATGACGAGACGCTCAACGGGTGATTCATCACGTGCACACATTTGTGTTCACTCCGCAGCGATTATTTAGAGCAGCGATGTCAATGTCTAGAACAACAACAACAACAACAAAAAAGAGAAAACCTTCTGAGTTTGGAACATTTTTAAAAACAGTTAATTTAGTCGCAATCAGTTGCTGACGTGTGAGAAAATAAACCCGCACCGCCGCACCACAGGTCAGATAATCACCAGTGGGAAACGCATTTTAAGGTGACACACTCCGATTAAGATTTGGGGTGTGACGGATGATCAGTCTGGGTCAGTTGATGATGTCAGTCTGCAGATGAAATCATACAGATTCCATTCTATCTACTCAGCGTTTCATTTATCCTACCATGGTTACTGACATCACGCTATCAGATAATCAACATCCTTCAACGCACAAGACTTATTAAACAAATCATTCTGTGTATTGAACTGCATTACCGGACAGAAATAGTGTGACGTGACTATGACGGAATAGAACCGAGCGTAACGTTCCCTGTGATGGATTAAACTCCTCTCGCAAGCTGCAAGTTGATTTCCTTATTGCTGAGTAAAGAATGGAAAATACTGCAGCAACGTTGGTAGCAGAAGCATGAAAGGTAGTAGAGATGGGGGTTGGTGTGTAAAGCAAGTGAGAGCTGTACAAGGTGTGAAAATAATAAAAAAAAAAAAAGGGTTTCAGTCAGCCAGTGGGAGAGCGACACTGGCTAAAGACATGGAGAATAATTAGTATTTCCATTGCGCTGTCTCCCTGCAGGGGGGCTGCGGAAATCTTTAAGGGCCTCCGCTGTTTCCTCTCTGAAGCAGATGGGTGCCTCTCTCTCTCTTTCACTCGCAGCTCAACTTCACATTTTATTTTTTTCTTGCTCAAACACTCTCAAATACAATGGATTTTTTTTTTTTTTGGTCCAAATCCCTGAGGATTCTGCCAATGTAGCAGGCATCCCTGCACAAATGTGGAGTGATTCGACAGATCATGATATCTAGAGCTTGTTCAAATCTTTTACAGGAGGACAAAGTGGCCCTAAACAGAACCTTGCAGACGCACATCCACATAATCCACTGGATTGAATACTCCACGTGCGTTCTACATACAGAAACATATTTGTATTTGAATTCAGGATATAAATGTTATATAGTCATCAAATCGATGACGTCGTACTGAGGGTTACAGTACAGACACTAAACCAGGAAGTTTGTGCCAAACTAAAAGCACAGACCCGTCGCCTACAACTCAGGTGATTTTTGACAAGCACAGAAAACTCCAGGTATGCACTCAAGAGAGCTATGAGCAGTGCAAAGAGCCAATACAGGGACAACGTTGAGTCCAACTACCAGAAACATGTGAGCTGGACTAAAATCCATCACGGACTACAAGAGGTAGCACTCATCTCCACCATCATGAAGTGCTTTAAATGGTCGGTCAAATCTCCAATTTGCATTCAGGACAAATAGATCGACGGGCAACGCTATCACCGTGGCCCTCAGGTTCTTCAGTGTTCACATCAGTGAGGACTTGACCTGGACTCACCACACAGTCACAATCACCGAGACAGCGAGACAAAGGCTCTTCTTCCTCCGAAGGCTGAGGAGGGTCAACATGGACCACCAGAATACTGCAACGTCTACAGGTGCACCATTGAGATCCTGACACCTGGTATGGCAGCTGCACCGACCTCAACCGCAAGGCCCTTCAGAGGTAGGTGAAAACGGCTCAGCTCATCCCCAGAATGAAGCTGCAATCCAGGGAGGACCTTTACACCCAGCAGGGTAGGGAGAAGGACCAGAGACCCAAATCCCCACACAGCTCTGTGTATTTATTATTTCTAATTATGCACATCCATTTACTACCTTCCTGTTTACATTCAGTTTATTCATTTGCAATACTATATCATTGATTACTATACTTAATATTTTATCCATGTTGATATTTTATCTGTTAACTTGCACTACTTTGTGTCTTAGATTGTAATTTTGCTTTTACTGGCGTGATTTTCTTTTAACTATACATATTTAATGAGCGTTGTTGGAGGGAGCCTGAGATCCAAGGTTTTCATTGCCCATGAATTTTTCTTTGTAATAGCTTTGCATATATATATATATATATATATATATATATATATACACACACACACACACACACCACAAAAAAAATAGTCAAATATGTTTTTCTTCAACAGCAGCCATCAAGTGACAGACAGCAAAGTCAACTGTGTGTTTTCAAAGTAAACAGCACTGACGGCATGACTGCTTTCTAATATTACACAGGCGAGGGAGGATGACAAGCAGGTGGAGTGTCCTTGTCAATAACAGCGAGGAAGTCTCCGGAGCTGTAACCTTGAGCTCCCCTCCGATAAAACAGCTGTGTCGTGGAATTATTCCAGCTATTTAAAGTCTGACATGTGCATCACCTTAAGAGATCAGTGGCAACAAAGAGGAATGCAGCCCGCCTTGTTAAATCACTTCAGACCTCATTGTTATATCAAACAGCTCATTGTTACTATAATCCACCCCTATAAACAATGGTAGCTACACTTGTGTTTCTCAGCAGTAAACCACAGCCTCGGCACCAAAAACACTCATCTACTCGTCACCAACGCCACAGCATGCTGCAAAGCACCGTACACATGCTGCTTTCTTATATAGCCTTTAGTTAATGGAAGCAATCATTTCATTCTGTTTTTTGTATTTCCTGTGATCATACTTCGACTGTATCGTCACTCCCCTCCGCGTCTGTGTATGAGCAAATGAAGCTTTCAGTCTGAGCAGTGAGTAGCTGCCTGAACAGCTGGCGGGCCCACTAGCCGGCTGTTTCACCGCAGGACGTTTCCTAATAACAAACTGGACCTCCTCTTATTTATCTGTCAGGACCACTACAGCTACAGAAGCTCGCCCCGGGATGCTGCAGGGCTGGACTGCAGACCTGAACTACGAGCTAGACCACTTCACACAACCGCCTCCACCTCACCCCAAACATTCCAGAGGAAAGTGAGCGGACCACAGATAAGAAGCTGCAGTTCTCTCAAAAATCTGGCAAAGCATTCATAGCTAAATATTGGCACGTCTTCTTACGAGCTTGTTTTGTTGACTGAACTCGGCATGTCTATTTTCTGCTGTTGTGTTCCTTATAAAAAAAGGGGTTTAATGGTTTCCTCATTGAATGATTAGGAGTAATCGACAAAAAAGAAAGCCTCTCAGACATTTGTTAATATTGTGTCCAATATTAACATACATTGAATGATGCACTGCAACACAAGAAAACAGGCAGCTGCTGTAGCACTCCGGCCCTCAGGTCAAAAGCTGGCTTGCAAATGTTTAGCTGCTACAGATCAAAAACACCACAAACGAGCTACAACACCCGTGTTTCCATTCAATTTAAGCGAATAAACTCAGCTACAGCGTAGTTTGGTCAGAAGCTGGCGCTATAGGCTACGCATGGCTGTAAATCGCCAGTTGATTAGAAGAAGTAGAGGCTGCGAACCGAAATAAAAACATGTCGGCTCGGCTATCTAACCCTCTTCAGGAATTTGTTTCCACTGCTCTTTCATGTTAGCTGACATTGGCCATGTTATGGAAATATCAAAGAAGACGCAGACAGCTGATCAATACGTCAGAATTTACTCAGCAAAGGCATCAACTCGTTTTTGGCAAAAAGCATCTTGAGCGAGCTTACAAACTTTTTGGTCGCAATAGAGGAATATTTTATTGAATTTTTACCATTTGAGTACAGTTTTTCTGAAGCAATACTTCAAATTGTGCATAAAAATACGTGAATGGAAACACGGCTATTGTGGCAGGTCATTTTAGGTTTGCATAAAAAATTTAAAAAAAAACTTGGGACAAAGAGATTCAGAGTAATGAAAACAAACACCGTCCTTCGCCTCCGCTGTGCCGCGGACACACCGAGGACAGTGACTCATCACAGCTGCTGTATCTGGACACAGCACCAGGAATCGTAACGCTGTGCGCGTTAGACAAGTCGGAAATGATGGCGTGTCTGCCGTGATGAAGCAGATGCATTGTAATGAAGCACAAGGATGTTGTTGATGTATGAATGTCTCCAGTTACAGCATCACATTACTACCTAAGACAAATGATTCTAATCTGTTTCACACGCAGAAGTTTGCTTTGATTGTACATTTTGGGAATAAAGAGAACTGGTTTTTGTAACGGCATTTGGTATTGACAGATGCCCTGATTTTGTGAATTGGAATCGGTATCCAGGGAGAAAAGATTGGATCGGTGCATCCGTAGTGTCAGATTTAAAAATGTTTTATGACGGGTAATATGTTCTTGCATTACATCCAGTTATAAGTGATTCTAAACTGTAGATTTAAGTCTCAGAAGTGGCTAACAATGCCCCTTAATCCATAAAGTCCCCGCTTTAAAAAAACAACAACCTTGAATGGTGTTTGGTCGAAGATGTCTCACACAGTCCGCGGATGAAATGGTTTTCCATTGGTTCTGACACGTAGGCTTTGTTGGCTTTTGGATTTATCATCTCTGTTAAAGCTCCATTTATATTTATTTCATATTTATTATGGCTGGGAAGAAGCCGACAGGCAGCACAGCTCAGGAGTCAATAACATCCTGCACTAATTTTTCCTCTGTCAATCACTGAGAGGCTCCTGAGGGCAAAGTGAAGAGAATGTAATTCATATCGTCCATTTTACTGACATCTTTGAATTGTGTCTTGTGGCAGAATTAAACACTGGAGCAGACTAGAAATAGTTAGATATGAAACTGATGTAGGACTCCTGTTATTGACTATGATCGTCAGAGCCGATGTTCCAACGGACTAAAGTTCCACAGGCTCATTTCTATGTCACGGTATTGATGTTCTGTACATGACCACAGATAACGTAGTTGGAAGCATCCGATGACTTTCATGCTCGCAATTTCTCGTTGGTGTATAGCTTGACAAGCTATTGCACGTACGTCATTACTGTTTACAAACTGTAAAAGAGTCTATAACTGTCAACAGCTGCTAAGAGACCAACCGACTTCTCACAACACATAAAGTTATGAGGGAGTTATGAGCAGAGTCCCTGCTAGGAACACTCACCAGCACCAACAAAACTTCTTTTCTGCCATTTGATTACAACAAAAGTATTCATGGTAAAGAAAAGATAGCAGCAATACAGAAACCTTGACTGAGAGTCAAACTGCTCTCCACCCTCCAGCTGGCCAGACCAGCGCCAGCAAAACAGAGGATCTCCAGCACTTTGCTGCAATGACCAGATGGGACTTTTGGACAAAAATTAATCATGATTTGTTTTGTTTTTTTCATACAAAACGGGTTCAATTTAAATATGCTCACACAAAATAACAACCATCAGGGATTTAAGGACACAAATTGATTCGTTTCTTGCATCCATTACATGACTAACGTTCATGTAATGGATGCAAACATGTTCGGTTAAACACAGCTCCTCTTTTCTTGCATGAATTTACACATTGTGGTGACTGACATTTGACTTGCATGTTGCATGTTTGTAGTAACATCACTGATGTCACTGGTTGGTCACAGAAAACAATGCAGCTCTTTGTTTCTTGCACACAAGGATTAACCCGTGAGCAGGAACCGGGGCCAAACTTAGCTGGTGGGCCCTTATTGACATGCCGCACCGCCACTCTGTGTCACCTCCGAGCTCCTTTCAGTACAGCGAACACTGCAGCCGATACGAGGCAGTTTCAATCAGCACCCTGAGCTCAAGAAAGCAACAAGTGCTCCTCAGCGGGACTACTTGTTGACTGTTCAGCCCGGCTGCTAATCGCACCGCGCATGCACGGCAGGCTTTCCTCCAGGAAAAGCTTTACCAGAAGTGGTAAGCCACCCAGAAACATCTTGCCCTGTTAGCAATTTATTTAAATAAGTTGTTGACTGCCCAAACAACTTTCACACTCATTAAATATGCCATTTCCCGCAGGGCTATTTGTTTTTTTTCTTCATAAAAATGTATCAATATCCATGATGTTAGAAAATGTCAATTTCAACGATTAGCTGCTTAATCAATTAGTCAAAAAGTTAATCAGTGAAAGTCATTTTTCGAGCAAAAACAAAAAAATATAGATATTATATTTTGGACATACGACGACGTCACATTGGGCTCTAAGTTACTGTGACATTTTTCTCTGTGGTCTGACGATTTATAGACCAAATGGGTCTTTAATTACACCGAACGATTAATCAATTAACTGAGAAAATAATTGGCAGATTACTCGATTATGATCACTAGTTGCAGGCCTATTTCAATGCGCTTAGTTGTGCAGCTCTGGTAATAACTGAGATTGTTAGTCCTGTAGAATCGTATCCTCGTCTCCTAAACAACATTGAGACCATTAATACACTTAAAGTCGACACTGAACAGCAGAATGATGAAACTCTTAAGGTCCTAACACACCAGGCAGACGGGTGAGCGTCTTATGAACACACTAATCTATAATCAAAGAGAGTTTATTTGCATCAATCTAAATGACAAATAATTGACAATTCTTTTTTTTGCCTTATCGTTGTACTTTGAGAAAGTGAACCAGCGCTTCACGGCAGACAATAACATCTGAGTTGTGTTTGAGTCGATCATATATCTACAACCTGATAGTCACGGATCAACTTACATTTCTCCCATTCAATGCCATTCTGCAGCAACACTTTCTTCTGCTTTATTGCTTTCATTTCTAAAGATCTTCACTGATATTCCTCTGGAACACACAAAGTCTTGCTGGGATTAAGAAGGACAGAGACAGGGAGAGACAGAGAGACAGAGAGAGAGAGAGAGACAGAGACAGAGAGAGAGAGAGAGGACAATTCCCCCTTGGAATCCACGCATTGTTTCCCCTCAGCCGATGGGGGGATTCTTATCAAAACCCTGCCAGGGCCATCATGAAAGGATATGATAAAAATGGGGAACACACACACAGACACACACACACACACAGACACACACACACACACACACACACACACACAGCCAGGAAGGCCGACCAAGCACCGGGCTAATACAATGTGTCTGGTGTGAGGGCTATTTACATACCCTTCCAGTGTGCTTGTCACATTCAATTAATTACTCTCTGGCAGGGTGACAAAGATGATTAAAAAGCATGATGAAAAATATTTCCTCACATGGCTCCAAAACAAAATCAAAGTCCTTTTAAAGTGAAGCCAAATGATCTCCAAACAAAGGCATGATGTCTTAGTACAAGTTAAAGGTGTTTTGTGTTTTCAAATCCCAAGAGGAATTACAGTATACCATTCCTTCTCCTGCTGAAAGCAACGCACAAACGGAGTCAGAGAGGATGTTTGTAGGAGCGGCTGTGATCACGAGCTGTGCTTTATTCTGGCGGGCGAAGAGCTGAAGGCTGTGGGGTAATGAGCTGCATCACAGCGTCCGTTCACAACCCCTCACATCTGATGTCTCTCCGCGCGACCGCGGCCTCTTTAAACACTGTCAGATCAATTAGTAGGTGAAGAAAGGACTGGGGGAGACGCGGAGCCTTTTGTTCCAACAGACACCGTGCGCGAGGAGGTACAGTGCAGATTTAAGGGAATTTATCTCGGCAGAAGGTTTTTTTGTTTTTTTTTCACAATGTGCTTCGCTTATCGTACAAAAGAGCAGCCTGAATCGGGATTGTTGTGGTCAATCAAACACCGGGGATGCGACAGCCTTGTGGGGGGAATTGGGAGCCGTTAGTGTGAGGCAAATACCCCAAGGGGCATATGAATACAGAAATCTACATTTCAAGAAGCGACCGCGCCTCCGCTGGCTCGTATCTCTGCCTCTCGCTGAAACACGCTCGAGCAGCCTGAGCCTAATTTCTCACATACGACTGAGGGCTCCCCACTGCAGCCGAGCTCAATCCATTCGTCATGAGGGCTCTTTTCAGCTGGGACATTCTTCAAGGAAGCCTCCCTTTACACAAAAATGTCATTTTCTATACAAACGCCGGCCCGTGAAATTTCTTTTCCCCCCCGTTCTGCCGTTTGGCCCTTTGTCAGGAAACATAATGGCCCCCGCTTCAGCCAGATTAGCCTCGTCTTTTGAGATCGGAGAGCCGGCAAAAACAGATCTCGCGATTTGTCGAGAAGATTCCTCCGACTGTGACAGATAGGGCCTTCATAAAAACAGGTTTTCTGTCATTCCTCGCCTGCTAGAATACACTGCGGCGGTGCATCAATTGTTCTGTTGTGTATTTATGAAGCTGTCTGCAGATACAAACTTCTCAATGGGAAGATGGATTCGAAGACGTTTCATCCTTCTGATGAGTTAACATAGCGAGCCAGTAAGTGCTGAACAGCAGCAGCATTGTGTCACAAATTACAGCAGTTGAAATAATCCATGCAAAGAAAGAGGGGGTTCATTCTTACAGTCTTCCCAAAAATAGTATAATATATAAGTACAATAGTGTTGCAATCACCCCCCCCACCAAGTCCATTTCACACCGTGCAGGTGGAATAATTGTTCATGAACTCGGTGATTGTAATTGTTAAAGAGGCAGAGCAGAACAGAAATCTGATTGGCTACTGGTGGCTAATGACTGTTGATTAGAGACCTTCAGGTAGACTTACAGTATTAAAAACTCCACATTCTGATACTTCAACTCAGGGCATTTGGCAACATGAATATCGATCCAATACCTGTGGTGTATACTTTCCCAAATCCAGCAGTCTGACAAAAACAGTTTTCAAGAAGGCTCAATGTAATCTTATGCAAAAACTACTTCCGATCCTCATCGATTCCTGGACGTGTTTCTCAACAGATGCATTTTAATGTGAAGGTGGTGATAGGCCTTTACTGCACTGATTATATAGTTTTCTCATGAGCATTTTCTGCACTCGTTGTTAGGAAGTTCTTTTGAAACACTGCATGGACAAAGTTATTAACGGTGACCTTAAAGCGACAGGAGTCAGTAAATCCAGAGAAGCGCTGATGCAATCCGCTGGATTGGCTTTGGCGCTGATACCGACCTAATTAAGCAGATCGGCTGACTACCAGGTGTGACGGAGACACCTTAAATACAGTTTATTCATGAAAAAGAAATCCGTCTTTCCACTCAGTTACATTCATTAAAGGCAAACCAACTAATTCTTTAGTGCACAGCAATCCTAATACATAATATTGTCTTCGGAGACAGATCCATGCTCAGATAAAGTCATTAGATGAACAGCTGCAGAAGTGCTTAATGAATCTAAATTCTGCCTCAGCTCAGAGGACAACAAGTGCAGCATTGACCCGTGTCATTGTTCATCACAGCAGCTCAGAACAGTTTGTAAGGTCTCACAAGAAAAAAAAGACTCTTTCTGCAGGATTTATTCGTCTTTCATTTCAGTACAAAACGCTGTCACAATGAACTACAGCGTGCAAATGTCTGGTCATGTCTGGGTTGGTTGAGATGCTTCCTCCTGCTCTGTATTCATAACTTTAACTCTCCTCCGCCACTCTGCCCAAATCAAGTTACCCTGCAAGGCAGGTGTCGAAAGATCACAAGATCATGAGAGAATAGCTGCCGCAGGGGAAATAGTACCGCCAAAATCTCCACCGGTGGATTCATCATTAGAGATACACCGATTGCAGTTTTCTTGGCCAATCACGCATTTGTAAAAGTGTGAGCTGCCAATTACAATTTTAGCTGAAAATGATCGTCTTTGTAAGAACTATAATTGACGGCAAGGCTCCAAACTTTTTTCACTGCTGTCCTGAAAAACTATTTCAACCGTCCAGAAGTCAGTGTAAACCGTCAAAAAAAAATCCCAATTCTGTTGTATTTACTCAAGTTTCTCACCAAAAAAAACTGATTTTACAAGACGACATTTCAACACATCACGATAGCTTGAACGCATCCTAATGCAAGTCAATGCAACCTCCGTTAACTTTAGCTGTTGGCTCCGTTATGTGGGGAGCAGACGATTACTCTGAGCAGAATGCATGGGAATGTATTTCAGTTCAACAAGTATCTGATTAAGTTAGTTGTTTTGAATGTTTAAGGTTCTCCCACCCCGGCTTGTTTTAAAAAAACGGGAACATGAGACTGACCTGACGGTCACCGGTCATGTCCGATCAGCTGAAAATCTGCCAGTTTCAATCTGCAGCCTATCGATCGGTGCATCTCTATTTACTACAAAAACCTTAAAAAGGTAAGATGGTGCATGTCTCCACCAGTTTCACTGAGATTTACACTTTGAGGTTTAAACCAGCAGAGTTTTGCATTGGGTAAAAAACATTCGGCGTGACTGAACCCAGCTGTGGCCAACATTTCTCTGCCTACAGGGCAGAGAGCGTCCACGCAGCATCAATGAGCTTCCCTGCTTTCTCAGCAGGAAATGCCTGGACTTCAGAGACTTGCTGCCTGCGCTGCTCACAGTCACCTCCACCTTCCCCTCGCCCTCTCAACACTGCTCCCAAAAGTCCTCCGATTTGAGAAGAATACCAAACGCTTACTCAACGAAAGAAAACCACACAATGAAAGCTCTCACTCAGATCTTGATTGGCAGGAGTGTACGTCTGTCTTTCACCACGCTCCGAGGAACATAAACCAGTCGAGCCCCAGCGGAGTGCTTTTCCCACCCAGTTGGGAGTGTGAGCAAACACAACGCTGCCGCTACAGTGATCCTAATGGCAAACACTGCCAATCAGGTTGAAAAGGCGCGGATATTAATTTATTACCCGCGGGTCACATGCCTCAGACGGCTTACAAGGGCCATTCATTACACTTCGGCCTGAGCAAACAAGGGTGCAAATACGGCACAATAATCTACCTATGCTATTCATGTGACTCAGTGGGTTGGCACGATCCAGTCGCACAGCCCCCACAGGCTCATAACACACACACGCACACACACACGCACACACATACACACACACACAACAGTGCCTCAGGTGTCGGAGCAAATAGCTCTTTTAAAAAACACACAGTCAACAAGCTCCTACCTGCAATTTGGCGGTGGGTCCAAGGTTATCTCTGCTAGCTCTTTCTGGATTCTGAAATGAGAGAAGATCTGTGTATTATTCATATTCATAGTCCCAAACACACACACACACACACACACACACAAAACACAGTTATATAAATCCTGCATGTACAATCAATCTGTAAGTGTATACACCGGATACCTCATTGATTTTCTAATGAGCTCCTGAGCGCTGCGATTGAACACAAGAATGATTCCTGTCACGCCAGATCAACACGTGGATGCACGGCTGAATATTTGCCTTTAAAAACAATACATTTAAAAAAACAGGCACAGGAATGAATTGATATCGATGTAAAAAAATGTCGGATAAATGAATCACACCACATAATTAATCTGGCTGCCGATCACGGTCCTGTCTCAGCCCTCCTGCTCTCAGGGAACGGATGGGAGCATTTCCACACTGGGCACATTAAAAAAAAAAGAAGGTTTTAATGAATAGACCGGAGAGAGGTCAGATTTCTCCCTGGTTAAGTATTCATTACAAAACTATGCTAGTGATTTGCCTACAAGGATCCAGTAGCTGCGTGTTGTACTTTATAACTGCTCAGTCAGCTATAAATGATGCCGTTATCCTCTCCATGCGGAAGAGTGCCACCTCGGCCTCATTTACAGACTGATGATGGAGCAACTCGGCATGTTTCAAACCAGCTTCATCACGGTGGTTGATGATTCTACATTCAGGGTTCCTACATATTTTCCATTTCAAAATTCCATACCGCGTAGGAACCCATTGCCATGCTTTTTCCACAACTTTCCATGGACTGTAAGCAAATTTTCTATTCCCAAAAATGCCCCTCTTTGGAAAATTCTTAATTCAAATTTCATGATATTCCAGAGAGCGTAGCTCAATCCGGCCGCTGATTTATTCGTTGCCCTCCCAAGCGGCGCCCCCATTACCACAGTGGCAGAGTTCAACTCAACACATTCACACCGACAGCGGAAGCAGACATGTTTGGGTTAATCGCAGTCGGCACATTCTGCCGACTTCCACGCGCCGGATGCGAAAGCGCTGTGTGGAGGAGCCAATTAGATTCAGCAGGAATTACTTGCCAATTTAAGATTTTAATCATCAAAGTGCTTAAAATGTGAAATCTATCAAAAAACTATCGAGTGAAAACTATTGCAGCGTATACTTGAGCCGAGCCAAACCTTAGAGTATCAGATTTAGGCTGAGCTGATGGTGTCCGTGTGACGAAGGGTACGTAAAGTGTACTGCGTCCTCAAGTCTGGACTCTGGAAAATCAATTTGCCAAGTTTGAACTCCCAAGGACGCGAGCTGTTCTGCATTGAGAAACAAAAACATTTGTTTTTTGTTTTTTCCTTTTTCACTCCCCTTCCAACTTGTTTTCACGTTCTTACTCTACTGCTGTAACTGAAAAAGCTCAGGGAACGCTTTTAAAACAAAAAGACTAAAATAATTGAGTACTCTTATCGATCGTGCCGTCTCTTCACTCAGCTGTTTGTTGGCCGGGATGTAAAAAATAATCTGCTATTGCGAGAGAGAGAGAGAGAGAAAGAGAGAGGGAGAGGAAAGACAAGCGGTCGATGTTGACATGATGTATTGTTTCAGCCTCGACACGGCAATGAATGGATGTGCAACAGTCACACTGCAGAGCAATTTGGGGCTCATTTACATTGCACTCCAACCATTTTGCTGCTTGAGAAGAGTCCGTTGTCAAGCGTCCTAAAATGCTACTTTATTGCACACTGAAGAGAACATCTACTGCATGCAATGTGCAGAATGGAGGAATCGGAGGCGATTAGGGATAATGACGTGTGCGGACGTGCTGCGCCGTTTATTTTTCTGTCAATCACGAGTAATTATCAAGACAAAAGTGTCGACGCCGGTTACATTTTCTAGAAAGGTGCACTCAGTGGATAGCAGAGCTCTGCCAGGTGTGTCTGCAGCAAACAGTGGATGGCGGTGTGATTGAATGAGGACAACCTACAATTGGCCATCCCTCCGTCTAGACACTAACGGGGCTGCAAGGTGTCAGAAAACGCACTTCACTCAAAAACTAGTGACAAAAAAAAAAGACACACAAATGAAACTCAACAAGCTGTAGTGAGGGAGGAGTCACAAGGCAGTCGACGGCAGAGTGTGAATCACTGCAAACAAGAGAGGTCCTTGAGCATGCAGCCATTAGGGGGGGTGCAACGGATCATACAACTCACGGTTCGGATCAAATCACGGATTTGAGTCACGGATCGGATCAGCAACAAGGAAAACATCATTTCAACCACTCTGCAGTGAGTGTCAACCATCAAACATTCTAAATGTTATCCTTTTACTTTGTTAGAGTCATTTATAGGTTGTTTTTTTGGCATAAAAACACAATTCAAAGGATTATGAAATAAAAGATGGTATTTTTACTGATAAAAACAAACACATCATTAGTAGTTTTAATGATGTATTATAAGCTGCTTAGAGCTAGTGTAAACAGGTTGTAGTTCCCTCTCTAATATCTATTTATGTTGTTGTGAAAACATCCCCTTCAAACTGGATTTATTCAAGTTTCTCACCGACACTACATTTTTTACGACAATACATTTGAACACATCATGATGATGTTTTAATCTACCTTCGCCCCAATACTCATTTTTCACTGAACAGAGCCTGAACGCATCACAATGTAACTGAACGGAACCTGAGTTCGTTAGCGCCGCTGCTATCGTTAATAGCTCTCCTGTCAATTTCAACTGATTTGTCGTTCACAATGTAACATTATCAGGGATCGGCGAATAGAAAAGATAAATGCAGATGTCCCGACTGCACATTTTTCACTGAAAATTGCCCCAATAACGATTGTGCTTTACTTCACACTGTGATGATTAAACTGTATAATTAATATTAAGCAGTTACCTGCAGCAGAATGTGAGACAAGCCGTGGACAGACACAGAGGTGCACACTCTAATTTCACCTACTGGTTCCCTATTTTGAGATGACACTGGCATGATGGTTCACTGGGTATATTGTGTTTTAAATATATGTCGTCTTGTGTACAAAAAACCCACAACTGTTGGTACAATCTGCTGTTGTTCCTGCTTTTGTTAGTATTCTGGGAAAAAAAACAGTAACTGCAGAATACAAGGCCAGCTAAAGGACTGTAAGTACAAGAATGCCAATAACACCTCCACATAAAATAACTCCTAGAATGGAGTATACTTCATAGGTTGGTTGATGATACATAACACAAAACTAAGAGTATCCAGGGGGGGGAAGGATTTTTCTTTAAACTCTCCTCTGTGAGGAAATGACTTGGGGAAGGAGGGGGGAAAAAAGACATATATTTGCAAAGGAGCCTGTAATACAATCTCCACGGTTATGGAGTCATTCTCAGCCCGAGTGCGTGCTGTGTAATTTTATCTGCAGTATTTCCTGAGGTGGCACATTTGACGACAGAAGCTGGGGACCTGTTATGGAGAGTGGTGCAATGAAAGAGGCCGGTGGAATCCGAGGGGGGGGGGGAGCACTGATTATACCGAGAGTTCCTCTTGCTTGTGCATTGCCTCTTTAACCAAAACACTCCTTTTCTGCAATGTTCCACAGCTCATTGCATTTCATAATCCCTCGAGACACCGCAAGCACTAAACTATTACATTCTGCATGCCTCGACACATGCAAATAAGTCAATATCGTCGGAGCCTAGTTTTTATGATGGAAAACACCGGCTTTGGCTTCTGTGTGGAGCAGCCGATGATTTATTACAGGAGCGAGCGCTGAAAAGCAACTAAATAACACCGTGCCTGTCAACCTTCCTATAAAATGGTTACCCTCAAGGTCCTTATTTTTTATGTTGCAGCCAACTCTGGTGATAAGAAGTCACCTCTGTATTTATTTCAAACAGTCTCCTGTGGACGCAGGGTTTTTGTTCTTCGTTACGAGAGCACAATGCAGAGGATTTCATAGAAATAGATCAGTGGACAGACTTGGCTACACGCTGGCCAAAGCGAGTAGATGGTTTCGATTTAGTTCCATGCCGCTGAAACTATACTGTGGCGTGAAGGCACTCATTTCTCTTTCACATGTGACCCTTCAGACGTCACCATGCTTCAACCAAAGTGCTCGTTTGATGGTCAAACAGCGAGTGAAAACCTGCCCGCTCAGGGGCACTGTCAGGTTTCCGTAGCTGATAATCCGACAATCCTAATTTAGCGCTCTTATTTTGAAAAAAAGGGCAGAATGAGTTGAAACCATGTGGTTGCACGAGGTAGGTGTGTTAAGAACCGTCCCAGCATGCACTGGGGGCCATGGATTCATTCATTCTCTCATTTTATGCCCCTGTGTGATGGTGATCTCAATACAGACAAAGAGCAATCGTGTGTATATATGCCTGTGAGGGAAAGATTGTGTGTGCGCAGTTATTTCTGTTTGAATGATTATTGTGTCTCAACCTGCCTTTTATGAGTTAATTAACACTTTTCTCAATAATGATTCGTCAGCTGTGTGGAGGAGAAAAAGGAGCCACGGGTTTCAATTTCTCTCCTTTTCTCTCCGTCCCATTCTTTACACGACTATTTCTGTCCCTTTATGAGTGAACAACCGAGCGCAACATGAATATGAATGTCTGAAAACCTTTGTTCATTCCCCCATATTTTAACGATGAAATGAAATCCCTTTAAATTACTGTCGAGTAAGCAACCGAGAGCACAAGTAAACAGCACACCACCAATCGTCAACACCTCCGTCACAGAGACACGTTAATGTCACGTTATGGTGCGACCGGGCGCTTTACAGTACAGGTGATCACCAGACAGCCATTAATACATAATGGAGCAGATTGTATCATAATCATAATCTATTTAAACCTTGTGCTCAGTGCTCTCTTATAATAGCTCAAAGAGGACGCATAGAACTGTGTTCCTTCGCTGCTGTAGTCGTAACTAATACTATGACTGGACAACAAGACGTTCATTAAACAAAAAAACAAAGATTTCCTCGCTGCGACTAAGTGGCACATGTGTCTGGAAGTGATGCGTTTACTTCCACTCGTTTGTTTGGGAGAATTAAATACGAGTCGGCGGCTGAGCGGACAAAGAAAACCGTGTCATTAGCATAGTAACGAATGACTATTTTCATTATCGATTGATTTCTTCATTAGCTTTTTAAATCAAGGGGACAAAGGGGATTGATTTCACAGAGCCCAAGGTGACACTTTCAAATGTTTTGTTTTGGTCCAACCAACAGTCAAAAACACACAAAGAATTCAACACAAAGACAAGCAGCACATCCTCACATGAACCAGAGAACCGTCTCTACTTCAGCCTGATTAACGACTCAAACGATTCATCCCGATTGAATTGTTAACTTTCTGTGGATCAGCTAATTGTCCACAGAAGGTGACAGCCTGCACTGCTTCTCAAGGGAAACCCGTAACGTAACGTAGAAGAGGGAGCGGCACGTCTACCTCTTGGCGCTGGTGGAGAGCTTGGCGGCGGTCTTGCTGGAGATTTTGGCCTCCTTCTTCTTGGGCTGGGTCTGGTCCCGCTGCTCGGGGCCCGGCTGCTCCGGTGGAGCCGCCTCCCTCTGCTCGGCGTCCGAGCTTCCCCCACTAGTGTTGGGGCTGTCGTCCGGCCTCGGCTGCACCTCACTGGACATGCTGACACTGACACACACAAACACACACATATGCAGAGTTATGGATACCGAAGCCACAAAGACAGCATGCATTTAAAAATGCTCATCACGATTTACCAGTAACAACTTCAAATGGCCCGTCTGAACAACTGATGCCCATTTCTATAATGCAGTGCAAACATTCAGATGCCTTAGAATTAGCTTAAAGCGCCGTATATTTATAGGCACTCATACATATGCATAATGCTTCACAACAATAACAACATATTATAAGGCATTTTATATTGACATAAGGTCAAGTATCATAATAATCTACTCACTGACTCAAGGATGAGAGTGTATTATAATGACCATGGTCGTGATACATTTAATGCATTATAATCACTAATATAATGCATCATAATCACTGTTATAATGCATTATGTGATTATAAATGACACTAATGGGTGCTTTAAGTAAAGAGTATGCATTATAAGTATGTTTATGATGCATTATAAACATGGGCGTCATAGAAAGTGTTAGCAAACTTTCTGTCCATCAACTTTTTATGACCATATCATATCTTCAACCTTAGTCGAATATTCAGGGTTTATCGCTGAGTCAGTAGTGTAGTTTGTCAGTAATATCGTGCACATATCTTAGACTTATCTCATCATATTTAGATAGTGTTGAGTTTCTTTATGAATGAGGAAAAGTCATTCATTAAACTTGAACTGCAACTAATGATTATTGTTATCAAGCTGCTTATTTTCTTGATCAATTGATCACAAGTGTGAAATATGTCGATCCCGACTTCCTTTTGCTTGGTTTGTTCGACCACCAAAGATATTCAGTTCACTTTGGAAAGCCGAGAGAAAGCAGACAAGTCTCCCCCTTGAGAAGATGGAGCCATCACACGTTGTGTTAAACGCACTGAGGTGCATTAGTTCTGTGTTAATGAGAAGAGGTTTGTTCAATGTAAGCCTTGTAATTGTTAAAGAAGTTGACTCTGCAGAGAATAATTGCACCGTTTCTAAAAGAACATCTTGCTTTGGAGAGACTGACTTATATGTTGTTGTTTCTTCTTTTGGGAGAGCAAATGTGTCAATATTAAAGTTAAATATCTTAAAGCTCAATTAGAATGTAATATTTAAAATGCTATATGCAAGACTGGGAGGATCTCAAGTGCCTCTCAACGGCTCTCAGCAAAACGCTTATTTGAGAAAAGTGAATCTTTTTAATAGTGGCACTAATTTCAACACTGCCTGGATTATTAGTTTACTATTATAAGCATGAGAGGGTAATCTTGTACCCCCCTACAGAGGTATGTTTGTAGCTACAGAGGGTAAAGAAGTACATTTACAGACCACAGATCTTTCACCACTCATCCAGAAATCAGTCGAGTTGAACGTCCGCTGGTCACAAGCCTCGAGTCTCAATAATAAAAAGACACCTACAAGGTCATGTTCACTGAATCCTCCACCACTCTGCGTGTGTTTGTGTGAACGTCAAGGTGAACGCCTCTGTTTACATTCCCACGTCTGCCACGAAAGATGTATGATACTAGATGAACGGCTGGGTCTCCGCTGCGTGCCGTTGAGCCGAAATGAATATCAAATTGGACAGAAGTAAGGACAGATTGTTCAATAAACACGACAGCGAGCTTTGGCAGGCCGACTCCGCGTCTGACATTTGACAAACAGCCACTGCACACACACGGGCTATCTGATGCAATTAACTGCATTTGGTGGTGAGCCGATATGGGAGATAATTGGGGGATTATACGGGTTAGGGTGATACGGAGGGGCGTCATTTAAAAGGTGATAACGTTTACATGCTCTGGTGAATTGGATCCTCTCAGGATGAGCTGTTGTTATAATGTGGAAGATGTTGTCAGGTGAGGACAAAACACACTGAGAGGAAAAGTTGCAGACAAAGCAGCACATCTATTGGGCAGATGTTTGTTGTTGTTGTTGTTTCCCCTTCAGGTGTGAAACTGTCAAAACACCTCAACCATAACCAAGGTGTGTGTTATTGAGCAGGCCTACAAAAAACAAAACAATAATAATCACACCCCAGAGAGAACCGACAGCCCCAATACATTCAGTCCCCTCATTTTAAAAGACAAAAAATAGATTATTTTGCTTTAAACCTTATTTAAATTAAAATATGTTGTAGTACCCTTAACAAACCAGTTCTTTATTTAAAAACATTTAAACTTTGACATTTGGTTCTCACTGTAAAGCCAACATATTTCAGTTGGAAAGGGTTTCGGGACTACCTATTACAGAAGTTTAATTTGTATTGCTCGTGCTGTTTGGTGCAATGGGTGTTGCAATGGAGCAGGTTTTAAATGGTTGATATTTTGCACGGAGTTCCGTGCAGAGAGACGTTCTCTCTATTCACGCAGAGGAAGGCACGTATCTACCGGGCTCATGTTGCAGGAGCCCCCGAGGAGTGAGCAGCAAAGACAGCCTCGTTAGGAGACGTCTCGATGGAGGTCGAAGAAGACCAACAAGCACGCTCCATCCAATTAATAAAACCCGATCCAAGATCGGGGCTCGAGCTGACCGCTGCCCAAATCTGCTCCTGCACAATAGACGGAATGAATCCCCCCCCCTCTCTCTCTCTCTTTTTTTACCCCCCGACCACAGCCGCCCCCTCCCTCCACAAGACACCATAATAACCCTTTATTCCGTCTGCAGAGTTGAGCGGTTAGAGGACGATACTGACCTTTATGAGCAGGCTGGACGCGCGGCGGCAGAAGGAGAAAGGTGTGATAATGTGTCCACTGTGTATTCCGTAAACCTGTAACGCTGGTTGTCCGCTGCTTTCCGCCCGTTGCTTTGACTGACTGCGAGAGAATGTGCTAAAAAAAAAAAAATTCCCGCGACGGTCAAGTTATCAGCAATTACACGCATCGTTTCCGGTTTTAAGCTGGCAAAGTAAAAGCCTAAATGGGCACGTTCTCACGTCTTTTTTTTTTTTTTTTTTTTTTTAAGTGAAACATAAGTGAGGTGACACCTTTCAAAAAAGTCAGACTGCGTCTAATAAATATACTTTAATCTAACAGGTTCATCCTCACTTTTTCGCTACAGCAGCATTTATGGTACAGGTAAAGCAATGCAAATAACAGAGTAAAAAATATTGAATATAAAAATATACAATATATACAATGAAATATAATAATAATAAAATTAACTAACTAAACAATAGTGCAAAGATTTAACAAAACAAATAAACAACAACCTTACACTGCTCTTCTTCAATGATTGCTCTTGAAGAGACAATAACTAAAATTTGGACACAAAGTGGCAAACCGTACCTTGAAAATGAAATAAAAATCACATCAAAGAAAAAACGTTACAATAAACTATTAATTATTTTTAAATCGTTTTGTCACAAAAGGAATAACATTATCCTGCACCCAGCAGACTACTGGACTTCATTATTTTATGTTTAGGCAGAGAATCCTTCAGTTCCGATTTCATTTTCTTTTGTTTGACGCAGCTTGACAAATCAGACCGCCTCCGTGCGCGCTCCCACGCGAGTCCGCGCAAACTGTGTGTGCTCTGTGAAGCGTTATGGCAGGCTTTGGTGATAGTAGACTACAAAGGAAGTGTGCAAAAGAGAGGAACAGATCCATCTTGCTTGAAAAGTGTGCGCCAGGATTAAAAAAAAACTATATTCGAGATAATAATAACAAACATAAATATATAATAATTTACAGTCCATACCATAGACTGTTGAAGAAGGTCCACACTCGGAGTTGTTAGTGGTGTCTGTGCTCGGTAACCTGCTCCTGTGAGGAGGAAAAGGGCCCATTAATCAATTAATCTAAAACAAGTTGGAATGAACAGCTTTAAAACACCACAGGTACATATTTTAAGTGACTATGTAAATATAGATAGATAGATAACTAAGTGACCACTATCTCCTCCAAATGTTGCAATTCCTTGACTATACGTACTATATTATATTTTGTAAATTAATTAATTAATATTTTAGAAATACTTAACGCTATTGTTCAAGGACCAAGTCACCACCGCGGAACCTTTTATGCGGTCGATGTTTCTCTCCACCGAGTTCAGTGACGGACGTTAAACTTCCCGACATGCGCCATTGAAAAACAAACGTAGCAGAATCGGCGGGGGGCTGATACATTTCCATTCCAACGAGTTAGAGGGATTTGTTTCGTCTTTAATAAAAGTCACGACATATTTATAAACAATGGAGACTATTTTAGAGCAACAGCGTCGCTATCACGAGGAGAAAGAGAGGCTAATGGATGCTAAAACTAAAGAAATGTTGCATAAGAAGTCCACGGTAAGAGCTATGCTAGCATTAGCAACGACTGCTAATCAATACTGCAAACATGGGAAATAAACTGTAAGTTGACTTGTGTTTTCTTTGTGTCTTTGTCCGACAGCTGCGGGATCAGATAAACTCTGACCATCGAACAAGAGCAATGTTGGATGTGAGTTAAAAACGAGTATTATTTGGTTTAAAGTTAAACACGTAACGTGCTAACGTTGCCTATAAGTTAGATAGGAAGGTTAGCATTTCCTTAGGTACGTTTAGCTAATTTATATCATCTATATGGCAACAAGAATAACTAAAAAACTTTTGGATCTCTAATTTGTGCACTGCGATAATTAAGCACACTTACAATGTATTGTTACATTGGACAGTAATTAGAGAGTAGTTTGGTGAGATGTTTTCTCCATGTAACAGAGAGTAATGCAGGTCTGAGTCAGTTCTACGGTCATGTTGAATAATCTATCTTTTGACAGAGGTATATGGAAGTGAGTGGAAATCTCAGAGACTCCTATGAAGACAAAGATGGGTGAGTGACTAACCTGCTCCAGTTAAAGTGAAGACACCAAACCTTGACTCTAATCCAGTGTGTGTCCATGTGTTGGTATCGTCCTTTTATCAAACTGGAAACAGGACTTTCACCATATTTAAACACAGTCTGTAAACTTGAACATGGATTTCTTCTTCTTATCGACAGAATGAGAAAAGATGAACTTGCTGCGATCTCCGGACCGAATGAGTTTGCAGAATTCTACAACAGACTGAAACACATAAAGGAGTTTCACAGAAAGCACCCAAATGAGGTATTTAACCTCTTACTTCTGAAGTCTTAATTTGAGACCATGCAAACCTTTTGACATTAATGCTTTCATTTGCCTCTTTTAGATTTCCATTCCCATGTCTGTAGAGTTTGAGGAGCTGATGAAGGCCAGAGAAAACCCCAGCGAGGAGGCTCAGAGTGAGTCTAAATCTACACGTTTATTCCAGGCTTTCTTATGATGATTTGCTCTGTGGAGGGTCAGCCGACCAGCGTAGGGATCTACCCTGTAAACCAGCTAAGACTGATGGCTAACACACTGCTCTGATTGTCTTTGTCTTCCGCAGACCTGGTGGAGTTCTCTGACGAGGAAGGATACGGCCGCTACCTCGACCTCCACGACTGCTACCTGAAGTACATCAACCTGAAGGGAGCCGACGTAAAGACCCCCTTTAAAGTCTGCATACTTCATGCTCTTCCTCCAAACTAAAGCAGTTTGTTTGAACCACTTCCTTTGCTCTTTCCCGACAGAAACTCGAGTACATCTCTTATCTGTCTTCATTCGACCAGCTGTTTGACATCCCCAAGGACAGGAAGAACGCTGAATACAAAAAGTAGGTCCATCATACTTAACAGCTGTACGGAACTTGCAGTAGAAAACATATCTAGCTGTCGTGATCCCACCTTGACTTAATGACGTATCATGGACCTTTTCAATATATTATAAATGCTGCATACACGTGTGTAGAGTTGGATATGTGTTAACCCCGTGTGGTGGTGGTGGTGGTTGTTTGTGCAGGTATTTGGAGATGCTGCTGGAGTATCTGCAGGACTACACAGACCGGGTCAAACCTCTGCTGGACCAGAACGAGCTCTACGGCAAAGTGCTGATAGACTTTGAAAAGAAATGGGACAACGGGACCTTCCCAGGCTGGCCGGTAAGTTCTGTTCACATGTGGAGGTGGTTAGAGGTTTGGCCGTACGTCTCATCTGACCCGTTTGCTTTTTTAACTGTAGAAAGAGACGAGCAGTGCGTTGACACATTCTGGAGCTCATCTGGACCTCTCTGCCTTTTCTTCTTGGGAGGTAAAACATGAAGTGCTCATATTCAGAGATCTATCTTTTTCTCCTATCGTTGCTCATTCATACGACTGATGTGTTTCTCTTACTCCTCTCCGCAGGAGTTGGCTTCTTTGGGTCTGGACAGGTTGAAGTCTGCCCTCATGGCGTTGGGGCTGAAATGTGGAGGGTGAGAATGTCGTTTGCATTCTGAAACTAATGACAATAAACTGATATGTATCTGAAAAGTCTTGAATAACTGAATGCAAAACTCTCATAAGTTCTTCAAAGTTCAGGTCGTGAGAAGTGGAAGCATTTAGTTACTTCACTTTGTTTGACATTTGATATTTATAAGTGCAATGCACCTATTATTGCACATTGTGCATGAAGTTGGGACAGCTGATTGAGTGTGTGTGTGTGTGTGTGTGTGTGTGTGTGTTGGACAGGACTCTGGAGGAGAGAGCTCAGAGGCTCTTCAGCACAAAAGGCAAATCACTGGAGTTGCTGGACCCGTCACTGTTCGCCAAGAATCCCAAAGCCAAAGGCCCTAAAAAGTAAGCGGGTGTAAAAAAAAAAAAAAAAATCCAATCTAATGCCGACAGTGTCTTATGATCGCGCTCATTAATTCATAATTCATAACATATTCCATCCATCACTTCTGCAGGGACACGGAGCGTAACAAGGAAATTGCCTTCCTGGAAGCTCAAGTCTATGAATATGTGGAGATCCTCGGGGTGAGTGAATATATATATCGACTGTTGCAGTCATGACATCTAGAGAAAAGCGTTAGCTGGCTCCATTGTAGGCTCAAACGTGACCGTTTCCATCATCCTTGGCGGCTACAGGAGCAGAGGCAGCTGACTCACGAGAACGTCCAGAGGAAACAGGCCAGGACCGGAGAGGAGCGCGAGGAAGAGGATGAGGAGCAGCTCAGCGAGAGCGAGAGCGAAGACGAGGACAACGAGATCATCTACAACCCCAAGAACCTGCCGCTGGGCTGGGACGGCAAGGTGACGCCACGCGTTTGTTTGAAACCAACACATTTACACTATTAGCGGGGTCTTTGTTGGCTCAGCGGGGGGGGGGTTTACTTACACATGTCTACGGTTATTGAATAAAGATGTGTGTCCTGTTCTCTGACTGCTGTTTTATTCCCTGTAGCCAATTCCATACTGGCTCTACAAACTCCACGGGCTGAACATCAACTACAACTGTGAGATCTGTGGAAACTACACTTACAGGGGACCCAAAGCCTTCCAGAGGCACTTTGCGGTACGTTTGGTTTTTACGTTACATCTTCGTTGTTTACGGAGCGAGTCTGAAATCTGCGCGTCTTCAAACACGCTCAACGTCCCAGAACAACAAAAGTGTATTTTGTGTTTTGCAGGAATGGAGGCATGCTCACGGTATGCGCTGCCTGGGAATCCCCAACACTGCTCACTTCGCCAACGTCACACAGATCGAGGACGCTGTCTCTTGTAAGAGTCCTCGTCTCGCTCGTTATGAACATGTTTTTTTTTTTTTTTAAGAGTTTTGGAAGTTTGTTTCAATAATGTGTTTGTTTGTTTGTTACTCCAGTGTGGGCAAAGCTGAAGTCCCAGAAGGCATCAGAGCGGTGGCAGCCAGACACAGAGGTGAGTCCACACGGATGGAATCAGGACGACTTGTTGGGGAAACGGCGCTTCCTGCTTTATATCGCAATGCTCATTCTGTGACTCATGTGTATTTTTTCAGGAAGAGTACGAGGACTCGAGTGGCAACGTGGTCAACAAGAAGACCTACGAGGATCTGAAGAGACAAGGCCTGCTGTAGATTGAGGAGAACAAGAGTCACACAGAAAAGAAATCTACGAGTAACAAGCGTCCTTTTAAGATTTGCGGTATTTTCTATCACCCATGTTTCTTTTTATTTGTAAGTAGTAATGTTGTTTTACAGACTTTGTAATGTCGCAACCATTGATTATAATAAACGGAGTACTTTTGTCACAACTGTTTGTCTTTGTTATCTCCTGTTTATTCAATCTGAATGTTCTGGTGAGTCTTCCCTCTTAAAGGATTTCTACATATAGCCAAAGAGGCTACGTATAGTGAAACAGAAATATAACATTTCATGGTTTTCTACTGGCATAGATCACATATTTCACCATGAATGTTTATTGTATTCTTTTTCATACTGCGGAAGGCGGTGTTACATACCACCACTTTGTTTCTAGGAGGATGTTATGGCAAGGCGCTGAGTAATTGATTCAGATAAGACACCAAAACCTTTTTGTCACCGACATCAAGGCTCAATGTAAAGCCAGTCTGTGAAAATGGTCAAAAGACAAAACTATTAAATACAGCGAAGCTCTTTTTGTGCCACATGCAGGCTGCTCATTAACAGGGCAGTGAACAATGGCTTGTTTTGTCTGACCTGCAGTCCAAATTAGAAAGACTATCACGTTAGTCAATATAAGGCAGCAACTCCTCACATTTAAGATGCTAGAACCATTAAATATTAAAAGTAAGGGATTATCAAAGTATTCACCCATTCATTTTCTGCTGATCTGATACTTGCGGCTCTTGGGTGGACTCTCCTGTCTGCCTTCATACCGTCATGTATGCAGAGGATGATTGTCCCAAAGATCTGTGATATCATTCTGTAAATGTGAGGTCTTTTAAATAAGATCAGGAGACTTTCAAGGCGGATCATCTGGAATGAACATCTGAGGTATTGAATAGCAGCATAAATTGTGGCAAACCTTAATATTTCATGAAATACCAAACTCATCAGAACTGTTGATCTCGATAAAGAGACAAAGCTCATCACCTGCGCCCATAGCCTCCCGGTAGCTCTAGTTCATGTTTAATGTGTTTACAGGTTAGAAAAAACACTTAAAGCTAAATCTAAGAGACGCCTTGATTGTCTGATTTACCCAGTTTGACTTTCGCCAGGACCCGGAGTGTCGTCACTGATGCTCGGGTGCCGTGTCACATGATGTCAACAGAGGGAGCTGAACATAAAATTCTTCTGCTCGGATTCACCCAAAAAGTTAAATTTATGTAAATGTCAACCATGAATGTGACTCCTGACTGTGTTGCTTCATAAACTGAGTGTCTACATCTACTACAATCCTACAACTGTAGCAGAGCTAAGACAAAACCAAGAGCACCCCCCTGTGTGCTTAGTCAGTCATTACATCGAGACCGGAAGCTTTTGTTGAATTATTCAATTTAAGGAGAGGATACAACACCTTGAATAACAGTGGGAATAAAAGTTGTATAAGTGCAGAATATCAAAATAATTAAAATATATGGCTGTTGGTTGTCTATGATTACAGTATTTTACTGTAGGAACAGTAATACTGTGAAACACAGCATGTTAATGCAAAGGATTTAGGGAAATTATTCGACTGTAAATGCATTTGCAGTAACACTTTTTTTTTAAACCTTTTTGAAGATTTAACTCACGTATATTGTTTCTCATCTCTGCGTAGTGTACGTAGTGTGTTCCTATATTTAGTTGTAAAATAAATACATATGAACTGAAACGTAAGGATTGTAACTGTCTGTTCATATTCATCAACATGAATCCCATTACTCTATGACTGTATGAGTATAATTGTTAAACCTTGTTTTCATGGACGGCCGAATGGTGCGTCACTTTAAATGTTGCTGCCGTAAGATACTGTGGGGCGGCATTATCTGCTTTCCTTTCGTAAAGGAAGGTCCAGCACCTTCCCTTAGCAGTTTAGTGAATTCGTACAGCTCTCATCATGGCAGCCACTTAAATACTTCCGGGTCATTTCACTCAGTTAGGAACCTTCCGAAGCAAAAAGGACTATTTGACCCGAGGCCGAACCTAATTGAGTCTCAGTCCCGTGATTCTTTGCAGTGACATCGCCTTGCCCATCATCTATCCCCATTCGACTCTGCTTTCATCCCCTCGTGCTCGGGACCTGGGAATGTGGCAACATAGCAACAAAAAGCTGTCAGATGGGGAACAGACGTTGTTGTTGCAATGTCACCGTGTTCCCAGATCTCAGCTTCGGTGAGTACAATGTTACCATAACTGATAGCAATGATAGTCTAAAACTGTGGAAACAAGACCCAGGTTGTAAATCAGAATCCTCCTTTAAGCTCGAGGTTTGTACCAGATTTCCTCTGTTTCTGAATTCTATAAAACTCTGTTCAATATAATACTTTTAATTGCACATTGTAGACTAAAAAGGACTCTAGCCAACCAGCTCTTCAACCCATAAAGCACCCATAATTTAGACCAGCTGGAACAGCTTTCAGCAGTTCTACTCCTGCCTCATCTTTTGTATTCTGCCGACTCTAATCATGTCACCAGCACTAAACAAATGCAACTTAGACTATGTCTGAAGGAACGGACGGAAACACCACATCCTTGCAACCCAGGGCAGACTTCTTTGATCATTTCTAACCTTTCTTGCGCAGTGACACCACTGATTCACCAACAGCAAACAGACACACATTTTAATTTGTCTTCAAAGAGATACAGGAAAGAACAGTCTTTCATCATAGGAAAATAAGAAAAAGAGCCCGCAGAGCAGAGTTGCTGTACACAGACGCACTTTCTTGATGTCGCAAACAGAGACTGAACAGAGCTGTTATCGGGAAACGATGATCATCTGTCCGTCCGTGTGACGGCTTCAACATATCAGTTATCAGTTATTAACCTGTACAGAAACATGTTAGTGATTAAAAACAGTAAGGGTAGAGTGAACATTTAGAGGATATCTCATCAGAGGGGCTCAGAGTTGGAGCAAAACAAGGTAGGCAGATAAACATAAACGGATTGTCTTTTGCTGACTTAATGTCTTTTCTGGTCATGCTCTCGGCATCTACCAGGGAAACAAAGCCCCGCTCACATCAGCCACTTGTCCTTCTCCTTGTTGAAGTTCTCGGCCCACTGGCGCGTGAGCTCCAAGTAGTGGTCCGGCAGGTTAGGTTGGTAGTCTAGGTACAAACGGGTCACTGTTTTCTTGGGTACAGCCTTCTCTATCTGCGTGCCTTCATGCCATTGGTTAAAGGAAGTGATGGTGACGATTTCTGGTCTGACAGACAAAGCCACCTGCAGAGACGTGTCGTAGTAACGTCCGTTAACTCGGTTCCTGGTGTTATGGTTGTTCCACGGCCGAACAGCTGTGTCCACGTACCCTGGACCAACGCTGGGAATAAATAGAAGATTGTTTCCATCGCAGAACGCCTTGATGACGTTCCAGTTCTGGTGGGACGAGCCAAAGGAGAAGCCGTTGGAGGCAAAGTAGGTGTAGATGCCATCAAAGCCGCTGGCCAGGATGTCGTGTTTGTGGCGCTCTTCCACAATGAGGGCGACGAAGACGCCGTCGTAAGGTGTGCCCCTGATGCTGTGGGAGCCTTTGATTGTCAGGAGCTCCGCCCAGGACTCCGGTGGCATCAGGTAGGAGTCATAGATGTAAAACAGAGGCAGGACTCGCCCTGTGCTGGATCTGAATCTGTAGAAGGCGCCGTGCTCTCCATACCTGAGAAACACGAGAGAGGGAGAATTTCAACCTCTTGCAATATGCATGGAAAAACAATGTTTAACTACCAGTAACACATCATCAAATTAAGTGATGCTAAAATGTAGCACCTTTAACAAAGCTAAGATTGTCTAACATTCAGAAAATATTTATTCTTTACTTAAACCATCATTTCTTTTTCTGTCCCTCCACTTTTTGTGTTATTTCATACAGAAGGCCAACACAGTAGGTTTGCGAAAATTCTGGCAGCAAAATAAAGTCCAGAAATCAGATTCAACTGGAGGCTGGGCTTTGATTTGACTCCAGTCTCGTATCATTAACCTGGCATCGCTTGGACTCTTTGTTCTTGTTTCCACTCACAGCGTGAGATCATGAGCTTCTTTTGTTTGTTTTTTAATCAGACTACTACTGAATATATTATTGGATAAAACACCATCTAATTAGCTTCGCAGCCTTTCCCCATGTCTCCGTCTTAAAGCTAACATATTTTACACGTTGCTTGAGTTCTGGGAAAAGCTGAATACAAATGTTATGAGTCAGGACCACAGGGGAGACATCTATTTTTAACAACCTGTTCTTCAGCTTCCCTTCTCAGGCTTCACGTTTCACCACATGGCTAGACTTCCAACGTCAGATATGGAAATCAGAGCCGCACCCTTCGGTCAGTGAAAGGAAACACAACGGGCACAGAGGAGAGTGGAAGCATAGATAAACAACTCACTTGTCAATAATGTATTTGATGTTGTCATGCATGCTCTGGTCCGTCCGTCCTTTGTATGGCTGCATGTGAAAGGCCACCTGTGCAAACCACATGTGAATACAGATGTTAACAGAAAGATCATGAAAGCGCAACATCAACACACAAACACCTGAAAAATAAGGGGTTATGCAGTGAATTTCAAACTGAGCACTCAGTTGTTCTTTATTCCAGTGTATTATTTGTTTTGATGGACAGCCAATATGACTGCAACATTTAATTAGTTTGACCTATAGGCCTGTTGTGGTCGTCCCTGTTGCCGGTGTAACACAGTGTTCGGGCACTGAGAGGCGAAGTCTCAGCGAGAGACAAATAACTTCTTCATCCCGTTTGAATTGTGCCATGAATTACACACGTGGTGTTTGTCAATTTAAAAGATCCTTTTGCAAGTCGAGAAAGACGTGGTTTTGTCGTAGGTTTGCCGTGGTACCGTTTAGTTTTGTGCGAGAAACACTCAGTGAACTGCGTCTCTACCAGCACCAACACGGCTGAAAAAAAGTATTAAAAGAGTTGGGAAATCACAAAAATTCTGGCCATGTTGAGACCGCAGCTACACAAAAGTAGAGTCAGTCGGCTCCACGAGAGCTAGCTCATGGGATCGGCTCTACAAGGTTTTGGGTGTGCAGTCTTTCTCATTACGTATTTTACGTCAACAGTTTTACGTCAACTGTGACTTTCTTGACTTATAAAATTGTCTTTTTAATTGACAAACATCATATGTGTAATTCATGGCAAAATCCAAATGGGATCAAATAATTGTTTGCCTCTGGCTTTTGACTACCGCAGGTCATTTTTCTGAAGAAAGGGCCCATGGTGGTCCACCAGAAAGGGAGGGACTTATCAGCACCAATGTTCATCAAATAAAAAAGACTTTAATTAGTAATATGCTAATCGTGTTATGCAGAAAGTGTCGACTCCGTACAGCAGCAGAGTCGCAGCACAGAGTAACAGGAGTGACGAGAGTAAAGAGAGTCGAGAGAGAGGAGTTGGGAGTTTGTTTAGAAGCCATTGCTTGTTCACGAATGTTCACTGAACATAAAGCGGTAAAAGAACACATTTCTTTCTCATTCCTGATTCTTCTTTTATTCCACACGGGCATGATTGACAACATTTTGACCAAACGATCCTGGAGAAGACAATGATTGACAACTGTTTGACTACAAAGTAAATCATTAATGGTTGAAATGTTGTTCAATCATGTCAATATGGAAAGAATGAAGAACTGGGAACAAGAGAGATGGCAGTGTCTGGTGCGTTGGTTTCCTTTTGTTCTGATAATTATTGCCCAGCGCCTACAAAGACTTTATGGATGAGTGTGTGCCTCTGGATGATTGACAGGCATTAAATAGCCTTTAAACAGAGTTCACCTGCAGTCAAAATAAAACACTGTTTTAAGCTTTTGTGAAGTGTCACTATTTCAGGACTGACTCATTTGACATCTTATTAAGAACTGCTGCTTCTTTAGATTTGTATTATTCAAGGATTAAGGCTTTGTTCCGGCCCCGAAATCTAAAACATTTACAGCATTACTTTAAACAGTTCACAAATGACTTTAACTCTGTCACAACACATTGCTGTAAGGGCTTAAAGACACAACAAAACAACACATTCGTTGTTTCTCTCTGTTAATTGTTCAACTATCTTTTGTCATGTCCCAAAAAGTATTTTTCAGTTTCTTTCCAGCTAAATTTGAATACAAACAATCTTCCCCGTCAAAAACCTGGTGCCCACATTACCCACAATGCAACCCGGCTGCCACTTTTGGTTTGGGTAATACTGGCTGATATGGCCTTATTAAGAAACAAACAAAACAAAAATGCAACAAAATGACTTGGTAATGTTTAGGCAACAAGAGTACTTTCACACAGGACTCAAACAGCTGTCTGCTGGGTGAAGTTCATTTTAAACTAATTTGTGATACGTCAGAAGCAAACGTAATCCACGACAAAAAATGTTTCCCCCCGAAACCTAATCCACAATGTGGTTTTGTTGTATGGGAACGTAATTTTCGGGACACAGGGCTGCACCAATGGTGTAGAAATAATCGGCCTTTTGGAAAGGCACCTTGCTGTAAGAGTCATCAGTCATTAAAGAGAAAACAGGCGGTCAAACGGTGTCCTTTTTCTCTCGTACAAAGATAGGAGGAGACAGAAGAGGGAGCTAAGTTTAGCCCTGCAAGATGCTGAGGATCTCTTGATAAAGGAGCTGAGAGGAGGAGGAGAGAACAAGAGAAGCAGATGCTCACCATCCCCACAGGCGTGTTCCGTATTGTCGTCTCTGTCATCACATTTAGGTGAAACAGGATGACATCTACTCCACTGACCCAAGAGTCTCAGAAAGCCTTTTTAACTACTTCTCAGTAATAATTCAAGCTTCAGAGAGTATCTCTTTTTTTGAGATTCAAGTCATCCGGAGGGAATTTTAGTTCATGTACAGCTGAGATATAAAAAAGAAGTAAATGAAATAAAACCCTAAAACTGGAGGCATGAGCCTGATTTGACAGGAAACACTGTGTCATGTTCTTCCTGAGCTGAAAGCTGAGTGACTGATGGCCTCTGTCATCCAGGAACAACTGTGGTACGCTTGTTTGCTTCAGTCACAAAAGGGGGGGAAAAGGGTCAACTGCAGCTCAGCGAACACTAAAGCATTGACAGAGCCACAAACACTGAGCACACAACGCCCACTCCATCTTTCAAAAGAGGCTGCAAGGTCTTCCTAAACAGTTTCCATGGTAACGCGGCGGTGTTTGGCGAACAGGCTCGTGTTTGTCAGCCGTCTCGACCGGTTGGAAATCATGAAAGGCCAGCGAGGTAAGACGCCGCTCAATCTGTTCCTGGCGCGGCTGTATGAAACCACGGATGGATGCGGATGAAAAAGTGCTTTGTTTGCTCGGATCCCCCTCGAGTTGTGCGATGCCGACAGACTCTCGTATTTACATTCCAGGCCTCAGGTGTGTCGACGCTGCCGCGACACACAACCACTCCTGGAGTGTTTCGCCCGATGTTTGGCTTTTTCTTCGGATGATGACAAACACTAACCCGAGGCGATGATGTTATATCATCATGTGGGTGTGTGCGGCTGGAACCAAACCAGACTGAACCAAAACAGTAAAGTCGTGGCCCAAAAAAACGAAAACCCACAGGCCGATAATTCTCTTTTTGTTACGGAAAACAACACCTTTTCACATTGCACATAATCCGTTGACCCGCTGTTTACATCAAACATGTTGATCGGTGCAGCTTTTAATGTTTTTATTTGCGAGACTTGATGGTGATGAAAATAAAAGGAAGAAAGGGATGATCAGTTCATTCAAAATACTCAAATCCCATCTATGTTCTGACAAAACTGCAATTATCCTTAAAACAAGAGCGCTTCCTTTTTTTCGTGAGAGGTTTGTTGTAGTTAAAAGATGGTACTTTTCTGCTCTGGTTTTATTTGATCTCTGCTTGTTTTCTGCTATAGCACCCTAACATTTCACTGGGCAAACAGGGTCAATCTATGCTTAATTAGTGAGGATGGAGTGCTGGAGGGGATTATAGATCAGCCTGTGTCCTCCTGTCTCTCATATGTGCTGGTCTCAACGGATATCTGTGACACCGGTGGTCTGGTTCGGATATAAATAGGAACAACAGTGCCTCATCACCCCTCATTTCGCATTTGAATAATAACAGAGGATCTCCTCCTGTGTCAAAAGCACCGTAACAAACAACATATATGGCATGTGGGCAGAGAAAACACACACATGGCTGCTCACAAACACTGTGACTTCAGCCTGTGTTTTGTCAGCGGCAGCTCTGTTGCACTGAAACACTGGAGCATTAGCCCTCGGGTCAGCTGTGAGACACACACTGTTGTGTAAGTGCGACTGAGACAGAGAGAGACACAGTTCTCCGTCTAAGACTTCCATATAAGGAGCATTAAAGTAGACCGAGGGGAAGCTATTCTGTCCCCTTAATGCTGAATGCTGTGCTCAGCTTGTTTTGCCACCGCCATCTCAAGCACCTTCAGCATCTTAGGGCTTTACGGTATCAGACCCACGAAGTGCTAAAGACTTCGTTAGGTGGTGCTTTGAAAAAGACAATCTACCCTAAAGTACTTCAAATTTTAAAAACAGCTATTGGCTCGAATAGAAAGGCGTCTGAAAGCAGAACACTTTCATCTCTCTACAACCTCCATATTACTGTAAATGTCAGGTATTAAGGTCTGAGCATCACAAGTGGAGATGCCACTGGGCCCCACTGGTTAGGCACCCATTTCTTCACTGTCGGGAGCCTCGGTGGACCAGAATGCAATGCAGCTGCAAGACATGCTGCATTTTCAATAAAGGGCATGACACACTTTTTCTCAAGTGGAAACAAAATGCAGTTTTAAGGACCCGTCACACCAGCATTCAAAAGCAAAATCCAATCTTTTAAAGTTCAACTTTCATGATGAATGCTAAATACTCACATCTGCATTGTTGACCATTAGCAAATGCCTTAACTGTGCTGACTTTTGAGGCAACAAAGAGCTGGAGAATCCAAAACAGGGTCATAGCTATTAGCTGTGTTGCACCATGCACTTTTACATGACCTTGCTCTGCTGGAGTATAAACTGCAGACAGTAATGAAACAGGATTAAATGGATGAAACCCTCAAAAGTTTGAAATATACTTGTCACACTCGGTTAAAAAAACAAACAAACCTCAGCTTTAACATTTAACTGTCACTAGCAAGTCATTCATTCAGTAAATCATCAGAAAGGAAAAAAACATACCGGTTGTCTCACCAGTTACCTTGATGCTGTGCCTGTGGGCAGCGTCCATGACAGCGGGAACCAGGTCCTCGGTGGGCTCCCCGTGGTCGTCTGCCAACCCGGGGGGGTACCAGGACAACACCAGCACCCCTACAACACCACAGCATGGGGAGGAAGTCTGCTCTGAGTACAGCCAGGGAGGTTAAAGCACCGCTTTGTTGGGGGATTCAGGAACATGCTGGAAATGTCAACTTCTGGGATGTGGCGTTAAAAAGTAAATCATGACTTTCAGCCAGTGTTCCTCATTGATATTGACAAAAAAGTTTAATAAAATAACTGAAACTCACTATATTTTTTAGAGTTATTATTATGCAATATGATAAATTATGAAGAATGTATACAGTTCTGCTTGTATTTGAGAACTTTGGGGCGTCTAGGCAATAACCAAATCAACAATAAAAGCTATGGCAACTTTATTTAGACTATTGTTGATGAGTGAGTTGGGGCGTTGGGTGGACCGGCTATACAGCCCTGGAGGTCCACAAAAAGGGAAACATGTATAGAGCCATGCAGTGTTGCAAGAATTACCTGCTGCAGCCGCCTCTATCTGGGCCATGTGCGACTCCAGCACCGTTGGGTCCCTGGAGCTGTAGGGTCCCAGCTCAGGGTAAAAACTTGAGGCGATATCATCTGGAGGTGTGTGCTTTCCTTGGGCATGACTGGCAGCGATCTTTGGGTCCCAGTGCGGCACCAGCACATGATCCCAGTGGATGTACTTGTTGTCCATGCCGGGAGAGCCGTACCACAGGTAGTAGAATATTTGCACGTCGTAGAAAATGCTGTAATCTCGGTCCGACTTGGTGAAAACCACCTTAGTGTCACTGCTGCCCATGTGGAACTGGCCCGGCGACACCACCGCCGCCGCCGCCACCGCGTCTTTCACGTCCAGCCGCCTCCTGTCGGATCGCTCCTCGATGAAGTCCATGCCCGGGGCCAGGTCCGAGAAGCCGTCGCTGGGCTTCAGCGTCCTGAGCCCCATCATGGCCCCGAAAATGAAGAGCGTGAAGAGGAAAAGTGCCACGAGAGCTTTCCTACGGAGCCGAGTCATTGTCGCTGTCCGTGGTGCTGCAGACGAACAAGCCAGTAGCGCGGGTTTCCTTCCTCTCACCGCCAGCTACAGCTCACCAATGCAGTCATCGTGTTTCAGCAGGTAAAAATAAAAAGCGTTCAGTCACTGCAGAGGCTGGCGCATAATCGAGCCTGTTAAACGCACGACAAGCAACGCAATCTCATTTCACTTCCATCACCACGACCTGTAGGCATCTCGCACTATAACGCTTCAATACATCGCCCCCATGTTCGCCTTCTCACCGCCGCGATGCGCACCTCGGGTTTTATTTTGCTCCATCCTTTTCTCTTCCGAGATAAAAGTGAGAAATCGATATTTTTTTATTATCAGTCTACAGTTCCCTCTAAAGAAAACAGAAATGGTCACAATGGAGGATTCTGTAAAGCTCTAATAAAGCAAGTACCTTTGTATTCCGTCCAATGGCTTCTGTCTCTCATCTCTTCATGTTCATCCCATCTTCATCACAAGGGATCGCATCTGCGTCTTGTTTTTGTTTTTTTGTTTGTTCTGTTGCTGGAACCAGCCCCAGCATGGGAGGAACACTGTTATTACTGAATGTTCCTGTCAGACGAGACAGTGAAACATTTGTTTTTGTGGTGCGAAGCAAGGAGGGAGGGTGGGATTAACCCCAACCGTAAATACGGGTATGAGGGGTGATTAATGCCACAGGAGAAGCAGGAGGCGGAGCTCGTGCGTATCTGTTGGGATTCATCTCTTACGAGCATTTCTGTGTGGCCCACGAGAGCGTGTCAAAATGATACAAATGTCAGTATTAGTAGTACAGCAACCGAAACAACTGAATTGTAGCCTTTTAATACATGTATCAAGTGTTGAAAATGGGCGGGAGCAAATTCTATTACATTATAATCCGGTAAAACCATGGTTTTACTTGTCCACGTTATGAACAAAAAAAAGATTGGTAGTGCAGCCTCATATTTTATTCACTGCACAGAAGGTTACAGCTAAACATGCAAAATGTGAAATTTGCCTAAAGGGAAGCATACAAATCAGCATATGTCTCAGAACCTTGGGGTCTGTTTCCCCTGTATTCAGTACCCAAAATAACTTAATTAATTCAGGACACTTCTGAAGAAAGTACAAGGAGATAACAGATCCAGTGTGTTTTGATTTTCATACAATGATGAGACACTTAATGAGTCAAGACACTACAATGAGTAACAAGCTGTGACTTTGTTGTTAATGAAGCTTTTCTTTCACCTCTGTGACACTAAGGACCTCTCTCACAGATGCTCCTGTGACTTTGAGTAAACTACAACCATAACCTTAAGGACTTCAAATCCATTTTCTTCTTTTAGGCCTTTTCTATACAGCTATATATATATATATATATATATATATATATATATATATAATATATAGGCCATTTCATTATCTCATAGAAAGAAATACATCATGTACTTTTCTGTTATATGACAAAGAAACGCTGTGCTATTAAGCACTATATCAACTGGAGCGCAATCTCTGTCGACGCTGCAAAACATACCTTTAATTCATGTTTGTGTGGTGATCTAACGGCAGTCTTTCTTTGGATTATGTTTGAACCTTTTTTTTTTATTCTTGGGTGGTCTAGGAGAATACATGCTTAAGGTGACATCTAGTGGCAAAGATAAAGTAGTGCTTTCTATAACACTCGTGATTGTGGGTGTATTAGTCCCTGTGCACTACGGATGGCTATTATCTCCCAACAGTCTGTGAGAGTAGAGTATTATCCATGTCCACATGTCACCCATTTATCTAGAGATGAATAGATTACACAGGAAAGACACTGTGTTGCTCTGACATGGATGTTTTTTTGCATAAAGAAAAATCACTTATCAAATATAATAAAGTGAGAAAGATGAGAAAACAGTCACCCACACAGTCCCAGCCATCAATCTCGCGGCTTTGCAATTTATACAGGACAATTAAGTGGTCCATTGTGTATATATCAACAGGCACAGTCTATCCTTTAAATCAATTGAGTTATAAGTTGAATTACATATGACACAACCATCATTTCTAAAAGGAATAGGTTGTGAAAAGAGGTTGACCACGAATTAATATATACTTTATGTTACCCCTTGTCTTAACCCTTATGTTTCCTTGTGTTCCCCACTGCTCACACATCTTCCATGACCCCGTTTTTCCTCTGTGCGTGTGTGTGTGTGTGTTCTCTCTCACTGGTTCATGGGTCCCTGCTCAACCTACACGGCTGCCATCAATCTGCTCGTCAGCTCTCTGCTCACCTGGCTGCAATCAACACATCAACTCCTACAGATCTACCCCGACACCTCTCCCATTCCGGGCCATACTGTTGCTTCTACACGACTGTGGTAGTCAGCTGCTTCTGGCTTCTCCACTCTTTCTGAGTAACTGCCTTTTCTCTTGTGCTTCAGGTTCACCTCGTTTAACCTCGGCCTGCCCACGTCACTCTCCCTCTTCCAGCCTGGTCTGCACTCCTTCACCGTCCCCCATTGATTACCTAAATAAATCTTCTCGCCTTCACCAATCTGTAGTCTGTGTATGGCGTCATTGTTCATCAGCACAATGACATCTGATAATATCATTTCATTTATTACTGTAATAATTGGTGGTTGTCACCATGAAGTTAAGAGATTGGTTTGCCATTATCTTTTCCAATTAATCTATGCTTAATCCATATCCGTGCTTAAATAACATATATACATTTCACATGGCCACTATACCTACAGAATATGCAATTTATTTTTTTATGTATCTTTTATCTTTTTGTAGAAATAAGAGAATATGACAGTGAGCCACTCCAAGGTGTCCTATAGATTTGCATGGCTAATTGTCCATTATCAATAATCAGCTTCATGCCAAATCTTTCAAAGGAAATTCAATGGCTTCAGGCATTTATCAACAATGGTTCTTTCCTAAAAATGTAAATGATTTATCCTGTGAAGACTTTGTCGTTCGGCATAACATTGCAGAAATGTCCCAAAAGGAAGCGTTTGTTTTGTTGGTGGAGCCGTTAGTGCTGAAACTAACCTAACTACCCGTTGTGTGACGAAGGCTATTTATGAGGATTTGCATGTATTGTCATCTCATGCATGGCCCTGTCACCATACGCTTTTATGAACCTTTTGCATCAAACACTAATAATGGAGCTTTCTTTATTTTCCCCTCAACGTAATGTAAAATATTCACCCTCCTTGAGATATTCTATACTTTTCTTATTGTCACAAAAAAATAAAACACAAATAAGAACAAAGACTTGTTTGTGTACCCAAATCCTGATATATCTAATTCCTCAGTGCCATAGAGCTCCATTATTGTCCTAAAACTATTAAAATCACATTAATAAGCCACACTGTTGCACTGAACATGTTCTTTCATCACCATGAACACACACACACACACACTGTAGTTTACTTCCCACACACACCGTCCTGCTGCAGCAAATGTGGATTAATCCACCGCTGAAAATAGTCCACAGCAAATGCAGTATTTCCTCAAAATGTTCCTTTTTTTCCTTTAAGTTTTAAGTGTATGATAAAAAAACAAATTGACATTGGTGCCATCTGGTGGTGTCAGAAGGGACACTGAAAGAGAGAACGCATGTTCCCTCAGATCTGAGATAAATGAGCTGACAGCAACACATAGACTGCACACATTTCCATCAGAATTGTTTGAATTTATGCCATCGGTCATTTGAAATATGCTGTAAACACATAAAAATCACACACATTGTAGCATTGCAAATGTCCTCCACATTGACATATGATGAAAATGAATCTGTTTTCTGTTTCACTTGATAGTAGATTCAACCAAAGTAACAATGCCCCTAAAAAAATCTGGTCATACTCCTTTAACGGACAGGTTCATTTGTCAAAGAAGGCTTCAGCCTGTCATTGCTGCCCCGAGGTGGCCCGCGGCAGCCTCTCCTACCTAGAGGCTCGTTGTGGGAGGGATATCTGTCACAACATGGCAGCACGTTACAGATTTGTTATCGATCAGGTTTATTGATTGATTTCCCTCTGGAGGTGGGGTGAAAGGTGAGCTGACAGGCTTCCCGTGGGGCTGCTGCTTATTTCCCCCCTCTGCAACACACAGGGGCTCACACAGTCATTTAAATCCTACAGCATTACATTCACAGCATAAATACTGCAGAGTCTTAGCCGTACTTTTATATGTATTCAAATACTTTCACTGTCTGTTAGTGAGAGGCAACTTTGTGTGTGTGTGTGTGTGTGTGTTGATTCAGCGATGGCTGTTGAACAAGCGCGTGCCAAGGCTTTGTTCCCACAAGCCCCTCTGGGTGACCCCGGTCACCTTAGGGTGGCCTGTTTTGTGGTGCAGCAGCCGCTGGGCCTTTCCATTTCCATGGCGACTTTCAGAGCGCCTCTGGACTATTAGGCTAACGCATGAATGGAGGTAGTCATTTGTTTTCATCAGGCAACACCTCGCACACACGCAAAATGTGCAGAGACAATAAGATGCATTTCTTTCCACAGGAAAGTCAGAAAAACTGCCGACTTCAGCTCATTATCGCTTCACATATTTAATTCCTGATGTGTGTGTACGTGTGTGTGGGTGTGTGTGCGTGTCATTAATATTAATATTAATTATTAATGAATGTGGGGGAATGACTCCAATGGGCCACCGTATGTTTTTCAAGAAACTTGTAACAGGTGGATGTGAATCACCTCAGCGGAGACAATGCAAGAAGCTTCATTTCATCAGCAACAAATCCATCCGGATCATCTAGAGAACATTCAGGACCAAAGTTTCCTCGAAGATGGCAGCCGGGTGACAAATATGTCGAATACTTCACTACACTCATTTGTCTGTGTATTTGAGAACCCTCTTTAAAACTCCTTATATTGAAAGCTCTAAAACTACATTCATGTAGTACATGACTTCTTAATCTAAATATGAATTTGAAACATGAATATTTCACTAATTCATCAATGATCAATGATCAATTTAAAGTGTTATTTGGGGTTCTCAAAAGGCCCAAAATAAAACCCTTAAAATGTAGCTGACTTTAATTGATACATGACTTCCCACTAAATTTACAGAAGAAATGTGTTATTCAAGGTATTTATGTATTTATTAAGGCTTTTTTAATGGGCTTCCCGCAGGAATTCACGTATTTTTTAAGGATTAGGAACCCCTTTAGATTTACAAAAATAGCATTAAAAAAACCTAAAAACCATTCCTCAAAAATAAAAAATAAAAGATTCCCAAATAAGGTCCAAATTCAGTTACGCAATCAATGCATAATTCAATGGCTGCCAATATATTACGGGTGTTTAATGGATTATCTGCACGGTTTAAGGTTTTCTTTAAAAACACCTTCAAATTGACAAAAGTCACCCCTGAATTTTCACCAGCTGTAAAAGAACGCATGGCTTTCATTTTAGTTATAAAATGCCCTTAAAACTTAAAATATTACAATCCATTAATGTATTCATTCATCACAGTATATTATTATAAAAATGTATATAAGTAAGGCATCATTGTAGGTCTTACTTATTACAATTACATGCATTGCATTTATGAAGTACAACATTTTGTGTGGGTTGTGCAGGAATCAGAAGCTTCTCCTAAAATCTCTAAAATCTCATTGCATATTTCGAACAGGCTAACCTATTTTTTGGCTTGTTGTTATATTTCCTGTGCTTATATTGCCACATCATTTGTAAATAGTATACCTTGAGATAAAAATGTGGATTAGATTTATGAAAATGGAATGGAAACACCATCTTTTAATCTGAACAGTAGCTGCAAAATGCTTTGCAGATGGGTTTTATTATATGTCTGTGTGTGCGTGTGTGTGTGTGTGTGTGTGTGTGTGTGTGTGTCCGTGTGTGTGTAAGAGTGCGATGGAGGGTGGCAGTGGGCGGGGTAATATCTTTCTAGGCCCTAGGGTGCAACACTAAGCTGAATCGTCCAAAGCCCTGATTGGTCATTTTGTCAATTGTTTTGCCTCCCTATCTTATTGAACATGTGTGATTTATCTGCGACTGGAAATCACGTGGACTTGACCGAAAAGGTGGTTGTGTGTGTGTGTGTGTGTGTGGTGGGGGTTACTGGAGGTAGGAGGGTCAAGGGGGTTTCTGCATATTGTGCAAGAAGGGAGCAGGCAGAAGGCATTCGTTCTCCTGGAGGATTACACACACTGACACACGCACACACAATCATCACGGAGAGAACGTGCACGGATGTCAAGCATGCATTTAACTCATTCCGTCTGATATTTTGTGGGCCGGAGCTGTTTTCTGCAGGGGGCCGAGGAAACCTCCCACCATGGCAGAAGGTATGGATGCTCTGATGGAAGGAAGGAGGCTGAATAGAAAAGAGATGAAAGGGGAAGCTTTTCTTCGTCTTGCATTGTCTTCTTCTTTCCTTTCTAAAGGGGACTGTCTATTCAGAAACATCTCTCCAGAAGTGCTGCCAAGACTTGGTGACTAGGGTGGGGGTGGGGGTATGCGTGTTCTAGTGTGGAGGTGGAATGGAGGTATAAGAAGTGGACAGCAGCTCGGTGCACTTTAAAGCAGCAGAGAGCGGCGGGATGGGCTCTGCTTCCAATCCGAGTTTCACAGGTAGACCACAAACAAACGTTTACTGAGAAATCCAGCTTTTAATTAATGTTGTTCGGAAATTAATTTCTCTCTTTGTTTGAGAAGCCTTGGAGAAATAGAAACAGCTGGATTGTAATAATTCGCTTCCGTAAAGAAATGGCTTTTTACGAATTTTAATGTTGTCAGAGAAGAAGGAAGATACATTTTATTTCGAAGGTCTGTTGGTGAGTATAGATACGTGCACGTGCATCGAGGCTTATTTAAAAATATTTAGACATTTTATATATTGTTTTCTGTTATTGTAAAACGAGTGAGAATATTCATAATATATATAAATATTGTATTAGATTAGATTAGATTAGATATATACTTTATTCATCCCCAAGGGGGAATTTGTCAAATGATATCATACAGCGATCAAAATACTATCAGCATCGTTACTTTTGACTGAAACAACTATACTTGATTAATGATTGGTGGATGGTGGATTTCCTCATATTTTTAAAGGCTACTCTGTTTGGTTCCTTAATTATGTAAGTAGTGGGTTAATCACCCTCAGTTCATCATGTGTTAGCAATTGTGGGTGTAGTAATAAAGTTGAACAAGAAAAGTAAAATAAAGGCGAAGAAATCGACTGGAAATAATCGATTACATCCTTTTTTTATGCATTATGTGGGAAATGTTTGAAAAATATGTTGTAATAGTCAAATGTTTTTGGGACTTTTACTCGGTCAACACATTTGAATATGGCGTATGGGCTTCGGGAAATCGTATTAAGCCTTTGACCATTGTTTTCTGACATTTTATGGACTTTTTCATTAATAATTGGGTAAAAAAACTGCCGATTAATTGATATGAAAATGAACATTAGCTGCAGCCGTATTAAAACGCATCTTCCATCGTAATCATCTGAGAACATTGTTGCTGTGTTGTTTTCTCGGGCCATTACGCAACACGTCAGACGCACGCGGCCCTTCTTGGGTTTCACTTTGCTGCCGTTTATCAGGCTTTCTCACCAACAATCTCCGTATTTTCTGTGCAGCAGCGGGTTGTCCGCGGAGCGAGGAGGAGGACGCGGGTCTGTCCCGGGGCAGCGGTGTGTGCAAGTGGTTCAACCTGCGGATGGGCTTCGGCTTCCTGTCCATGAGCAACAGGGACGGAGCTCCTCTGGAGGACCCGCTGGACGTGTTCGTCCACCAGGTGAGACGCTGCTGCTGCTGCTTGTCACATCTCAGGTGTCACACATTTCAGGTTTATTTCATAATTGGCTAAACCACCTTATATTCAGATTTTCCTGAGAATAACCAGAAAAGCTGGGCCCTGAAGTGGTGCTCAGACATTCAAAATAACATTTTCACATTATGATAAGGTACCATCATGTAATAACAAGATACTGACAACAAGACATTTCATGTAATAATATATTTTGACGTTATACCAAGATTTTCACCTAATAACAATATTCTAATGTTTTAACAAGATATTGTTGTGTTATAATAAGGTATTTTCATGTTATAACAAGGTATTTTCATAGTAACTAACATTCTCTGGTTACAGTTTCTTAAATGCGAATATGTACTGCTTTTCTTTTGTTTTGGAAACTGCACTTCAGTGTCATCTTTCTGGACTTAAGTCGGGAATTATCACGCAAAATCAGCTCATAAGAAGAGTGTAAGACACGTGATGTGTTTTTGTGTAAAATTACCTGGAGATTAACACATCTTTAAGTCGGCCATGCCTGACTAAATGCTGCCACTCCCCCGCTCCCTTCACCTCCCAGAGGGATATCTGCTGTGGAACCTCAAAGGTGTTGAGCTCAAACATTTCTATTTAAAAGGGGTTAGAGGCTAAAGCAGATATAACAATAAGGCTCATTCTTCTCCCCATCCAGCCCTGCTTCCTGTTATAAAGTCATGAAAGCATCAGGGAGCCCACCCAAACCTGAATTTCAGTCCCACCTCCCATGTGGAGCCTTTTGGTCGAGACCTCTCCTCGGGTTACTTGCCCCTGTGTTGCTGTAAATCATCTGATGAAAGAGAGGGGATAAGGCCCTTCACATGCTTGTCTTGGGCCTCAGTGAATCGTTGATGTGCCGAGGTGTATTCTAGTGGGAGACTGTTGTCTGGTTTTGTTGTTATGAGCACTTAAGTTTTATAAGCCAAATTTGAACAAATCCCATTAAGGTAGATTGGTAGTTTGTGATCAATTTTCTAAGTCAAAATGTATGGCCAGTCAGTTAGTTCTCCAGACTTGCTTATTGGTAACATAGCATGTTTGAAGCAAATGATACATGCAGAAACTAAAAGACAAAGCTTAAGGCCTTAGTTGAAGTTATTCTGATATAACCGTCCATCCCAGCATATTTAAAAACTACAATTTGACCTAACTGAGGCTTATACTGCTTGTTTTGAGCAGAAATAGACATTTTTGTTATATTGATATGCCAAGAAGAATCCATGATATTATGTGTACAGTGCAAAAAACAAGATTTAATTTCCTTTTTTACTGCTCGTGTTAAATATCCAGTTCTTCTGTTTTTTTTCCAAATTTATTTATTTATTTTTTAATTACAATTTCTTCCGTGTAGTTTTTTTTATCCTCAGGAAACACAGCAGATGTATAAAAGAAAAAATAAAGACATATTGTCCTCTGAGCTGAAAGCAGCTTTGGTCTAATTCCCATGTAAAGTGCAGTCAGCAGAGCCTTTCACAGCTGTGGTCATCATACTGATCAGCAGGTTTACATTCTATATTTCCTCCAGCTCTTCCAGCAGCAGCTTTAATGTGTATTAAGCAACAAATGACCATTAAGGCTCATTGCTGGTTGGCTTGTGGCTGCTGCATACAGCCAGGCTCAACGCAGACAGACTACTTTCATTGCTCGGTGGTGGATGGATATATGCTAGAAAATGTTTTCTTACTTTAATGGCGTTTTTTTTTTTTGTCTATTTGCTTTTGTGTTCTTAAGCTCTAATGTTTTGAGCCTTCTCTGCCACCACCCTGCTGCTGACTTTGTTTGATTTAAATTGGATTTCTGGGAAGCGCAGCGCAGGAATACCACAGCAGTGAATGCTTTGCACCAAGGTGGAGCCAGAATGGGAAATAATCTCAGGACGAGCACTGTTCAGGAAAATTTAGACTTCCATTTGAAAATACCGCACGAAAACATGAACTACATTAATATGTGAGCTCAAAATTAACAGAGCAATATAACAACATACCAGCAGGTCCTACTGAGACAACAAAAGAAGTGATATTTACATTAAAACTGTATTTACTTAGAGACATTGTTTTATGGAGTTTGAATATATTTGATGTTACATTCAAATTCAAGAAGAGGAAGTCATATAACTGCTGGTGTTTGGCATGTTCACTGTGTGGTAGTTCATCCTTCCCTCTATTTACCACTACAATTGGAAAGCTAGTCAGTAAAACATCAATAGTGCAGCACACCATGCGCTGGTGATTTACTCCTCTCAGGATACATACATTCTCGCCTCCTCTCCTAGTAGCTATCCCAGGAATGCACTCCTCCCCTGTGTCATTTCCCAGCATCCTCCAGTGCAATGGTCCTCTGGAGACTTGTCCAGATGGACTCATTTTGGAGAGTCTTTTGCTGCATGTAGGTGGTGGTTTGGGGGGGGGGGGGGGGGGGGGGTGGGGGTTTGGGGGGGGGGGGGGGGTGAGGAATGCTTTGGAGGTTGGGTTGGAGACGCGCGAGGGGAGGAGGGGTGTTTGAAAGCATTGATGTTTAAACAGGGCCGTCAACAGGATTGGATTTTTATGAGAGAGCTGAGGATTCCCTGACAGCGGCTACACGTTTCTATTAATGCAACATTTAAGTGTGTGGTCAGTTTAAGTAAGCTGCTTCTTTGTCTTGTAAGGACCGAAACTTAAATTTCGTTTAAGGTTAAATATCACCTTTATCCCCTAAATAAATGTATTTATATTTAAACTGCCCAACAAGTTAACTTATAACTTGCAAAAAAACTGCCAAATGGCGAACAAAAAGCTGCATCAGTACAGGTAAACTATAAGTAAATGATGACAAAATAAATGTACGAGCCTGCTTGTACCTGTCGTCAAATAGAAGGGAGAGGCCCAATAATCAGAGAAATGGATGGACAATGGGGCACACTTTGGGACAGTCCATCTACAAAGGCATTCATGGTGCTGCACTTAATTTTACGTGCAAAACTTGAAAGAAGTAGTTGTGTGAAGAATGAAAAAGAGAACATGGGAGAAGTTAAACAATGCCTACTTTCTCATCTCAGCACACCTGCGCTCCCAATTCTGACATGAGAGCTTTAATTCCAGTTATTCATAGTTGTTTTTGAGGTTCAGGAGTTGACTTAAATCCCTTGTATACTCATCCACCCTATGGGCTCTATAGGTCGTTTAATTCTGACCCTCTCCCTCTCTCTCGTTGACAGAGCAAACTGCACATGGAGGGCTTCCGCAGCCTCAGAGAAGGCGAGGCCGTTGAGTTCACCTTTAAGAAATCATCTAAAGGGCTGGAGTCTCTCCGGGTTTCTGGGCCCAACGGAGCTCCATGTCTGGGCAGCGAGAGGAGACCGAAGAGTGCCCAGAAACGACGCTCCAAGGGTGATAGGTAAGTCCAGTCTATGCATATGGTACCAAAACACGTCAACGTTTTGAGCACTATGCTTGCTTTGTACTGTCTACATTACACTATGCCGCACATCTTTTAGAACTTTAGAACTGTTTTCCCCCTGCTTTCAATCTTTATGCTAAGCTAGGCTAACCAGGTCCTGACTCAAGTGCCAAGATAGTGATATCAATCTTCCCATCACACTCAGAAAGAGAGCAAATAACCAAAATGTCTCAAAATGTTCACGTTGCTTCTTTAATGAGACAGGATGTCCCAAAATGACACGCAGGATTCAGCAAAGACAGAGATTACTCAGAAATACTTCAAAGTTCATAATCTTGAGCTGAAAGTTATGCTAAATAACAAACAAAGAAAGTTGCTGGCTAAACGTCGTCTCTTTGAGCAGCAGCAGGCTGAGCTGGATCAATAGATTGTTTGACCGCTCAGCGCTCCGTCTTTTGGCTTCTGTGCCGGCCACAGGGTAGCTTCATCAGTTCAAAGTTTATTCCTTTATTACAAAACACAAATTCATTTCACGAACCTGCAAATGAACTCTACTGGAGGAAACTGTCATTTATTTGCAATTGCTCTGTTTGTCTTTGAAGCATGTTTGGGTAATTAAGATCCAGCGAGGCTATTAATTTGATAGCATCTTTTAGATTAGAGCATATTAATTATGGCTGGCAGTGATAAAATGAATCCCACATCCTCCTATCTTTCAATACCTCTCGGATTTGATTGCATTCAGACGTTCCTACTTTCTTCTTTTCACTGGTTCCAAAACACAAATGTGTCAGTTAAAGCTTATAGTTTGATTTGCAGATTGTAGGCCTTAAGATCCAACAAGGTTATTAATGCGATAGCATCTTTTATAGTTGAACTTCATTAGTAAGCAGTGATGAAAATAATCCCAACAACTTCCTGTCCTTAAATACCCGCTATAGGTTTGATTGCATTCACATGTTTCCTCTTTTCTCCCAAACATAAATGTAGTATTCAGCAGAGGAAAGAATCCTATCCATTTAATTGATAACAGATGTAGGTGCCTGGGAGAGGTCAGAGGTCACCATTGCCATAGCAACAATGGGATGTGGTGTGCAAATGAGGTGGAGGGGAGGGTGGGAGGAGGGGGTCAGGGTTCAGAGGTCACAGTTGTATTGAAACAAAGGAGCTCCCTCTCCCGCCCTCATGGCCACGCTGATCAATACTGAGCCCTGATGGGGGGCAGGGAGGAGGGGGAAGGAGAGGAAGGAAGTGGTGGTTAGCTGTGAGATGGTGCAGGGCTCGGTCTGGGTCTCATCACTCTGTATCACCGACTGACTTTAAAAGACACACCGACAACGAATGTATCTACTGACAAGTATTGTGTGCATCAAAGCCTGATATATCTTCTTCCTCTGTGCAATAGAGCTCGATTCCTGTATAAAAACTATTAATAACCCGTCAATGAGCTACACATGCACTGGGTAACACAAGCACACACACTCTTTATTTTGACTCAATCCCACATACACCGTCCTGCTGCCCCAAAAACTCACAAGAGCGCCAAACGGGGATTACTCCGCCGCTGAAAATAGTCCTTAACAAATGCATTATGCAACATACAATAAAAACTACAGTGACCAGCTGTTTTAGGAAACTTCTCGAAACCAAACAGAGTATTTACAGCAAGTAAGAACACGTCTGACACAGACAATCTAATTAGAAGCCGTCTTCTCATATGAACAATGTCCAGACCTGATTCTCTGGACATTGTCCGGAGTTGCCCTTTGACACATGAAGCGCACATCAGGAGATTGTCCGTGTTGGATGCGTTCTCGCCCACTGGAAATACTCCCTTTTGGTTTTGGGGTGGCGCCTGAGTAGAGCATGCTGGAGGCAGGACGTAAAACAAAAACACTGCAATCAAGTAGCCGGTTTATGATTCGGTCGTGAACAACTGGATCTCTTCCCGTTCCTTGAATTTGTCTGACGATTTCAGGAGGGGTGGGTCAACTTCATGTAAATGACCCATCTTCTTCATGGGTTTGTTTTCCTCTGGTTTTGCCACATGACAGAAACGTCATCAACACGGCCATTCACTTGCTGTGAATTCTCTGGATAATGAACGGCTCTATTCACAACCAATGGGACACAACACAGACTTTGCACTAAGAAGCTGGCAGTGTAAATTTCGTTTGATGTTCGGTTCGAATGATCTGGACATTTGCGTTCTCACATACACTTCCTGTGGGTAATGTCCAGATAGATTCGGGGTAGCAGTGCGTGTGTGAAAAGGGGCTAGAGTTAGCTGGTGAACATAGTGGAGCATTTAGCAGCAAAAAAACACAGTTATTTCTCATATTAGTGGAACAGCCAATAGTTTGCTAATGCGTGAATGAATGCAGCGTTAAAGATTTAAGTATTGTTAGTCATGGTCTTAATGGGATTTGTTGACAAAAGAGAAGCAGAAGAGACAAGAGAAGAGGATATCAGAGCATTATAAGTACACTAGGAGGTGATATTTTGATTTACCTGTATAGTACATCAGATATAATCATTTTTACTGACAGTTTCCACAGTTTCAGTTTGTTGAAGTTACACTTCTGTCCATGCTGCTGTCCAAAGGTTGCTGTAGCGTGTTATATTAAATGTGCTCAGTTTCCATGTATTTCTGCACAAGTATTAAAGCAATATAAAGAGACATGAAACTTGTTCAACTGCAGATGGAGAGCAAAAGGGGCAAAGCCAGGGCCTGTAGTAAAACCAGATTGTCCGCAAAAAAAATCAATGGGTTTTGCTCCTTTATTTAAGTGGCCAGTGTCTCTTTGTGTCACACGACACAGTACTTGAGCCTCACTCGCCTTACTTATCCTGCCTTAATGAATTCACCAACAGGATTTCACTTAGCTGCTGATCATTAGCTTTCTCAGCATTGATTTACTAACAATACACATCAAGATGGTTGCAGGAGTGTTGGGTTTAATCATAGCAGCTTGTTGTGTGTGGAGATTCATACATGCTTTGACCTGCCGAATTATGGCCGGATGGTCATTTTATGTTATCATCTGCTGACTTTCAGTGTCATCCTAATGTGTGAATATGATCATATCTTGTTTTTGTCTAAGAAATGTGTCTTTAAACTGCAATTAGAAATGAGTGAGTGCCTTTTACACACCGGACAGAAAAAGCACAGGTGCAATTAATCACGTTAATGATGGCTCTGTTAGTCGAGGTGCCTCGGTGAAGATGAGCAGACACTGTGCAGATTTCAGCCCCAAATTGGTCGCACCCGACTCATTTTAGTATTTGAGACTTTTTGCCCGATCAGCTGTTTCAGCTGCAGATTGAGGATCGCAACGTCGTATTATCTGTTTGAGCTCCACGCTGCCGAACAATTGATCCGTACAGTGTGAGCAATAAAGTTGCAGATTCTGGCCGTGCAGCTCGGCCGATTAAAAACTTGAGTGTGACCCACCAGTTGAGAATCACTGCTTTAAGACATGCAAAAAATTTGCTTTGAACAATAATTCGTATTTGATATGGATTCTTCACAAAAAGTTCGGTTAAATAGTTCACCTTCTTAACATTAAAAAAATCCAGTTCAGGTGTTCAACTGAGATTTCAGGTGAGCACAGATAAACTTCCCCCTGCAGCAGGTGAACACAAACTCTGCACGTACGTCATCCTGCACAGTGGAGCTCAAAGATCACAGTGAAGGAACAAGACAAAAAACACACTCTGAGTGCCAAGCTCCACCTTTTTTTAATCATGATTGGTATAGAACAATAAAGCCAGTTTGAAGTTTGGTTGTCAAAATATCTCTTATACAATCCCTTGAGGCACGAAGATAGATCAATTTGGCCAAATCCCTTAACAGCTGCCCACCTCTGGTACTGCAGGTAATGTGGATGCATGGAGACAGAGGGATCTGAAGCCAATGTTGGGGTGTGCTGCCCTCTCATGGTGGGATTTAATCACTTCACCGCAAATGGAATTTTATTTTTTTTGGTTCAGATTCAAAATCCGCTACTTGTCAAAGCTATTACATGCATTATTCAAATAATACAAATAAATGATTATTAATTGATTACATTGTGCGTTCAATGTAATCTTACAGTATTCTTGGAACTAATATTTAACATTTAGCATCCAGTAAAATCCTTTTTGTTTACAGTTTTTCTCAACAGCTTAAGCCTGTTGCAGTTCTTGACCTCTATTCACAGTAAAACCTTAATATGAGTCAAATGTAAAACAGAAATGACAAGAAACGTATTTCTGGAGAATAATGACGTTAATTCATCAAATTAAACCCCTCTGAGCTCATTTCCTGTCTTCTGTTCACTTTAGATGCTACAACTGTGGAGGACCCGGCCACCATGCCAAAGAGTGTCAGCTGCCCCCTCAGCCCAAAAAGTGCCATTTTTGTCAGAGTGTTTCCCACATGGTGGCCAGCTGTCCGGTCAAAGCACAGCAGCAGCAGCAGCTGCAGCATTCGTCTCCAGGCTCTCAGGGAACCGCACAGAGGGACGAGGAAGAGGAGCAGAGGCAGGACTTCGTCTCTGAAAAGTCTGAGTGAGCGATCGAGGGAAACTGCGAGGTTTTTCACTGGAACACTGCTTATAGAAAGAGCTACCTCAGGTTATATTTATTGAGCGGCAAAGTAGGAGTCATCACTGTGTTGCTGATGTGATGCGTTGTTCAATAGAGCGCTGGCAGACATGTCCACTTTGACAACTTTTATTTTTCTTTCTACGTTGTTTTTCTGCCTCGGATAAGTTTCTTAGCTTTAGAATGAAACAATCAGACTTACTTACAAAATATAACATCTTGCTGGTTTACAACTCTCTGATATGTGGGTTTGGTTTGCAGGTCAAGTGACACCACAGAGTATTAGGGTCGCCGACCGCGAGGGGAATAAAAATCGTATAATTTTGAGAAGTCAAAAATATAAAAGTCACAAATAGCGTGAAAAGTTGTAGTAAACATCTCGTAGTAATACTTAACATTTTTTTCCCATATGTAATATGTCAAATATTACATTACCATTCCACTTCTTTTTTTTTTCTCGTAAAAATAAGCCATTTTCTTTTCAAAATGATGACTTAATTCTTCTTACAACATAAGTAAAATATAATTCTCAAAAAAAAGCATCCCTAATACTTTGTTGTAAATCGATAATCAAACATTGCATTATTACAGTTTTGTTTTATTACTACGTTTGAAAGATGAGGTAAACAATCCAACATGTGAATGTAATGAGAGAACACATATCCCGGGCTGCCAAATACTTTGCTAAAAGTTATTTGTGTCAGCCTTTATAGGAAAACATTTTCAGGTATTATAGTGAAAAGTGAATGTTACAACATAAGTGCCATAACCTCCACTTCCCAATGGGGTTGATGAGAACTGCTTTCAACTGTCATACTCGACACACAAAAACAATAATTCAACTTTTATTTCCCAGTAGTGGGGAAATTTACGTCTTAATTACCAAGTTGCCATTTCATCATTTGAACTTATATGCAAGACCAGTATTGATTGTATGGCAGACTTTGTTTGTAAAACAGCATTAATCCGAAGGAAACGTTCACACATATATGTCAGGGATTTTTCACATAAACAATTTGTCTTCACTTATTTTAGTGAAGGGGCTGAATGTGTATAGATATTATCTTTTTTATATTACCTATTTATGCAGAGTTGTTCTCCCTGAAGGGCAGACTGAACATTTGACAGCTGTAATAGTTTCATTTGTGACTTGTGATGTGATTCAGAAATATCTTCAAAAATCTTTTGGCTTCCTTTTGTACACATGCTGTGATAGTAAGTCACAACTTTTTTTTTGACAAATTCTGATGATTCTATTACCGTGTAATTGTTTGCAGACAGTGCACTTATAACGGCGTCATTTTACAAATCTACAACTTAACTGGCACAGTGAAAACTCACAGCGTTCTAGTGTTTAATTTAATGCTTTATCATTCACCTCAGTCTGCAATCAGTTTATTTAGCGTCTTCATTTTCAACTCAGGGAGAACTTTTTTGATCTAGTGTCTTTTAGGATTTGTCTAGATGTTTAATTTTTACTGTCTTGGGGTGCCGGAAGAACCGACGCATCCGCTGCCAAATGAGCCATGCACTATCTTAATGTCATTTTCTGATACGCAACACGGACCAGGAAGTACTGTGTCCACACTTTGTGCATCTTTCAGCATGATGTGCATTGCTTTTCTTACTAGGGGGTTGTTCTTTTGCTATTGTATTTGACATGGAAAAGTGGTCAAACATGGACAATGTGATGTCTTTGTAAGATATTCAGCAACAATAGAGTGGGACGGCAGAACCTTTTTTTCCGCCAGCTGTAGAGGGAAGTCGTAGCCTGTTTTTTTTCTGATTGATGAAGTATATTTCAAAAGGTTTAACGGTCTGTTACGATGCTTTAACATGTAGCCACCTGGCCTACGCCATGACATCCACATGGCCTTAGTGAGCTACATAGCTAATAGATTAGCCAGTTAGCTTGCTAACTAGGCATCAGCATAGTTTAGTTTCCAGGCTTTGGAGTTTGTTTATATTCAGGGAGTCTTCACATGCACTCTCCATTTACAGCATTGAAGAAGTTGTTTATTGATTTGCTTTCTTCACGAGAGTGAGATGAGAAGATTAGTATTGTTCTCATGCCTGTGCATCAAGTAGGCATATACGCAGCTGGAGCCAGGATGGGTTTAGCCTAGCTTAGCATCAAGCTTGGAAGCAAGGGGGACACGGCCAGCTTGTCTGTGTCCAAAGTTGAAGAAAATGCCCACCAGCACTTATAAAACTCATTACTTAACATGTTATATTATGTTATATAAGGACATAATTCTGTAAATTAGTGAACTTTATAGATGTTGGTATGGTGTATTTTAAAAATCGGCCAGGCTAATGGTTCCTGTAGCTCGCTGCTTCAGGGGGGAAACATCTATCCTCTTATCTGTTTTTTTTTAAATTGTATATATCTAGTGTTTTTTTTTTCTCCACACTGTATTAATATAATGTTCATGATGTGTCTGCATGATAATGAGTAGAATAATAGATTAGCTGTTTCATGTAGAAGGGGACCGGCGACTGAGCCCAGGGATTTCACAGCACAGAGGATGTTCTAAAGCATCAGTATTGATCGTCATTAATGATCATTACGCCTATATTATGTGCTTGAGTTCACCATGATGCTCACCGTGCTGCAGTGCAATGGGGGTCTAATCTACCATTTATAACACTCTAATTTAGCCTAAGTCCCAGTGTTTTGTTGTTTTGTTGTTGTTTGTATTGCTTCTTATGTGTGACCAAGACAGAACTCGTCTTGTCAAAAATCTATACAAATCTACCTCAGGTGTGATTTTGGACAGCTTGAGAACAGCATGTCCAAAAAACTGTTTTGTATGTATTGTAAATCTTTTGTGTATTAAGTGGTCCATACAAGTATTTATTACATTGTATTTTTAGATGTTGTTTTCAGTGTAATGTGTGCTACCTCATAGAACATACTCTACAATTTCTCTCTGGTATCTTTATGCCCGTTGTTGCTGCCAATATAACAAGAGATCCAAAATGGTGCTTTTTAATGACGTCTTAGCCTTGTTTCCGGGAAATAGAGAGACACAACAGAACTGATAAATATACAAATAAGATGTTCACTTGCATTCTTCTGCGAAGAAACAACCATATCTTTACTTTGCAGAGCAGACACACCTCACCATAAACATGCATTATAAAGAATGTTTGGATTGAGCATGTTCATGATGATTTTGGGGTTAAGTTTCACCTTTTCTCAATACTTTTTTCTCAAGGTTGTTCTGAACACAAACTGTAACCTTATTTAACTTGATGTTTGAGTTTTTATTCAATTTGGATCATCTCCCCACCATGCTTGCAATACAAAGGTAATTAAAGATCTAACAGAACATTTGTGTTTCATCTACCAGTTTCTTGTATCTAGACTTTATGCTAATGACTGTTAGTTACTTTTGAGAGACATTGATATCAGGTTCACGTTTTAAATATTGTTATGAGTAAGTACAAAGGGTAATAGTAGATTTCCGTCCAAGTTCTTCTGACGACTAGTGTATTGTTGTATTGATCAGTTCTTTGACAAATGTCATAATCAATCTAACTTCTGTGCAATGTATACCAGAGATGGATACTGAAGAAATTCAGATTTCTGATAAAAGATTTTAAATCTAAAACATAAGTACTTAATTCAAGGTGCTAGATTAGGTGTTTATTTTTCCTCAGCGGATGGGGTTTGCTCAGTTGTTGTTAAGATAGCTCAGTTGTCACCATGTGACCTAAGTATGAAACCAAGTTGCATGAAAACTGAGCAAACTCCACTGATAAAAAACAAAGAGGTGGTTGAAAGCTCTGAGAAAAACCTAAATGGACCTTGAGTTATTTTTCTGTTTTGTGGTGAAATTACTGTTTTAAAGGTTGAAAGTGAACTTTCACGATCAAACATCAGTTTAATCAGAATTGTAGCATTGAAATAGTGTGCTTTGTATGATATTGTGCCCGTCATCCGCAAATAAATAGCCTTTCTTTGATGGAACATCAAGGAAGGAATGCAGATATTTTACAGTTATAGACCTATTTAATAAACTCATCAGCCTCAAATTACTGCTTAGGAAATTATACCTTGGTTTCATCCTGAAGAACACCAAAAAACAATGCCATAAAGAACAATTTGTAGACTTTTATCACACTTCTATGTCAGTATCTCAACAAAAATGTCAAATAAAGTTTCAGGAAGAATGGCATGCATAGATCTGTGCAGGTGTTCATGTGCTTGTGTCCTCCCCCTGTTAGTGACAGTTCGGTTTGAAAGGGGAGCGCAGAGGGCCTCCGCATTGTACTGACTGGTTGCCCATTATATGGGGAAATTCATAAAACTAGCCATTTTGCCGAGGGTAGGGCCGGAAACCGCTGTTATTTCCCCTCAAAATAAAGTGTATGAAATTGTCACCTTATGGGAAAATAACAACTGATCAATTAAATTGGTAGATTATAGATATGTAACTGTAAAAGTAAGCACATGTGAAATAATGTGTATCGTTAATATAATTTGTCATTCAGTAACAAGCCCTGTCATCAACTTAGTATATAATGACTAGGATTGTGTTTGTTGGAATGAGACTTTTACAGTTATTATATTATAATAATATATATGATTAATTACGTATTTTTTGATCAGACTGCACTTTGGTCATTACTCAATAATTATTTCTAAAAATAAATATAAAACATTCAAAAGTTGTGATGGTGATTGGTCACTGTGCCACTAATGTGGGTGTTATTAGCAGTTTTCGCTACTTTATTTGAATCCAACATTGTTTATATGGTCCATATTTCCAAATTACTTCATGTTTGCGCATTATGAAAATATGTATGTATTTTGTACTGGATCACAGAATGTTTTATTGTTCCTTCACACACAGGAGTTTTATTTTGAAACGCTTTAGCCGGAAGTTTCACACCTCTGCGCTGCACGCACTCTGCTTCAGCAGCTGCACGCTCTCACGTCGTCCAGTGTTTGACAAACCTCCTTGGGTTTGACTGTGCGAGCAGAGAACGTGTACGGCGGTAATGGCTGCCAGGGAGAGTGAGGAAGACAACAAATGAACCCCAGAGGAAAAGATTTGAAGGTGAGAATGAAAAGATGACAACTTGCAGCACAACAACAGCAGCCTCTTCTTCTACGTTTACACCATTGTCTTCTTCTGCTGTGGCTACTCGTCTGCTCGGCTCGCAGGTGTGTTTTGAGGGAATCTGGTTGAATTCTTGACGGAACACACACACACACACACACACGCACACATATATACATGCGCGCACACACACATACGCACACACTGGACAATACGCTGTCCAATGACCCAGACGTTAGGACAGTTTAGGAGTCAGAGACTTTTATGAGGCTTTAATTTATACGTCTGCATCTAGCGTGTATATATGTCGGCTGTGCTGGTGAGAGCTGGACTCTTTGTTAGCTGGTGTTAAACGTGATTAGCTAACGTTAGCTCACCGACAACATCGTTAGCTGTCGGCGGCCTGTTAGCCTGTTTGCCAATCAGCCAAGTGGATGTCTAATTAGCCACTTAGCAAGCTGGCTACAGCTCTGTCAACAGAGACAGACATGTTTCTCATCACCAAATCTGACAGTGTCAAGTGTATTTACTGTCATCTTTAGTTCAGTTCGGGAAACAGCTGTTTTGCTTATAGTTTGTTACTGAAAGCAGTACTTCAATAGTTTGAATAAGGTTACTTGTATGTAATATGGTGACCCACTCGTCATTAATTTAGTCAAGCAGATAGCAGTATGTAACATGTGTATATATATTAATCAGTCAATCGCCAGCAATAAATTGACAGCGATTAAGCTATTTATAAAACATAACATGATCTATTTCCTGCCTTTCAGACGTGAATATGTGCTGCTATTCTCTGTATTATATCATTGTAACTTAAATGTCTTTGGGCTTTGTACTTGTCACCTTGCACTAAATTATGAATTGATTAATCATTCAAATAATTTAATCTAATTAACTATAAAAATAACATCCCCAATGTAAAGAGGCCAGGCCCCATCTTCTCTCTCATCTACTCTTTAAGAAGTACTTAAGTCTCTTCATCAAGGCTGAATTTATTAGAATACCTGATTATAAAAGCACCAGTATTTGCAGCCTCAGTGCTATTTTCTGCTCCGACAGGTGTATCAGGATTATGCAACGACACAATAAGGATGAGTGACACTGATGATGGAGGTGAGCCTTTTCCACACAATCCCATTTTAAATGTAAACTTCTTTGCAGCGCCAGGCCTCGGTGGCATAGCGATGTCTGGGGGATAATCGCATGTTGGTGTGACATGCAGTCATAAACACCTCGACAAGGCGACATAATAACCCTGGAACAGATACCAGTTTGTGAAACTCGGTGTCACTTTAACACAGTGGTACATTTCGTGGCTCTAAAATGAGGTGTGGTTGGACATGCAGTGCTGTAAATGTGCTGATAGTGTTGGTGAAGGAGTGGTGTGTCGGTTCCCTCATTGTGTTGTGTTAGTGGTTTAGAGATTACTGTAGCTGCTGTTCTTATAAGATGTGCTCCGCCATCATATTGGGTGATTATAAGAGCTACAAGTAGGGAGGCTGTTGTGTTTATTTGAGGGAAAATAAAGATTGTTTATGCTTCAGGGAGCAAGAACACATGTCAATTATCTATCAGAGTACCACCAACATGCCAATCAAGTGGGCATTGTTGGCAGCTAACACCTATATGAAAACTTCAGGGGGAGTATTTAGATGTAATGAGGAGTTTGATAACAAGGCCAAGAAACGTGTATCAGAAATTTTAAGAGAAATTCACTGATTCAGAAAAAAGGAAATGTATTTTGTGTTTGGGGACAGATGTCAGGTTTACTGGTCCACAAGGACAATAATGTTGTCTTCCAAAGGTGTTTTGGAGAGTCTAGACCGTGGGGGAAATGCCAAATATACTTTCCCCTAGCAAAGATATGAGGCTGCTTGCTAACAAGTGATGCCCGAATAACAGAACTATGACTCCTATACTTAACTATATCATAAGAGACTGATGTAAGCAACAGTCAGAGCTTGACTGAAGCTAATATGAGTTACTTGGATTAATTGGTTGTCTTTGTTGTGGCTTTTACTTACTGTAATATGTTGTAAGTCTTATAAAATCAGCTAGTCGTAGCCTACAGTGTGAGATCAGTCAATAGTGAACTAACCCCATGTCCTTTGTCCACAGTGAGGACTAGGATGGTAAGCAGCCAGCCGAAGTACGAGCTGATCCAGGAGGTGGGGCGTGGCAGTTACGGCGTGGTCTATGAGGCGGTAGTGAAGCGCACGGGGGCCCGGGTGGCGGTGAAGAAGATCCGCTGCCACTCTCCGGAGAATGTGGAGCTGGCACTGCGGGAGTTCTGGGCCCTCAGCAGCATCCAAAGCCAGCACCCAAACGTCATCCACCTGGAGGAGTGCATCCTGCAGCGGGGCCAGCTGGCCCAGAGGATGAGCCATGGCTCCAGCTCCCCACTCTACCTGGAGGTGAGGAGACAGGATTCACTGGAACAGGGTTCACACACTAGCTTAATAATATTGTTAACGTCACCCAGCATTTAGGCTGTGAGTGGATATTGATTACTTCCTTAATGTGGCCTGATAAGTACTGACTGTCTGATGTTTTTTTTTTGTTACTGTACTGATGAAGTGCATACTCAACACTTGCTGCATCTTCAGAGTAAAAGTCTTCCAGCAAAGACGATTGATTATGACTTTTACTTTGAATTGTCGTGTGCAAGAAATCTCACCGAGGGAATCTAAGCCGAGGTTAGATGATGGATACAAACTAACACTTGCATAGACGCACAGCAGTTGTTGCTCTGTAATGAGGAGGAATAACCAGACTGTCAAGTACTGGAGAGTTACAGGGAGCAGAAATGCTTGATCTGGATTCCACATAAGTGTGTCGGACAAAACATCTCTCCTGCAGCTGTCCATGTTGCCAACGCATGCTTTAGAAAAATACTGAATAGCGTCTGAGCATTACCACATGACACCTCGGAGACAGAAACCAATGTACATAGTCTATCATGATTAGTGAAAATGAATCTGTCTTTAGCTCGGCTGGCGGCCCAAACATAACCATAAACCTCAATTTTAAAGTGCCCGTAACAGTAAATCGGCTGCATCAGATCAGTTAATGTTATCTTATTATCCGCCTTACACAGTGGCCCCTTACCTAAGACTGTTTGTTTGCTTACACGCCTGCCGAAAGCAGATCTTGTTAATATCTTGTGTACTGAAACTCGGTTGGCAAGACAAAGGGCCAAACATTCCGGTCCACAAGTCACAGAGATGCTGATCTCAGCCAGGAGAGGAATCCAGCTCAACCCGCTGTAATGTGACATGTTGGCAGACGTTTGACAAACACTTGTTGGTGTTTTTAAAATAGACCGACGCTATATTTCTTGTAATGAATTGGAAGCTCGTTTTGATTGACAAAGTGTACCGTGATATCCTCTGACATGTGTTTAGCCTGTTTGTCCATCCACCACCCACCGCTGTTGACATCTTGCTGTTGGCAAAGATGTTTTTTTCTGTGACAATGTAAAGCTAATAGGTTAAATGTAAATGTCAGTGATTCACCCAGTAGCTCAAAGTGAGTCATCAGCAGCAAGCTAATGCTGTTTGTTGTGTAAACTCATATTGTGGAGATTACAATTATCTAGACGGCACAAATATTGGCGCTTGGAATAATGAACAATATATTCCTCTGCGTGATGCCGATGAGCATTAGCAGAAGAAATGGAAGTTTTCTGGTTGGATCTGTGTCGACTTTGGCCTCGATGTCCCCCATAGTCACATGAACGTGTTGTCAGGTTCCCCTCCCCTCCCTAGTCAACCTGTCTGCAGCCTGTCATGTTGCGATGCCTCCCTGCTGTCTGACGGCGGGCACACAGGCGCTCTGCCGGTGCCTGATTATAGCCTCTCAGCGGCACGCGGGGGCTATTGTCAGACCGCTCGCTCCGTTTTCCGCAGCGCTAGCGTTGGACACTTTCCCAGAATCCCTTTTTATTGCCCTGTAATGTTCCAGTACGCGCTTACACGAGAACAAATGATAATAGGGCGGAATTATCTGACCGCACCAACTGTGGGATAATTTGCATCTATTCATTTTTTTTTGGGGGGGTGGGGGGGGATTCTTTGGCTCCGAGCATGTCGAACAATTTGCATTTGTTTACAGCAGAGTTTGCACTGGGAATGGTCTATTACACACATTCAGAGCATTTGTAAAGCAGTTGGTGTCGGAAGCCTCAATGTGTGGTTGAGCCTCAACTGACACTTCAACTGATTTTTACTCTCCAGTTAACAGTTCATCTACTTCAGCTATTCAAAAGTGCAAACACGTCTTTCTCTTCAACTGACATTTCAACTGCATTCATCTCTGACTCTACAATGTACGTTTCAACTGCTTTTAGTGGTTACACATCAACTCCTTTCAATTCTTCTCTTACTCTTTAATTGATATTTCATCTACCTTCAGCGTTGCTTAAGGCCTTTACACACCAGAGGAGTGATGAAAAAACACCAAACAAATGTATAATATTCAAGTGTTGGGAGATAGTATTCATGAGGAAACAGTTAAAATACATATTGATGTGCGAAATAATAATCTGAAAGGTGCCTTCAGATATCGGTCGAGGCTGCCTCCATTGTTTTCAATGTAAACATGGAGGGATAGCGCTTTAACTCCAATCAACTTAAGCCTTCCCCTGAGTTTCCGTTTTAACTGCCGCGTAAACTTCTAGCATTATTTTAACTTTCCAAATGAAAAGTCTTTGTTGCAAGCACGCCGACATTTTCCTACAAATGCAGCCGATGATCATCTACATCTTTCTGTTACAAACCTGCAGCTTTTCAGTGTCTTAATACAAAACGCCGCCTATTAAATTGCAGAAACACATCCCGTTTAATCTTAATGTAACGCGAGATGGATGAAGCCTCACAGGTTCGTGGTCTGCTGTCAAAAAGTGAGATTAAATGACTTCCTGCAGCCGGTATAAAAGATGAGGCCTCTCACTCTGCTTTGGTTTAATAAAGGACGGTGAGGAAACGCGTTATGAATACAAAGCCAGAACAACTTTGCTTGTTAAGTTATGAGTGACATTTCACCCTGCAGAGCTGGTTCACGCTATCAATAATCATGTCAGCTAGACCAGACCTAAGTGATGTCTTCTATTTGCTTCTGCTTGTTGCAGCGTTGTCTCTTGTGGTTTGAGTTTTTTCTTGCTATCGAAAGGAAAATGAACCGAAACTGACATCCCTATTTCCTATAGGTTGTATTTCAGCAGAGCTTGACAATGATAATACTGTTTACCATAATATTTATGGCCACAGTAATCAAAGCAAAACATTCTGATGCCAGCAAACCAACATGTTCAGCATGTAGAGGTTGACCATCACCAGTGGTGTCATGTTGACTTTAAGTGTTTCTTTCTCTGCATGCAGCTGGTGGAGACGTCTCTGAAGGGTGAGATCACATTCGACCCGTGCTGTGCCTACTACCTGTGGTTCGTCATGGACTTCTGCGACGGCGGCGACATGAACGCCTACCTGCTGTCCCGCAAGCCCAGCCGCAAGACCAACACCAGCTTCATGCTGCAGCTGGGCAGCGCCCTGGCCTTCCTGCACCGCAACCAGATCATCCACCGCGACCTCAAACCGGACAACATCCTCATCTCCCAGGCCTGCACGCCGGCCGGCTCGTCCGAGCCCACCCTCAAAGTGGCCGACTTTGGCCTGAGCAAGGTGTGCTCTACCTCCGGGCTCAACCCGGAGGAGCCGGCCAGCATCAACAAGTGCTTCCTGTCCACGGCATGCGGAACGGACTTCTACATGGCCCCGGAGGTCTGGGAGGGCCACTACACGGCCAAAGCGGATATCTTCGCCCTGGGGGTGATCATCTGGGCCATGGTGGAGCGCATCACCTTCGTGGACGTGGAGACTCAGAAGGAGCTGCTGGGGAGCTACGTGCAGCAGGGTTCGGAGATCGTGCCCTTAGGGGAGGCCCTGTTGGAGAACCCAAAGATGGAGCTGCTAATCCCCGCCAGGAAAAAGAGCATGAACAGCCACATGAAGCAGCTGATCAGGGAGATGCTGTCGGCCAACCCTCAGGAGCGGCCCGACGCCTTTGAACTGGAGCTCCGGCTGGTCCGCATCGCCTGCAGAGAGCTGGACTGGGACACGTGATGGCCGAGCACACGGCACCAGAGACATTGTACACATCTCATTAGCTACCGTTAACCTAGATCACGTAACAGGGGGTTATCGTTTTTGTTTTTTTTTAACTCGGGAACAATAATTAGAATAGTCATTGTGTTGGTCATGGCTTAACTTCATTGACTGTCCGAACACATGCAGTCCTCTGCTAGCTGTGTCTTTTATACTGGAGGGGAGAGGTGTGACACCCACCGTCGCTGCTGCTGCTGCCGCTGCTCCAAGCTGCAGCTTAGTCTCAGGCTAATCACATCACAGCTTCCTCTTCCTCCTCACGGAATCACTCGAGCGTGCTGGAAGAGCTAAAATGACCCCAGAAGTTCTGGATTCAATGAGAAGAGAAAGTCGAAAGTGAAACCGAGACGGTTTGTCTACAAATGCCATCCTGGACTCGGTGCTAATTTGTTCCTAAATGCAATATGAGACATTATCCTGTGATCACTGCAGCGTACAGTTATCCAAAGGGCCGACATCAAGACACAATCACGTCCATGTGTGTTGAGTGTTGGAAGGCTTTGACAGAACCTTGACTTGCAAACTGATTTCAGCCGGCATTCATCTCTACGTCAAGATTGTTGTTGGCATTAAATGCAGGAATGCCCTGAATGCTCAGGTAAAACATACAGCATGGTGGTATTTGTAGACAAACATCTACTGTCGCTGTTGAGTTTTGCTCAGTAGTCTGAGTGGGGAAAAAACAAAATTATCTTTGGTTTGAAGATAACTTTTTTTTTTTTTTTCTGCAGGCTGCTTTGTTGGTTTTATGGGCGGGGAACGTTTTATCAGTTAGTGACCAGCCAGCAGGTGTTTGTGGTCTGATCTTTCCTCTTTCTGCTCGCTACAGACTTCAAGATAAGTGGACTGGTCCCAGACACGCCCCCCCCCCCCCCAAACCAGTGTAGCAGAATGTATAAGGATCCAGACAGGTCCCCTTTATTTCTGTAGAGCATTCAACACAAAGCGCTTCACACAGTACATGAGGAAGAGAGCTATAATGATAGTACTGGTTCTTATTTTCATATTAATAACCAAAATCATCTTGGATAATCATCTTTCCACTGTTCCAACAATCATCGACCTTAATTCACTGAGTAAGATGTGAAAACATGCTGACTCTACGCGTTGTTTTTCAAGTGTTTGGTAATCTTTGAAACATTTGATCTTTGATTTATTTATTTATTTTTTCTAATGAGGGATAATCACCAAAATTTCTGGTGCACCTCTTTTCAAATAAACCAGTTAAGGTAATCTGATTACTTGTAAACAACCTGTCCGATCGCACTTCTTGCCCCGTTGTTATCACAGCCGATAGAAATAATGTCCCAAACTGTGAAAACAAAACCAAAGTTGTAATTTACCAGAATTATCCAAACAACCGAGCACACCGGCCTACGTTCAAAAGACTTGGCGGAGTGGCAAATCTCTATGTTGCTTAAGGAAAAATTTAATTATCTGAAGGTTGAGCTGCAGCGACATGAATATTTACATCCGAGTCCATTTAGACCTGAATGAGTCTAAATGAAAGCACTTTTATTGAGTTGTTTATATTTATTCCTCATAACTACCTGCTGCATTGTAGGAGGAGCTCCGTGAGGCTGGACTCGGTGCGATAAACTGCGTCGGTATGTGTTTACCGAGCGAACACAATGTCAGCCAACAGTCTACTTATGCATGCGGTGTCTCTCACCTTCAGGGAGGAAGCGAGAGAAGACACCAGTGCACACAATCCTCCGTGAGCCAGAGGATCTCTGCTTCTTTTTTTCTTTTCTTTGAGGGGGGGGGGGGGAGAGACATAATACTGTTGTGTTTAACTTGATCTGCTCTCACTGTGTCACTGCTCCTCGTTTCCTTTGGCTCTGGATCTTACAGTAATCCCTTTCTTCATGCTTCCGACAGGCTAATTCTAAGCCTATTAAGTTGTTGCAGCACTTGGCAGAGGATCGTGCTCGGGACCCCTTTTGCCTTTTCAGGTCATACATAATTTGTGCACTTATACTAATTTTTACAGGAACATGTAAAACCAAACAGTCCTGGCTTCTTTGCTCTCAAACTGTATAGGAAAATTCATTTTTTTTTTATTGAGATTTGCCTTATTTCTGAAATTCACCAGTTTTCTTTGTGACACTGAAGTGGCCTCATTGATATTGCACTCAAACACAGGATTGGCAGAAGTTGTGCTTGAGGAACGCGCCACGTTTCACCGACTCGGCGGGCGCTTCGATACGAATAGCAATACCACAAATCAGTATTACAACCTGTCTCTACTGCAGGGCGTCCATGCTGCTTTGGACAATGTTGCGTTCCCTCAAGAATGTGGTATTTGTGGTTTTTCTGTTTGCGAGCGGCAAAGTTTGGACCCAAAGTAGGTCACCCTTATCCGCGGAGCTCTGAGCAGAGAGGATGATGGGTAGTCATGTCCGACCAGATTTCTTCCTTCCGCCCTTCTAGACAAGAAAGGGGGTGGTTGGCTTCCTGTGTGAGGTTTGAGACGTTTGCCAAACAAATACTAGGTCTAGGGTATTTAGAGATTTCACCCTTTGATTTGTTGTATTCCTTTGCACATGTGTACATACTGTACAGGATCGACGGGGGATGAACAATGTTGATGTACATTTGACTGCTCTGTTTTCAAGAGCCCGACTTTGTTTGTAAATTGCTGTGATGGATTCAATTTTTTTTCTTCAGCTCTTAATTCAGCTTTTGGTTCCTTCATGGAAGAGATGTGATATATGTTTGCAGGTCAATACTGTGGGTGTGCTGGTGATAACTGTGTGTTCTTAATTTGCCTATCGTTTGTGAATTTGTGTAAGCAAAGCTGGTATACAAAGCCTGGTACCGGACATGAATCAAACCTCAGCACGTTATCGGCCCTGATCCAGGACCAGCATACACAGCCCCACCGCACCTTTGATATCTGCCTGAACTCAGCTGAGAAGTAAAGTGTAGTATGGATTTAGGACAGCCGTAGTATCATTTGCTTTTAGTATGAAACTGCTGCACTATACTTTAATGATATATGGAACATACTGAACACAGTTGGTGTGCAGCATGGAATTGAGAGGCAGCTTACCCAGTAAACGTTTTTCAGTAATATTGCTTTAACAATTTATGGCCACCAGTGGAAGACAGCTGCCGCCATTTTTTTTCGTTTTTACAGCCTTTTCTTGGTGCAGAGAAAATCAAGTTTTTGTTTCTTTGAACCAGTGTAAACTAATTTCCCCATCTTGTCGGTTACTAAGAAGATTGCCGATCATTCAGTGAGATCAGATGGTCAACATTCCTCCTCTAATCAACTTTATGGGCCACTCAGCCTCTGAGATATCTTAATTTCCAGGAGATAGACGCAGGACTGTGATGCCCAATACGAGTCCTGGATCAGGGCTACTCCCACCATAAAATAATTAATGTGTTAGATGAACACCACCTGGAGTCATGCCAGACAATAAATCGGTCAACGTCTTCTTACACTCTTTTGTATTAACAATCTTTGCTCTTATGTCATTGTAACATATTTTGAAGAGATTAAATGAAGTTTATCAAAAGTGGTGTGAATACCTGTCGGTCACTGTTGGAATTGATTTTTAATAAAAATTGGATTCAAATAATAATTGAATTGCTTGAAGAAATGGAGCATGCAAATGTCCATTTCCTCCTCCGCTCATTGTCTTCTGGCTCTGCACTTCATCACAGGTAATTGCTATAATTCAGTTCACCTGATGGCCTGATCATTAAGAGCGCTAGCTAAATTAGCTGTATTCTCCCAGTGGCTCCAGCCTGACTGTAGTTTTTGTACTGAAGACATTTTGTCATGTGGAACCAAGGTAAGGTAGCAAATGTTGATGTCGCCCCCAACAAAGAACATCCTTCTCCTTTTTGTCTTAAAATGGTTAAAAGTGTCTTTTTCACGTTACACAGCTTGCAGTCAGCCTGCTGACGGGATGAGCAGCCAGAAAGCAGAGACATTAAAGGTGTGTCTACCTTCTGTTAACTGAAATAATGTGTGGAGGATCTGAAGAAAATGTGTTGACGCAGACTGTAATGCATTCCTTCACCCTGATCTCCACAGAGGACGACTCTTCAGATTTTGCCGTGCACAGTGTCTCAGCTGCTGTCTGCTTCTCAAGACTTCGGCCACACCTTTGCAATCTGTGGCTTTGAACTCAACCAGGTATGAGGAGCAATAAAACAAAATCTAAAGAGGATTTCACGCCACATGAATGCACGTCACTGTTTAAAAGTCTTGTTTCACAGCAGCCATTTTGACATTTCATTGCAAGTTTAATGAAACTGGTGTAATTGATCAAATTGAAAATGATCGTTCCCATTCTACATGGTGTGTCCCAGCCATTCCAGGGAGCAGTACCGAGGCCCTGACTCACCTAAATGGAACAGGGCCATAATTGATGTCATTAATTACACCTGTGTTTACCTGCAGGGACAAAAATGCTCCTGTTTAAAAGGCCTATGAAGCATAGGGCTGAGGTTTTGACTTCAGTCGCATCACTTGGACTCGAGTCAAGACTTTGCAAGTCGACTAACTTTAGGCTTTTGACTTGGTAGGATCAAGTCACAGCCAATGCTTCTGATCATAAACCAAAGTATTGGACAGGTTGAAAAGTTGACCTGTTGGTGGATGACCTGAGTGAATGAGATCTATCCCCAAGGGGACCTCGAGTATATTCCCCAAATTTGCGTTTTCAATGTGTGCAGTGTGTTTCTCAACTCCTCGTCTCATTTTAAACCAATCTGACAGACAATCATGTTGTGCAATGAGGAAGGAAATGTGTTTGTCAGTGCCCAGCAGACATTACGCAACGCTACTTTGAAGACAATGATGGGATCTCTTTTAATGTGCTCAGAAAAACGAGAATTATTATCAAAAGCTTTAGAGCACTGCTTAATGGATCTTGAGGTGAGATTGTTTTGCCAACTTGCTGTTTCCAAGATCAAGAATGGCCTCAAATAATGACTTGAAACACACAGTTTATGACTTGGACACGACTTTGGACTTGTTGATCTTGACCTGGAGAGTGACTTGTGACTTGCAAAACAATAACTTTGTCCCACTTCTGGCATATGGTTCTTATGTGACTCCAACAGTCTACAGGGAGAATGTGAAAATGTCCAGATTATTAAAAAAGATTTTTTTGATTCTGAAACGTTAAATCATGTGCCAACCATGCTTTCCAGGGTGTCATTCAAAACTCCATTTAAAAAACAAACAAAAAAAAAACAGGTTAACGCTGCCTTTTCTCATTTGCAGGAAAACAAAGAATATCCAAAATTGCCACATTCTTGAATGGAGTTTGGTCTGAGGATAACTGCTTGTGCTTCCTCTCGCTGTGCTGCAGGTGTCTGTCGTTGGCATCATCAGAGGCTTTGCTCCCTTTGTGAAGAACATCAAGTTCTCTGTGGATGACATGACTGGTCCACCTTTAAACGTGAAGCAGTGGGTTAACGCAGAGGCCAGTAGCATCAACAGGATCTGTTTACGACTGCATCTAGAAAACAATCCGCGCTGTTTTGCTAAATGATACGTCTCAAACTCTGTTTCTCACAGGACTGCACTCTGACATTTACCTCTCCTGGGACATATGTGAAGGTTACTGGAAGTCTATGCAGGTTCAATGTAAGCAATGCAAACACTTTAAAGAGATGATTAAAATGATGTGAGCATTGCTTTTGGGATAATATCTGTTATGTATTCCTTTTTTTTTAATGTTGCTCCAGGGCCAAAGGTCATTGCTGGCAGTAAATAGCCGATGTATCGAGGACCTGAATGAGATCACATCCCACATGTTGGAAGTGGTGCATGCTCATATGCAGCTTTTTGGAAAGGTACACACGCTTGTGGAAGCTTTTGACCAGCAAACGGACTCAAAACTTATTTATGGAGCAGATTTCAGACAGAGATACAAACATTCAACACTGGAACCCAGATTTGACATTTTCATGTACTCAATACTTTAGTTGAAGAGTTGATAAAGGTATTTTGGCCCTTATTTGGGATTTTTTCTCCGTTTGTTATGTTGTTTATTCAGGAATTTGATGTGAATATGAATACCACTGCTGCCTCGCGGTCTGAAAGAGTCCTCAAGCATAGTGGTGATCTTAAAGACATCTTACCGAATGGTTTGTCCTCCCTCCATGCTCAGGTGAGTGGGTTTAAAGGGTCAGTTCACTCTGATATATGTTTAGTGCAACTCCTCATTTCCCCAAATCTGTACAATGGAGGTTAAGAGTGCAAAGTTAGCAATGGTGACATTTCTGGAAAATATGCAAGGTTGCAATAGTTGATGTTTATGATATAACAAGATGAAGTGAATATTGTCACAACAGGTTTTTTTGTAAAGATTGTTTCGCATGTAGCAATAACAAGAATATGTCCTGGTCATGAAAAATATCTAGTTAATTTGTTGTTGGTGTCTTGTTTTGACGAGATCCGTCTCATGTTGTAACAAGTCCGTCAGCAGTGAATTGCAGCAGCCTATTACTGCCTCCGTGACAAACCAATCAGTTACTCATGGTATAGTGAGGTGAATGGATTTTCCTTTTATGCAGCTCATTGTAAATGATCACGTTTGCATTGGATATCGCATTATTTACAGATGATTGCAATACCACAAATAACTACAAAGTATTATTAAACTGCATTTGGAAGAATCTGTAGTGTCTTTCCAGGAAATGTCCTCACTGTGGACCGTTTTCACTGTTGGTCCATGATGAAGACGACACAGTACACAGTGAGGCTGTCCTAAGTAACCACGACGTTGTCTCTGCAAAGTCACATTGCTGTTGACAAAGATGAAAAATGAAACCTTTCATGCATTAAGTGAAATGCCATGACAGCGCCGCAGGGTTGAAGAGTAATTGCTTGTTTCCCTTTACAAGGTGTTGACGGTAGTCAGGAAGTACTCTTTCGGCGACATTGGCATCAGTTTCCATGAACTGCTGACACAGCTGGACTACCTCAGTATGAGAGACCTCAGGTACATCTTGACCTCGTGCCTCTTGTGCCGGATGAACGCGTAACTTTGGCTGCAAACGTTGGGTGATGATGGATGATTGACAAACAAGGACGTAGAATGAAATGCTTAAATCTGCGACCTGTCTCTCTTTCTGTACAGATCTTCCTTGAACTCGCTGATGAATAACGGTCACGTCTTCTGTACCATGGATGAGAATCATTTCAAGTCCACAGAACACTAGCGGTCTACCGGGAAGCTTGAGAAGCATCGAAGGCATCGTTGTCCTGGATTGCAGCCGATCAGGATGTACCCACATTTTTATGTCGACATGAACATTGATTTTTTTGGTTAGATTTAGGTAGTTATGACATAGTGTAGCAGATGGCTTTGTCTGTCTTGGTCTAAAGATGTTTAGTTCTCTATATTTAAACAGTAGGACAGATTAGCAAACGGTCACAGGGTTTATAGTGTATCATTTATTGCTCAGGCTTCTTATGTTTGTACCAGATACTGTATATATTTTTACTTCTTACGTTATTTGTGTTCTGAATCTGTGGGTACCCTGCATTTTGATGCTGTATATAAATAATGAAGATAAAAATGATTCTCGTGCCCTTTTTATTTACGCTTTCCTTTAAGAGCTACAGTCTTCATACAGTATGTCTGTCTCCTTGTGGTCCTCAGTTTCCCAGAATTTAAGGTAGAAAACAAGTGGGCGAAGTTGGCTGCAAAGCAAACGACACACACAGCTCTTGTAAGATGAACTGTCAAAACATTCACAAGCTTATCGACAAGAGACTTAGGCCCAATCCATATATCCATATCACGCTACCTTGACGACACCAAAACCTGTTCCCTACAATTGCGGGTTTGGGACTTTTTATTTTAATTAAGGAAAGCGGATCCGCCTCAGAAATCACAATATCTATTACAACATTACTTACCCTACAAGTGACTCCCAACCAAATACAATGTGTTTAGTGGATCGCCAACTTGAAGTTTAAATTCTATCATTTACACAAGTCACATATTCAATGCTGCTCTTCATCAAGGTAACACCAAAATGACACGTTTTGGTGAGTCCAGTGTCCAGTGTTCACCTCATTTCAATGCTTTGTTAATGGGATCATTTTCCCAACGGGGAGCAAACGAAATCCCATTAAATATTTTTTGGGTGTCGTCCATCACATAACTTCCTGTCCTATAGGAGTGGTGATTTAATGCAAGTGTTACAGTTGACTGGACACTCACAGACTGTCAACGGTTTTTAAGAGTCTGGAACTCGGTTTGTTTGTGGAGTTTATTATGGCTTATTTTCTTAATACGAGCTGTTTATGCAACTCACACGGGTTCCCCTGGAGACCTGGATTGAGAAAACTGAGCTAATATAGGTCACGGAAACGAGCTGTAAGCAGAATTGGGGACATAAAGTTCTAACAGTAACCCATTATATCAGTTATGGCAGTCAGGTTTACCACTGTTAGAAAAGATTAAAACTTGAGATGATTTATATGAAGACTAATGCAATTTATGGTGTCTATAAATGTCTTGGAGGGCATTGCCAGACCTTCCTTAATAACGCTTCAAGTGATATTGGCACTGCTTGTCATTACATTTCCACGACAGAGAAGTTATAATAACAGGTATGCGAAATCTGTAATTGGCTGATCACACAGGTTTTGCAGCATAGTAGGCAGTACGGCTGCCAGTACACCACAGTCTCTGGGCTACACCCAGTCCCAAAGATTTATGATGATATTTTAAAGAAAATTCTAATTAATTTGGATAACAGGTCATGTATTATAGAAATTACATTTTCTTTTTTAATCTAAATGTGAGACACAAAGCTGCTTTATGGTCCACACACCAAGCAGTCACACTCACAGCTATGTGATCATAAAGGGTGTGGCTTGTTGTGTGCGTGTGTGTGTGTGTCTGTGCGTGTGTGTGTCTGTGAACTGATTTACTGGAAGTAATTATAATTCTTCTATGAAAGGGAAACTGACTATTCATCAGCAAGGCCTGGCTTCCTGGGCTGAGCAAGTCCAGCCAGACAGCCATGATTCTGTAGCTGGCACTGACGTCTGACCTCTGACCTCCCTGTAGAGAAGCCGTTTGTTTGCAGATACAATTTATTTTCCAATACGCCAGTACTGGTGTGCATCTCTTTTTTTTGTTCCACTAGCATTATAAAGACATCAGTATGCAGTGTTGGTCAAGTTGTTTGGAAAGTGTTGTGAGCTAAGCTACCAGTTACTCTGCATTAAATGAAGCTTCACTACACTGAAGACTCCCCAGAGAAATGGAGCAAGATAAGCTGCATTATTTTTTTAATACATTGAAACAACTTCATTTCAAGTCTATGCTAATAAAAATATATATATAAATATTTATACAAGCCTATGGGTTGAACAGCATCTGAAACCCCCTCTCTTCACACCTTTTTAGTGTTGGAATTGGGATACTGTGACAACCAATTTATGTTTCTCTCAAAGCCAACCATCTGAGCTCCAACAACTATTTCTTTCACTTTTTGTGTGTACAGAAGTTTTTGATGCGTGTGTTTAAATAAAGATGCCGTACGTTAGGGGAACAATACGACTTCAATTTGCATTGTTTTGTAATTCAACAGCCAGCAAGTTGTCGGAAAAATTCACATCTTGTCAGAGTTCCAGATGAATTTGTTCGTAATTTGTCAAACAATGTGGAAACAACTGACAAACCATGGCAGGGGAAGCTCCTCCAGGACTTCACCTGGATGTGATGAAAGGAGCCAAGATGGTGGAGGTGAGCTCAATTATCTCTTGTTCATCAAACACCTAGCTGACCTCAGCCGTGAACCGAGCAACCTGAGCTCACCGAGGCAGGACGTGTGCCGAGGGCATTCTAGGGTCAAAGTAAATCATCAGGAGTATCAGTCTACACTCTACAGCATATTTAATTTACAGTTTTTCATGAAATATCAAACCATATAAAGACCCAGAAAAGCACTCCGTAGAGTGCAGATCTCCACCAGGTGTGTCTGCAACGATTACTGCTCTAATCTTTGAATGAATGCATACAAACCCTCAGTGATGACCAAGTGTATCAGATGCATTTTTCACTCCGATGCTCTCATTTTATTAAACTGAATCGGCTTCCGTGTTGACTGTTCAACAGAAACTGTCCGTCCCGCTGTGCATTTTGTTCCGTTAGCGCTTAGCTTTGTTAGCTGTGTTTAGCCCCGGTAATGTTAGCTCTGTCAGCCAAACACACTGCAGGACCGCTAAGCACTAACTAAGACACGCTCCGTCGTAGTCACGCTTGGTTCAGTTTGTCAGAGAGAAAATACTCATTTTGAACATTAAAGAGTATTATCGTTAAAACAAAAATATTTCTTGTTCAGGTTGTGGCGTAGATGGCAGAAAATTGTAAGCTGCTCCTAAAATGTAATGTTTAACTTTCTAAATTCACTTCACTCTAAAACTTAAATTATCCCATAATTTGAAATGTAAGTTTCTGCGTGTAATTTCTCTTGTCACAGACAAACAAACAAAATGAAGTAGACACAATCTGTCATGTCCCGCTCTCCTCTGTTTTTCTCTTGTTTCCAGATACTTCACTTCACACCCTTGCGTGTTTCCCACCTGTGTGATTGTCTGCCCCGCCCTGATTGTTTTCACCTGTCCTTCATTAGCCCTGCTGTCACCTGTCCCTCGTTATCACCCTCCTTTCATTGTGTATTTAGTCTGCGTGATCCCCTTCGTCAGTGCCAGTTTGTCTTCTGTTTCAGTGAGCGGTTCAGCTGTAAGCTGTGTGGTTTTCCTCCTGTTGTTTATGTCATTCTTCTGTTTTTTGGACTCTTACCTTCCCTTAGTGTTTGGGAACCCTTGCTGTTTTTTTGGACTGTTGCTCTGATCCATATTATTTACAAAATATTTTTACCATTTTATATTTTACTCTGTGTTGAATCGTAGTAATATTGAGTCCTCTTTCTGCTGGTGCTGGTGTCCCTGATATAATCATGTTGGCATGTTTTACTGTCATCTCTTCTCAATCTCTCCCTATTGTCCACTCATAATAAAGACATGAATGAAAATGGTCTTAGGCCCTGGTGTGTCTTTTTTCAGCACACAGGGCTTTCCTGGGACAAATACGACTGAAACGCCACAAGCCCCAGCAGGTTAAACTCCACCATGTTGTTCAGGGCGTCTACATTCTCAGGGAAAAACCCCAGACCCAAAGCAGCGCCGCACCGGGGGAGCTGAAGGCAGGCATGAAGAGCTGAAAGGCCTGCTGGGATTGCCTGACGAGCCAGAGAGACGTCTTTGTTTGCTGCTGTTGGGTCTCAGCAGGGTGTTTTAAAAAAAGAAGTCTGGACTGAAAGAAAGCCAATACTCCTGAATGATGAGCAGCTTCAAACTCCAGACGCATTTGCAAAAGAAAAAAATGCGTTTCTTGGGATCTGACAATGCAGATGATTGACAGCTGTAGAGGTATTAATAATTCATAGCTTGTGCTGATTTTCATTTGAGACAGAGGGAGGTAGGTCCAGAAAGCAAAATCCAAAGTCCAACAAATAAGAATGAACGGTTTGGTTTTACAGATCCAAATGTGAATCCAGGTTTGTAGAACAACCTGAATATTATCTCATACCTCTCTGGCTCATATATTCCTCCAATATATGTGGAATAAGATGGTCTGACTCTGACCAAGCCAACATCCAGAGGAGCTCCTGTGTGTCTTCAGTGATGAAGAGGGAAGTCATCAATCCAGTTCCTGTTTTATTTGGTTTGCCATTTCTGGCCGCCTGACAAAATTGAGTCCAAAGTTCACCTTTAGCTCTGTTTTGGTTTTCACTAACCTGGAGATGCTGGATTGTTGCGTTAGATGAAGTTGATGAGAGCAGAGTTTGTGGGCTGAAAAGGCTAAAAAGCTTCTTAGAAGTGTAGAGTTGGGTGATTATTCTCTGTCAGATTATGGGCAACCCAGACATTACTCAAGTTTAATATTGCAGCTTTAATATTTATTTTTAACAATACCACATTTGACCTTTTCTTACATGCCTGATATTAGAGACATATGGACCTTTCATGCATTTTGTGGATGCATTGAGAGATTCAGCCTTCTCCTGGAGAGTGCAAACAAATACTGTTACTGTGATGATCCAGCAAAAGAGAAAAATAAATAGCTAAATACTTTTTACACTTTTGAATCTTTAACTGATATCTTACTGCAGTTTGTTTTATGGATTTACAGCAGTACACACTGTACTAGCCACTGTAGACAACATTTTTCCGGGCCACCTTCTGTATGAATTCCTCTTTGTGTGAATACTATTTGGTCAGCAGCTTATTTACTCATGAATATAAGAATAAAATGTCACAAGCCAGGAAAGGAGTAGTAGACATACCTGTAATAGACTGTGACAAGGCTACGAACTGCGGGTGAGGATTGACTTCAAAGGAGCTCAATAAAGAAACCCGTATTCGTGACAGCAAAATCAATGTTCTTTTTTCTCTCCTTCTCTATTTTTATACCAGAATGTGGCTTTCTAAGCAAGTGCCATTGTCAGATATTTATGAAACACTTGGAGTGAAAGGGCTTTAATTGATATGACTGTTATTAGAATTCCTCTATGCTTGATATTTGTATAATAACTATAATCCATACCTCTCACTTGGCTGTGTGTGAAATGATGTGGAGGAGGATTAGAGGGTCCCTGGAGAAATCTCCCACTGAGCTTACTTCACTTTCATGTATTCACTTTTGTCTGCATGCTGCTAACGGTCCTATCTATGGTTAAAAAAAAACCCCTTGAGAGTGCTAATTAAGTGATTTTTTTCCTGCAAACTGATTTTGATAGCATGTCTCTAGCACATGCTAAATGTGTCATTTTCTCGCCGTGTTGATGAAAATATTCTCTGAAGATTTTGAGCACCTATCTGTTCTTTCTTTTTGAATCCAGTCCTGATTGGTGACAGGTATTGCGTTTGAAATGGCTCAGCTTGTCGTCTCAAATGCAGTATTTTATTTAGCGCTTTATTTTTCACATCACCACTGTGCTGTGCTCTCTTAACAGCCATTAATGATTGTCCCCACCACATAATGGAGTGTCTCTGTGCCTGACAATGCGCTGCCTGCTGCTAAACAAGACTCCAGACACCCTTCAGCAGAAAGGCACGCAAGCTTAAAATGATGTTGTTTTTCCACCAGAGGGCAACATGCGTACTGGAATCCACAAACACCCCTTATGTCTCATTCACTCCACAGTCCTGTAGTTGTAAATCACATTACCATTGCCAATACCATGCCATTGACAGTCTCTTATGGATCTAGAAATGCCATTCATTTTTGTGGGAAACACTCTCAACAGTCTCATTTTTTCGAATATGGCTTCAGTTTGAGACAATGAGGGAAAACAGAAAATGAATGCTTTGTTTCACTTCAGATATCCCCATGAGTGATGCAATAAACTGTGCCACATTATGTTTTCTTTCTCCAGATGAAGCTGCGATCTGTATTTTGGGTGCATTAACTGGAATGTAAGCGTACATCGTGGCTGTGAATAAAGCACACATTACATAGCTTCCACCTTTAGGTGTCTCTCAAGCTCTGTGCAGGCCCCGCTGTCTTGCCAGCACAGATAAATGGCACCTCGTTAATCAAATCTGCATGAGTGCGCTCAGGTTGCCATGGCAATAATTATCAGAGCTGCCTAATTAACTTTCTCAATTGCTTAATGATATACGACCCTCTGAACTCCCTCATTTTTTTCTCTCTAATCCAAGTTGTTGTGTTTTTTTATTCCTCCATTTTCACTCCCCAGTGTTAGCCTGTGACGGCCAAGATAATAGAAATTATAGAGGAATTAAATTCAGCACCACATCATTTCCTCTCTGCCCACCCCAACCTGTTCTCGAGCTGAACCAAATGAGGTGGGGGGGGGGGGGTCACACAGCACAAGCACATGCTAGTGAATGCCGACGCATGTAGCCGACGTGTGTCTGGCCTGTACAGTGTGTGACTCGCATACTTTGTCTTCTCCGGTGACCTCGTGTGACAGCTGACTGAAGGTTGGGAGCAGCGGCCCTGTCGTCCCTGATCAGCCAGGCGAAACTCCTGAGATACAGCGAGACAGGGGGAATCGTACCTGGTGACACCCACCCTGCCATCCTCTGTCACAGCCGGCCTCCTGCACTGTCTGCTGCCTTTCTTTACGGCCTCCTGTCAACCCTCGGCCCCCTCACTGGCTGCAATCCTCGCAAAGTTGTTCAAAGAAGTTTCGAAGTTGTGCATGAAAAGAAAAATGGCACCAGCACTGGACACTGTCCAACTGGTGACTTTTTGATGGCTTTTGCAACCTTTCCATGAATAATCAAGAAGAAACAGTAAATGTAGTTTCTTGACCTGAAACTACTTCAGGTCACAGGTATCTTTCTTCGAAACCAAAAGACAGAAATAAAAGGCCACAGTTTGCATCTCATCATCTAACAAAATGTCAGCGTTTTATTTTAACCACCGCCACAATCCTTCCCTAACCTTAATGCTTTTTATTAGTTGCCTGAATTGAACCACACCTTTAAAGGGGTACTTTAAGAAGTGATTTAGTATTACATTTCCCTTAAATCGGACTACTTCCATGAGACATATTTACAAAAGATTTGTCCAAATGGAATCAACAGAGGCAGAGATATCTTGCCTTTCCCTCCCTATGCCATTTCCCCAAAATTCTGGATCCTACATTTTCCATAATGCAACTTCATAAACGCCCATTTCTTTCAAACAATGACTTTGCTAATAGTATGAAGATCAAGCACACATAACCTTGATGACATCCCTTTGACATCATCGGAGGTCAGGTGGGTCTAATAATAACACAACCTAAACCTAACCAAGTAGTTTTGTTGCCTCAACACTGCTGGGGCTGGTGCAGGCACAGCGATCCCTCGAGTTGCCGGACATTTATAGGAAAACACACGGAAAAATAACAAAATCACTTTTCCTAAATCATCATATGAATCGTTGTATGTGGATATGTTGAGAATGTACTTTGAACATCAGGTTTTGAACCTACACGAGCAAAAAAAAATCTAAATTTGGACAACCACAACTCCATAAAAACTGGGCAAGCGCCATCTGTTAACAGCTAGTAAATGGTGAGGTTGTTTTCTTAACTTCCATTTCCAAGGTCCTGATGTGTCGTTTGCGTTGGAGGACATGTCGATAGAAGCCCAGTTCTGTTCGCCTTGCTCCTCTCTGTGAACCCTCACTTGTGACGGTCGTGCGGAGGCCATGTTGTGCTGAAAGAACGGCCGTACAGACCCGTGCCTGCATTCTGGGATCAGTGCTCGGTGAGCAGACCGCAAGGCCTGGAAGAGTTCATGTGATTAACTTTTTGCAACCACCATCAGCAAGCTTTATAGGACTGGGTCAAATCAAGCTTTGGTTACCACCAATGTCTGCCATATGTCTGGTACCGCCCGCTGACACAGTGTGATGCCATTCCCCTTTTTATTCCAACCCAACCTTCCTCCTTTTGCTCAGAAGAACCTACCCGTGCCTTAATTGTACCTGCTGGCTTTTGTTGCTTTAAAGCCAGTGGGGGAAAAGTGGCAGGGGAAAGATTATCTTTGTAACACCTCTGCACTGCATTACTGTGTATTTTTTCCTCTTGTGAGTGGATTTCATGGTTGAGAGTGCAATTTGAAATAGGATTAACTGTAGGTGTCGGGTAGTGTTAGCTAAACCTCTTTATGTCAGGTACACCAGAGAGAAGTCTGTCACTGCGTCTGCTCGAACCCTTTCACCATTGAACCTCGCTTGAGGTGGATTCTTTAAATATTACTAAAACTGTATTTGTATTCATCAAAGGGCTGTGACACAATGTTGTGGTTTCTACCTATAAAAAAAGCAGAAGAAAGAAGATGCGCGTGCAGTATTAGACAACCTCAACATGTACAGCCAATGGGAGCAAAATGCAGCCTTTTGTTTTTTTGGGAAAATAGAAAACAGTCTCTTTTTGCCTAAGTGCCTCGGTGACATTGGTAGGCCACATGGTTGGCTGCGGCCCAGACCCACAGAGAGGATGCATTCCTGGGATGGCCATTGGCAGTGTAAGGGCTGAGATGCCCAACCCTCCGCTCCCACAGTTTCCGCACACAGCAGTGAGTCCCGCTGGAAAACAACACTTTCTTCCGTCTTATGTAACTCGGGTTGGTTGTAAAGAAAAGGGAGGGCTGGAGGGAGGGATTATGGACTGATGGAGAGAAGGAAAAAAAGAGGCGAGGTTGTTTAAGGCTGAACATTGAAAACAAAGTTGAGTACTGTAATAGACTAGCCCAAAGCTAGTGTTTAGCCTAACTCAAATATTCCCAACTAGGGGCCAAAGTGGACAAAGACAATGCAGGTTTTCATTTTAAAAAGCACCACAGTAGGGGATTTCAGTGATTAATTCTTGTTCTTTGGTTGAACACATGCTAACTAATGACTTGAGCTGCTGTAGTCTTCAAAATGTAAAAGGCAACATGTTTTAGCTGTATTAGCCTCTGTCAGGGCTCATTAGAGCTTGCAGCTAAAATTCTTAAGACTTAAAGCTGCACTGATCAATATTTTTGTATTAACAATGGATCAAATGACAGTGTGTAATACGAAAGGGCTCACTCACAGTCATACACCCACTGAAATGTATCACCCAACTTTGCAGTTCCTCACAGCTCCATGGAGGTTTAGCATCTTTTAGTTCATTGTTTTGGTTTTATGGCCCGTGACTTTTTAACTTTTGGTTTGTTCTTGCGTTCTCATCAACCTTGTTTCCAGCACCTGTTATTTAGCAAAGAATGCCTCAAACCACTATACACCACAGTATCTGTACTGTAGTGTAAACAGCAGGCAGACAAAGTTGGCGACTAGCTGTGAACATAGTTTAGCAGCTAATGAGCCAGGTGTTTTTCTCAGTAGTTCGTGGAGACCAACACAAAACAGCTAAAAGAAGAGTTGGCTGGAATGTTGTCCAGAAACACAACACAAACTTAGTGTTGTTCTGTGTCTTTGCTTGATATGTAAATAGGCAACTGGCTGCTAAGACGTTCACTCTTGTTTTGTCAAATCTTGTGTCTGGTTATGATTTCCATCGATTATGATAACACTGTGCTGACCAAAGTAATTGTTGAGATTTGCTGAAAAGTCGGATGGGTTAAGAAACAAGCGATCAGACAATATGATTAATGGCCAAAACTACAAAAGTTAGACCCAAGTTTTAGCAAACCAAATTTTCTCTGAAAGATGGATCTGGTTATAGCAGCTTGAGGGAGCTGCGAGGTCTTGACAGATTTATTTCCTTTGTCTTGGGTTGGCATGAAGACATCCACGGGCCATGGTTGAAATTCAGCTTCATGATTAAATGAAGTGAAACAGGTGAGTCAAAAACTCAGGGTGCCACCATCTCTTCCCTTCTGTTTTGCCTCATTATGAGCAGAGAAGAGCAACATCCCAACTTTCCTGATTGGAGGCGGTGGCAGCAGTCAGTGTTACTCAACAGTTGAAAGCCTGAGGGTTTCCCAAGGCAGGGAGTGGCATCCCCCTCCAACAGTAAACACATCAATAATCCTCCAGGTTGACTGACTCACTGGATAAGGCATGGAAATGAAGGAGGGAGACCCGTGGAGAAGAGGCAATTAGTGTTCACTCTTAAGGTGTACGGGTCTGTGGAATAGTGAAGGGTGAACCCTGAGCCCAGTTGGTGATCAGCCTAATGCTAACTGTCAAGACAAAAGAAAAAATCAATGAGTTTCTCTGAAAAGATTGAACTTTTTCCCATTGTGAACTCCTTTTTTATATTCAGCAACTTTCACAAATTAGACACTTACCATGCCGCTTCCATATGCCGCTTCCATGAATTTCCAAAACCAGTTGATACCATACACTTCTTTGTCGTGTTAAAGATCAATGTCATTCATATGTGTCTTGTGCTGGTCTGGGATGTTTTTAGCCTAACGTCAATCAGCACAACAACCATAAGCAGCTAACTCTGTCAAAAAGTATAACAAATATGCCTTCAAAGCTTCCCTTCTCATGCAATGTAGAAATAGCACTGTAACAACCAGACATGTGGTTGATGCGTTTCACAACAAGTCTCCATACCTAAATGACAAAATAGGTCATACCAGTGCCTTGCAAAACAACCCACATAAAGATTTACTGATCGACCACCCCTAAGGTTAAAGCTGCATTACAGTAATTGATTTTTTTGGGCCACTTGGGGACAGTGGAGCAGGGTTGGAATTTGCATTGGCTATAAACACAACTATGACATAGAATCGCCTTATAAAGTTGTTGTTTAAAGAACATTTAAGAATCTCACAGACGTGGAGCAACATCTATTTGGAGACGTGTTTCTGGTCACCTGACGGTACCTCTGTCTGCTTACTGTTTGGTGCTTGTCAGGTGGTGTGCAGCTGTTTTAGTGGTTTTACTTTTCCTTAAAACAGCTGCCTGAAGGTTGAAACAAGGTTAGAAAGAGAGGTGACACTGAAGCAAAACAGTGAAAAATATGATGAAACTCTTCGTAGAGCAGAGGGGAACTGCAAAGTCAGGGGATAATTCTCTGTGGGCTCGTCACTACGACTTTTACCCGCGATATATGTGCTAAGCTAGGCTGACACGGCCTGGAGCTACAGTATTTCTGCACACTCATTTGACTTTAGGTTTAATGCCAAGCATATTTCCCAAAATATTGGACTGTTCAAACAGATTTATGCTATCCTAAACAGATTTTTACCTTTCACTACATCCCTTAAGTTGGGCATCAGTGGACTTAGAGATCAATAGGTAGAGGCAGCTTGAGGGAGGTGGCAGTGAAGGTCAATATGCATATCATCAATATTTGATGCAGAGAAAACAGAGGGACAACGGATGAACATGAATCTCACGGAAAATCCAGTTGGCAGAATCAGTTAATCTGACAAATAATAGATGGAAATGAAACACTGATGCAAAAATATGTTTCTCGGAAGAGCTGAATGTCAAGGCTCACTTCTTATGTTGCACAAATGGCCACAGAGTCTTTGACAAATCCACTCCCCTCCCCTGTGTGAAAACATGTAATTCTCTGTCTGCCTCGTGTCGTGTCCAACCGTGTGACTCATGTTTCTCATGTTTACGCTGCGGCGGTACATCACCTAGCCGTGATGACGAGGATTTTGCTGTAAGCCACAGCTGAACACGCTATATCCACCCTGCTGGCACAGCCTCAGTGTTTTCATTCCATATGATAGGAGTCACACCACATTCCTGTTACAACTTCTCTGCGGCACATAAAAAATCTCTCGAAAACCGCAGAGCCATGTGTTTTTAATTTTCGGTCTGTTTGTTCCCATTTACAGCATCTCTCTCCACTTTTTCTCTCTCTCTCTCACACTCACACACACTGAAAACACACACACACACACACACACACACACACACACACACACACACTGATCGCCAGCTCTCTTCATGTTGATAGGCCCATTTAGTCCTCATGAAAGCATTCCATTTAGGTGCATTTGAGGTTATGGTTGTCACTGACAACCGGCTGTCAAAGAGTGGCAGCCTCTATCAGCGTAGGGGGTTTCCAGAGGAGCTTACAACACACAGAGCAGCTATTGATGGAGCCCACTTTATGGACTCAGACCCACCAAAGGCAATGGTGTGTGACAAAGACAGCGAGGGGAGATGGGAGTTTGCTTCTCTGACCTAACAAACGGGAAGAATCCCAGCGGATAATTAATCCCATTTGATTTTATTGTAATGCCTGGTTTAGATGAATGTGTTGAGAAAAGATGTTAATGTTAAAGATTTCGATGGTGGAAAATGTAAACACATTATGTTGACTGGTGAGAAAGGCAGGGCTGTAGCTACTATTTCCATTGTGGGAACTTTCTCAGGCACCCAGGAACCATGAACTCGAGAACCTTATGTCTAGACTAGAGGAACAACGGTGTGAATAGTTCCTGGTACCAAAGAAGTCTGTTCTTCCCGTGCAGGATGTGGTGTGTTCATGTCCTGTCACAGATTTAGCAATTAACATTAGCAAACCCCGCCTCCCCCTTAAACAAAGCAAAAAAATGTTTTTCTGCCAAATTGTCCAATATCAATTTTCTTGTTCATAAACACAAATATACTGCTGGCTAAATCATCTATTTTTGACTCAATGTGTTCAATTTGAAAATTTTTAGGACATCAAATTCATAAACAAATAAAAAGCTTTTGTACCCCAGAATTATATCCCTTTGAGTATGAAGAAGGATTTGAAACAAGATTTTCACTTTAAAGAAATGACAAATACATTAAACTGAATGAAACAAATACAAAAAAAAGAAAAATCTGAATAATAAAACAATTTCTAGAGGCGGGGGTGAATTGGGACCCATGACGTCAGTATCTCTAAAATCCTGGCTACAACCTGTACAGCTCTGGGAGAAAGTATTAATTACTTAGTCTTTTGCAACTGTACACAGTGTCTTACTTATGGATTACATTAGAAAATACATATATATTGACCAAGTTCCTTATAAATTATAAATAGTACGGATCAATGTTTTATCCCATGAAGCTGTCGGCTGCCTTATTAATCTAAACTATATACTGTAGAAATACCATGTGTGACCTTCATAAGGAGGTACAAATGAAAAGGGCAGACATCATTTCAAATATTATAGTGAACAATGTCTTTGAAGAGGCTTGCATTACATGATGGCCAATCTATCACTAAATGAAAGCAAAAAAATCGAATTCCTATGTAGCAAATCGGGACTACAATCTAAGTTTCGTTGTGCAACCCTGTCGAACAATGACAAATAAAAAACTTTGTAACCTTTGGTAAATACAATTTTAACATTTATCTTTATTATTGTTAACAACAGCAATACTACTACTACTACTAATTATTATAGTAATAATACTACTACCACTACCACTTCTACTACTTCTACAACTACTACTACTAATAATAATAATAATAATTGAAATAAAAGTCATGGCAATTGTACTTAAGAAAAAAATACGATAAAAAAGATGTATGTGATTGAATTTGTCTGTATATAAATGACTGCCTTTGGAAAAGTATTGTTGGGAATATCACCCCCACCACACACAAACACACTTACACACACAAACACACACATACACGCACAGCCTCCTCCTCCTCTGGAAACCTGTTCTGGAGGGAGTGACTTGATCGAGGCGGCGTCCAATTATATGGAAGCAGCACTTATTCCACTTTATTCCAGGCTACAGTTAAGTGGCGTGAAGCCTTCAGAGACGCAGGCTTGTGGTATAAAGGCAGAGCAATAGGCAGAGAGACGGTACCCATGTGACATGTGAACGGAAAGCCAAAGACAAAGGTAGAAATATCTACTATACCAAGTGAGGCGTCTGGCGGCGTGCAGAGGAGACACAGAGGATGCTCCTAATCAAATCCATGAGGGCTTTTTTTTCTCGTCTGGAAATTCACGGCTTCATATAAATGATTCATGAGAGCCTGTTTCTATTTCTAAGGGAGTAATTGCGCTCGCAGTGAGTTTCAGCTGAAGCCGGTCACCAAACAATCTGCAGAAAGACGGTAGTAGAGCTGGGATCACATCCTGGAGACAATTATAAAGTCAGTTCATTTGGGGGAGTTTGATAAGCGTTCCTTTTTTTTTCAACCTGGACTGGACCTCATCTGTCAAAAGGATCAACTGTTGCTGCAGCCGGAGCGAGCGCAGAGACATTCTCCAAGTGTGTCTGGCTTTCATAATGGATGTTTGACCGTCACTTGGTCCTGCATGCAGCCACACAGCCGCTGTTGTGTAATTAACATGGAAGAGAGACTGATACTGTTGTTGATGCCTCGGATACACCTTCATTTGTCCTGATGTGATGCCACATTGTTGCACTGAGGAGAATGATAATACCCCACACCGCTGCCGGCTTTTTCATACTGGTTGATCATCTCTGTGTGTGAAACAATACACATTTATTCTTCTTCCTTTGCATTAGGGTGCAGTTTCGACATTTTAACTGTCGGACGTTAATTTGTTGTTATTGACAGGCTTTTTTTTTGTGATAGTGACCTTGCCCGATTTTGACATCTATTCAGCGGGAGATCATCATGCTGATGATGATGAAGAACGGCGGCATGGATGCGCATCAGGTTGATATCGATTCGGAATTTGAGCCTCACAGTCGTTCGCGGTCGTGCACCTGGCCGCTGCCGTGTCCGGAGGATTTCCCCGGGGGAGAAGAGGCGAGCCGAGGTCTGGCCCTGGCATCGGTCAAATTGGAGCAGTACGACGTGCCCGCATGCCGGGCCGAGAGAAAAGGCGGCGCACCGGCGGAGATCAAGCACCCAGCCGGCGCCCCGGCACCGGTCGTGGCCGCTCCTGCCTGCATGTCCGGGGCTGCGCTCGACGTGGCCGGCCAGCTGCGCAAAGCCAAGTCCTCCCGGCGAAACGCGTGGGGAAACCTGTCTTATGCAGACCTCATTACCCGTGCCATCGAGAGCACCCCGGACAAGAGACTCACCCTGTCCCAGATTTATGACTGGATGGTTCGCTTTGTTCCTTATTTCAAGGATAAAGGCGACAGCAACAGTTCAGCCGGATGGAAGGTAGGCCACATGAAAGAATTTTTCTGACACATGGTGAAGGTTTTAGTGGAGAAACTGCACTATATTTAGCCTTAGTCTGTGTCTGCAGCACAACTCCTTTCCTGCATGTTTGAAAGCCACGTAATTGACCCTTGTTCCCGCAATTTATGTCAGTGGCGTGTCACTCCACACTACTGTGTTGTGGAAAGGGGCGGTGAGCATGCATATGGGTTCACTGGGTTCATCGTATTTAGGGATTGCAGCCTTTTTATATGGAGAAGCCACACGGAGCCAAACTCCCCCTGTTCACGGTTCCCTTTGGATAGGCAACTAGTACGCGCTGTGACGCATTGGCAAAGTGTCTGGTCTCAAGCCTGTATTTCTCTGCGTTATCGGGTCACACGGGGGACAGAGTGTGCCTCCGGTCTGATTTGCCGCTCTTCAGTCACCCATGCCGCCAGTTGGGTGCCCGGGTTAAACCGTTCGGAGCCACCCCGCCCCCCTGCGATCCAGTGCGCGCACGTTGAATTACGCACAGGCTGTGCGAAAGCATGGCACAAGGCAAGGGGTTTAAAAGGACAATAACAAGAGATGATGACATGGGGTGTCACAGCAAACAGATGTAACTACAGATCATCCCTTAAATTCAAATTAATATGAGGTTAATCTAATAGATTGGTTGCTGTAATCTACTTACATTTACCACCCATCATGTTTGGGGATTAATGGTCTTGTTTCCAGGCCCTGTGGCTTCCACTCTTACTATTCTTTATGTTTATGAAGTCTTTGTTTATTCTGCAGGCCTCTTCTCTTTATTTTCAGCCATTTCAAAGCAACTGACGTCTAAATCAGATCTTCTGATTAAAATTGTAGTTCAGTAAATTCTAAATAAATGTGCACTTACATCCGGTTACAGACATCAATCAAGACTGCAACTGGGAGGTAATATGCAAGTCGTATGTAAACACAGGTAAATCACTTTTGAATCAGACCCTTTTCGGAAAGGAGACAAAGAACATAGAAAGAAACAAAATGTATTTGAAAATCTGATCACACCTCCAGTTTGTAACACAGGCATTGCGTTTAAACTTTTCAGTCCAAGCCGTGAGATAACCGTGATGACATCCCCGTGACATCACCAGGGTTCATTTTTCAAACTTTAAAGTTCCCTCCAGAGCCACAGAAGACATCATTGAATAGTTTTCGGCTTAGTAGTACTGCCCGTGACAAGTGAACTGAGCGTTGTGTGTAAAATCAGTAGGGTGCCCCTTTAAGACTCTCTTAACGCTTTTGAAGTTGCGGTTTACTGTGTATCGCTTTTCTGACACAGCCTGGCAATAGAAGGAATGCAGAAGAGGGGGATCACAAGGTGCAGTGGGATTAACAGGCATTTCATGCCATCTGTGTGTTTGACATCGAGTTGATCCAAAATCCTCTATCGACTTCTCCTGTCATGTTATCATATCCGTACAGCGTTTTATGATAAGTGACATTGTCTCCCTTCTATTTGTCCCTCCTTCGATGCTTTCCCCTGCTCTGCCATCCCATTTGTCTCCAAATTGAGCAGTATTAAGACGCAGATTAATCTCAATAAAATCACCATTTGATTGAAGTTGGAGCTGAGCGGCAACAACCCCTGTCCAATCTTTATGGTATGGGGGGTTTTAAAATTGGATTTAAAGCTGAGCTTAATTCTGCGGGCCTTGTTCGTGCTGCCCAGGGATTCCCAGCTTGATACCTGCTCCCGTTCCAGCTTTGCGTGGACGTTTTGATTGGCTGTCCTGGCAGGGAATCTGATTGGTGGAGAGAGGCTCCAAGTGAAAAACAACTTGATTCAATCATAATAACGCTCCTCAACAGTAACAAAAAGAGAGAGAGAGAGAGAGAGAGAGAGAGAGAGAGAGAGAGAGAGAGAGAGGAGAGACCCACATGCACTCACATGTTGGACAGTTGGCAGCGATTTTAATGAGATTTGAAACACGGAGGTACAGAATCACTCGCCAACACACACACACACACACACACACACACACACACACACACACACGCACTCCCACACATTGTTGTGTGTGATTCTGCTTGGATTGAACATTATTGATGAGAAGGAGGGGGAGGGGGGTATATATGGATGGATGGTTGGATGGTTAGATGGGATGAGTGGGAGGGAAATAAGATCCAGTCAGAGTCTTGCTATTAAAAGCAGTCTTAAAGAGCTGTTGTGTAATCCTGTCTGAGAGCTGCTGCTCAATTCAGCCGCTGGGCTCTTTGTCTTCATCTGGGCCGGGAGATTCTCCTGACTCTTAATACCACACACACACATACCTACACACCCACCCACCCCCACACACACCCACACACACCCACACACACTGTACATACACTGTTGAGGTGTCACTCACTTGTTTGTCAGTCAAGCGCTAAGGCTACTGAGGTAGATTGGATTTCTTTCACACGCTTACTCACTTCTTGCGTCCGGTGGTAGTGTATGGATTTCTTTGATTGTGGTCACACACACACACACACACACACACACACACACACACACACACACACACGCACACGCACACGCACAGTGTTGCTTAAGCATCTGGCAGCAGGGTCACCCCCATGATGACTATGGTACAGTAATTGTGATCAAGTGTTTGGGCCATGTTTGTTATTGTATCGGAGGTGGGAGGCTGTGTTTGGTCATATGAAGTGAGTTCAGTTCTGTAGGTGGTCATGGTGGTGATGCGGGGGTACGCGCTCAAACACACACACACACACACACATTGTTATGTTCATATCACAAGTGGCTCTGCGTGGGAATGGATGTGCTGAGCTGTGGCCTGTCTGCAGGCTGTACTGTACACAGATTCAGCACCAGACAGGCAGGTAGGAGCTCACTGATTCTACCTGTCGGCTTCACAAAGCAGCACGGTAAGGAACATCGTGGGTTTATGAGCGTTGTAATCAGACTGTGATATAATGAGCACACGGTAAACAAGCAGCAATACACATGAGGATCAATTATACTCTCAGAAAAGCGTTCATTTCTGTTAGTTTTCTTGTCTTTAAAGAGCAACTTTACACCCTGTTTTATCTTCACATGACTCTTTGACATTTGCAAAGTGACTGTAAATGTAATCTAGTTAAAAAATGTAAGATTTTGTTTAATGTACGATAGTTTCGTCGATTTTACAGTATTTTTCACACTGTGAGAGTTTCTCTGTTTTGGTCCGGCATCCATCACGGCTGCAAACATTTATGAGCATTACTCTCAGTATCTCGTATTGTCTTAGGGAAGTGCTTTTTTTTAATGTAATTGTTCAGGAATGCACCATTCCGGGAAGCGTTTGGATCAATTTGAAGCTGCACATCCAAAGAGACTTATGTTAAAATGATACATAGTCCCTACACACCTGTATAGATCTCTGCCACATGACATGAATCCTATGAATCCTGACAAAGTTTTAGTTTTTAGGGTGGGTTTGGGGTGTTTCGCGTGTTTGGGTTTATTTCAAATATAATTTATTAAGAAAATTCTCTCTCTCTGACTTTGCCAATCATCTGCATCAGTGCGTGTCATGTCTTGCAAGTACAATAGATTCAAAATGACCAGCTGGAAAGAGACAAAGCATCCAAAATCACTCCCTCCGCACTCATTCCCGTCTCCCTGTATAACAAACACTTACTAGATAACTCTATAGTGAGAATTAAAATGTAGTTTTTGACACTTATATATCGTCCTCACTGACAGCTGTAGAGTCACATGACTGAAACGGTTGATCTTGGTTGGAAAAAGGTCGTGACTATTTAATATTGTTTAGAAAAATGTAAGATTTGAAACTAAGCTTTAAGGGGCTTTAAGGCCAAACAACTCCAATAACATAACATTTAAGTTTTGTCTGGAGACAATGTACTGAAACTTAACTGATGTTAAGTGATTGCAGGATCTTAGTTGGACAATTCAAAACTCAATCATTCTGAAAAGGAATCTTAAAGACTTTATTTATTGAGTGTAAGGTAAATAAGGTAAACAGGATATATATATTTATATATGCATGGAAATACTATTTAAATATTTATCCCTTAAAATGGTCAGATTGACTTTTGGTTGTGGTTTAGTTCTTCTACATCCCTGATTACTGAGACCAGAAGTGGATCTTTACCTCTAATAATGCTTCTAATCTGCTTGCAATGCACCACAATGCACTTCACGTAAAGTATTACCGCCCACGCTGACGGCCGTCCACCTTGTTCTGCCGAGATTCCACTCGTGAGAGATGGAGAAGGAGAACAGGGTGCACAGCGCAGAGAGAGAGATAGAGAAAAAAAGAGGAGGCAAGGAGACATTTTGAAGAACAAGGTATTATTTGTCCTGCCAATAAAACCTTTTTTGAATTGGATTCGGAATTGAGTGGGAGATGGAGAGAGGCGTAAAGAGAAAAGATAGAGCGAGAGTGGTGGCGGTGGCCCCTGCTGCTGAGCACATTGATAGCAGCCTTAATGCCTGTGATGCTCCAGCGCCAGCCGAGACAGAGGGGAATTGGTTGGAGATGGTGGAACAGGCTTAGAGGGTTCCCTGTGCCAGCCGGCCTGGCGCTCGCTGAACAGAGAGCCCTCTGCACTGCTACACAGTTATTGTTATTGTCACAAAGGCGCAGCAGAAGGAGAGGCAGCTCTCGAGTTGGCGGGCTTGGCGCTGGGTTAACCGGGGGCGGGGAATGGGAAGAGGAATTTGGAAGGCGAAGGGGGTTGGTTGTTGAATCTGAGACTATGGCAAAACTCATCTGATCAGTCGTGTGAATGGAGAGAAAACAGTTGGGAAGAGTCGTTGACGGCTTGAATGGAAAGGAGGCCATGCCGAGACGGACAGATTTTGATCCGAGAGGATCAGTTGCCTTGTCAGTTGATGCTGAGCAACAAAAGGCATTTGAATAGAACGCGGGCGGATATCACTTCAATCTGGAGAAGGGGCCGGGATGTAAACAAGGGATGCACCAGCAGTGGAGGCGGGGTGTTCACTGCTTAAATGAGTCACAGTGGTTGGAATAGAACATAATATTCTCGCCCTCAGCCCTCACACTTCAATCAGCTGGAATAAAATGTTGAGAACCACTCCACAGATGCAAATTCCAGAGAGGAAACCGAGTCCAGACACTCGAACAGTCAGTCAGGAAGGCGGATCTTGGGAATCGTGCCCGGCGGTGTGTCGTAAAATGTCGGCCCAGCACACATTCTCTCCGCGTTGTCTACCAGACCTCAGGGCTTCAAAGTGTTCTGGTGTCTGGCTCGGACGATGAGCAGAGCGGTAGTCAAAAAAACGTTCAGTGCTCTGTCCTCGCTGTTACACCGTGACTCAGGAACAGGTCAGCACATCACGCGGTTAACCAGGCCTTAAAGGACCCCGCAAGGGGTTTGCTCCTTTCTACAAATCACTTACACTTTACGACACAGCTAACCGAATGGTGTCTGCTGCTCGAGACATTGCCTTCCATTCTTTTCTATATGGTATGAAAGCATTATCAAAGTTATCTCAAAGTGAGAAATCTATTTATTTCTGGCTTTGTACATTTCTGCAAACCACGGATACATTGATTGTCAACGTTTTTGCATTCGGTACCGAGCGACCATGATTGAAAGTCACGTGGTAAGATAACTTGAATAAAAAGTCCGAAAGTAACAATGTTACGCTTGCTACGTAACGTTATGTAAGAAAGTCTGCAAAGGGCAGTTGTTGTTTTACGGTTTGTTTGCTACATCGGTTAGTAATTACACAAGTGCTGATATTTCTTCTAAACTGCACTAAGGTGTGAAGAAGTGACGTTTTGTTGCCTAAACCTAACCAATCGTTTCGCAACGTTAACCATGTGTCTTTGCGCGCTTTTCTGCAAGCTTGATACGAGGCTGATATGAAAGCGATTTATGAATTAACATTTGGGGGTTTTCTTCTGCTATATTGCTCAAATTCACACATTGAAATGTATAATTCAAACAGAGTGTTATTTTTCAAATACAGTCAAACAAACCCAATCCATAAATTCACCGCAGCACCAAACTGATCATGATCCCACTGGAATCACAAAAATAATGTAATCATGCATCTGAAATTGCACTCAATTTTAATGTGATTAATGACACAGTTGCTTCATAAAGTATTCAACCCCCTAACTTTCTGCATATTGTACTCATTAAAATATGCACCAATTTGAATAAATCATCATGCACTCACATTGTGTTCATAATAGGCTTTTGATGCCTTATAATGCCTTATGAGCACCACTTCAAGTAAAGTGTTGCCCTTATCTTTACTGCAAATGGGATTAGTGTTTGAGTTCATGCACACGCTGAAATGGGTTTGATAGAGGTTTGTATGGATCTGAAGATTCTTATTGTGTGTGTGTGTGTGTGTGTGTGTGTGTGTCTGTGTGTGTGTGTGTGTGTGTGCGTGCATCTGGTCTTGTTGTTGGATAGCTAGGCCTGATGGGAGTCCAGGTCCGGGGGGTACAGCTCTAGTTAATAATTCAGATGAGGCTCATTATCAAGGCAGCACAGATCTCTCTCTGATTCCACCTTAATTGCAGGCAGGATGTGCCTCTCAGACACTCTCAAAGTCACTCCCCCTCCTGTCTGCAGCTGCAAATGACTACCACACACACACACACACACACACACACACAGATCTCCACTAGTTCTCTTCCAGACTTCACCTCTCCGGAGCAGGTCCCCTCGCTGAGATCAGGCCTGCGTGAGAAGGTGAATGGACATTTGGAGATGAGTGGATAAATCCCACTTAGGGCTTATGACTATCACAGAGTATCTACTCCGAGGCCAGGCATGTGCTCCTATTATGAGTCACTTACATTTTTAATCAGATCTTCATGAGGGGCTTTCTCCTTTTGGAGGGCTCGGCAAACTAAGATTGATGGGAGGTAATCAGTTGGCGGACGGCAGCTCTGTGATTAATGCTCCTGGAGAGCGAAGCTCTCGGCGCCATGCTGGACGACCTGGATCACGGCTTTTCAGCCCTGAATTTTCCATAGAGTTGAAGTGAGCAGGGCATGTAAAAAAATAAGAGAACTGCTGCTGCTTGACAAGTAGCATCAGAATGATGTGGCATTTGAATAATGGCCTGGTGTTTCATTGTGAAGTTAATATTCAGAGATCTCTTACCACCCGTGTCTCTTACAGAATGACTTTGAACTGAACTGCAATCTCAATTATGTTTCTGAGGAAACATTTTTTTCTCCTGGATTACGCTCACAGTTTTAAACATGTGGTTAACGTTGGATATGTGTTAAAAATGTGTTATGTTTCTGCCACAAATTCTAACGCCACCATGTCACATGCTGACGCTTTGTCAGAACCTATGGGGTCACTTTCCCTCAAAACGTAATTGAAATTGTTGTATGGGAACGTAATTTTTAGGAGGGAGAAGCAGGCAGGATTATCAAGATTGCTATCATGTCAATTCAAGACAATCAAGATTAAATATGGTCACACAAAACAAAAGTGCAATGCCTCACCAATGTCTAAAGATTTGTTGGTCAAGCTGAGATTTGATTTATGTAAGAAACAAATGTTTCATGTATACATCCTGCTGCTGACCATTTTGCTGCTTGTATGTTATTAGAACAGTTTCAGCATGCAGTGTTCAAGTTGGATTTATGCCTGGAAATGGTGTTTCCGAATCAATCCAGCCATGATAGGTGGGCATCTCTTTTTCTCTGGGGAGCTTCAAAGTAGAGCTGATTCTTTTGGTGAAAATATCCCGGACTAAAGAAAACAATGTGGGAATCCAGCTCACTGGAATCTCACAATGTATGTACACTATATGCTGTCATTGAGCCTTGATGGTGAGCAGATAGAATGTTTTCAGGGTTTTAAGCTCGGTGGTGGGAAACGTCTTCTTTTTACTCTTTGGGAGACATTTTAATTGATGAAATTTGCCCACAAATAGAGCATGTAAAAATGTTGCCTTTCCCCCTTTTCACCAGGCCATGTTCCCCAAAATTGAATGTTTTTGTGTCTGCTTGATTATCAATTTCAGTCAGATTTGTCAGTTTATTTGATACATAATCAATGAAAGGTGTATAACTGACACAAGCTTGTTTAGTTTGTCTGTTTTGTGGGTTCATAGGATTTTCTGTTGTTCTGGATGTTGCAGTAGATCAGCAATCAAGGAGAGGGTTAACAGGTTTGTCTAATTATGTCCCTGTAGCAGGGATGGGCTGGACACTGCTAAGTGTTGGAGGATAGGTGAGTTAGTTCTGCGGTAAATACATTATGTCATATATGGTGTGCTCATTGGTATGTACTGAGTGCCCTTAGATTAACTGTGATTTCAGCTGTAATTTATAAACCTTGTGTTGATGGTCATTTCATTATTTTGTGAGATTTGGATGCCCGCTCTGTTTTGCTCACCCTGTGCTGACTGGCAGGTGGTACGTTCCGGTGAGTTGAGGCTGAAATGGTGAAATGCCATTCATTTGAGTAGAGGGGAAACATGAGTTGGCAGCTTGCTGTGAAGCTGCAGATTTCTTTTGTTTTTCTTTTGTTTAATTTTGACTTATTGAAATTCCCAGCTTTCATTTTCCTTTCAGTAATCTTTTTGTTAATAAATGCCACTTTCCTTGCACTGCTCCTGCTTTTTGGCATTGTTCCTTAACGTCCCTTTTTAAAGTTTTCTGTTGCCAAACCACATCATCTGCCCTTTATATGGGAGTGTTTCTGCCAATGGTCAAACCTCAAGAACAGGTGGCACAGTGAAGAGACTTTGGTGAGTCTAACTTGGGACCCTCAAAGGAGAAAACCTCTCAGTAAAGACTAAGAGTGGTTTAAGTGGATAAGAATACAGAGGCATTCTTGCATGAGGCCCAATGATTGAGTCAATTCATAAAAGCTGAAAACGTCTCTACAGAGTACTGTGATATTTTAAATGGAGGGAAATGTACAATTAAAAATGATTTGTACAGCAAAAGATGCTGAAAAAGGTTAAATCTTTTGAGGGAAACAAATGGTTGCAGTTGGTAAAGAACAACAGGGTATGTTGGTGAAAAGAGACACTCCATCATTTTACAGTACTATCAATCACCCTTAATGCGTATTGTTCCCAGCGCAGTTCAGTTGTGTTCGGGTGATGTTCAGCATCAATCAAGTCATTTTCATTTGCTGGCAATTTAATTCATTTTCATTAAAGATGACTGTAATTGCACTTTGATCATAGTTGATAAAAGCCAGTTGAAAATTAAAGCCATCTGTGCCTTAAGTGCCGGATCATTGGCTGGGTTTTAACCAGAGTTATTTGCTCATTGTCTTTGTTAAAAAAAAAGTCTGTTAAAGCTGTTGCTACACTTGATAAGGTGTCTGCTAACGATGTCAAGTCGGGCCCATACACAGAAAAATAACATGTCTATTGTCAGCACAAAGAAGGGTCAGGGAGGAGTATCTCACCTCATGAATATTCATCAGTCCAACGGCATATTTGGACAAATTACAATAAAAGCCTTTCAAGCTGGAACTGAGTGGAAATAATTTACAATCTTCTCATTTTGGAGATTATTAACTGAACACCTTTTAAACTGCTTTAATTCACGGCTAAGCAGATGCACATTATGGTGCAGATCACACAATGTCTGTGTGTCACGGCTCGCTGAGGGCGGTCCAGGAGGCAGACAGAGGTTAGAAGCGTAAGACGGCCTCTCAGTGAATTTCTGTGTCAGTTTGACGAAAATAGGTCAGGATTCAGAGTGTTGCGTTTAGCATTCTGCCCATGTGATGGCTGATGCCGAGCCTGACGGCAGCCAGCCTCAAATAAACTCCAGACTCTTTCTGTTTCCTTCCCCCTGTCTTCCTCCCTCCCCATTCCTCTGTAATCTAAACTTTGTCCTGTCATCCTCTGTCTGTCCCTCTCTCTGCTGTGGTTTCCATCGCTTGGAGCTCACGTAAAAGAAATTCAAATCTGTGGCCATAGATTAAGCCCGCTCCTCTGCAGAAATTGCACTTAAATCCACAATAGTCTGCGTCTGGTAGAATTTATTTGATTTAGATGTACTTTTGAGGATTGTAGTCGAGAGAGAAAATAGATGTGCGGCAAAGTTTTATGAGGATAATATTTCAACCGTGGCCAGCAGTGACCTAGCTTAGCATAAGGTCTACAGTATGTTTGGTCACCACTAGAAGGGCTTGATTTATTATTCTCCTGCAGTGCAGACCCTCATCTCTCATGACTGCCAAGCTTTAGAAATGACTATCTAAAAGGTGAATTCGCTCATATACGAGCCAGCTCACCGTTGAGCTACATCTGAGGCTGTGCAATTGAGTCATAGCAACCACCTCTGCCATGTGGAGAATTGGCTGTGCACAAACAATGGCGAAATATAAAGTGTCAAAAGAGATCAATTCTGTTAAGTGAATTTTCTGATAAGGTTGATCTGCGTCCAATTAGATTACAGGGAAAAAAAAGTTTGTTTCATAGCTTTCAGAACACTGTGTTGTTGCTGGGGAAAGGTTTACTGTCTTACCTGGCTATCAGCCTGCAGCTAATTTAGAAAAACAACTAGTGTTATTGTGAACGTGTGACTTGTAGCTATTTTTTTTCTCTCTTCCAGCGCAGATGGGAGATTTTTGAGAGTGTATCAGACTGTTCACTCAAAAATACAGCAAGATAGGAACAAGTTCTAATTGCTTTAAGATGATATGGCTTCTTGCTTGAGCCCCGTTACAATGGACCTTCCTGTGTGCAGTTTGTTGTGTCTACCCTGTGGGAGCGAGTGCAAGCTGCAGTAGAGTTATTAACAGCCTTACGATGGAGTATTACATTTACACTGCAGACAATTGTGATATATTTTTTATTATTTTGTTTTTGACAATCTGCCAGTATTTGAGCCCTTAACGTTTACAGTAAGGGCTTCACTTTTTAAATTAATGGAAAAACAAATTATTCATAGCTGCCGAACCGTATATTTTGTGTACCGTTCCACTCCCAGTACATGATGAACAAAAAGTGGAAGAGGGAGATCAAAAGGGGTTCAAAAACAAAGTTTGGCCCCGGGGCCCCCTGACAGGTTAATGTGTCCGTGCAATGGAAATAATCATGTCAACCAGCCAATCAAAGTCACCAAAAAAATGTACAAAGATGGCGGATGCTGGCGAACTTTTGGCTGCCGCTCCGTATACCTGATTATAAAATTCTGTTGTTTAAATAGATGCCAACGCTAAAACTTGGCCGATAAAGTTGAGCGGTTACTGTATATAAAGTTAACTTCCTGCACAGGTCAGCTGTGTTCATTTTCTAGAAAGCCTTATGTGTCCGGTATCTGTTCCCTCTTTTGTCAGCCTTTACCTTGTGAAGAGTTAGATTACGCCTGCTTAACTGATTTATAGGCCCTCTGATAGTCTGACTTCATCAAATCCTTGATACCGCTAGTCATATATACCGTCTTTGATGAGTGCCACCGAAGTCGACGTGTGGATTTAATAGCGGCATTAATCTGCCTGTTTAATGGCGTTGTTGAGTGGAAGGTGGTCACCACAAGATGCAGCACTAAAAGATGAGTTATGGGCCCAGCCGGCGAACGATGAAAGGGCAAAATGCAAAACAAGCTGAGAGTTGGAGGAGAGTGGCGGAATTAAACAAGGTCTTGCCATACATTGAGGATGTGCAGAGGCTAGAGCTGGTTACTGAGCGCGGTGTGAAATGAAAACATGTCAGACAGTGCTGTCAAAGTTTGCAGCGGTTTGTCACCGCCGCTAAAGGTGTTGCTGAGCACATGTCTGAGGTGATATTTTATTTGGAAGCACGCTTTGCTAATTTATTGAGAACACATGATAATTGATTCTCATGTGACATTAATGGGATTACACGAGTATGCTTCATCTCGTTTTTAGCCCTGTTTAGATAATGAGTCTGCTGAAATATATCAAGACCAAACATCACGCGCCTCTTTTTTCAGGTGTTTTTCAAAACATTCAACATTGTGGCAGGTTATTGTTTTTTGTTGTAATGAGGCCCGGTGGGGACTTTGTGCCATGTTTAATTGGCTGTGGTTATGAATCGGGTAATATCAATATACTGGCATCGTAATACGCTGTACTCCTCTGAAAGGATGAACTTGAGCAGTGGAAACATTACTATGTACATTTACTCACAAAATACCCTACGCTTTTAACCAGGGGTGGAATGTAACTAATTATATTTACTCAACTACTTTACTTGAGTACCATTCTGATGTACTCAAGTATTTAATGCTGCTTTATTCTTCTATCCCACTGCATTTCAGATGCATTTACAAGTTTACTCGACCATATTTTACCAACAAAACATATGAATTCATCATTACAGGTGGTTCATTTTTAGAAACAAGATACCCAATAGTATATAAAGCAGCTAGAATTAACAAGAAAGATGCCGTTTACACCTTAATGTATCAGTAAGAATGTTAGACAAGATGAGTGCATTTGCCTTTGATACTTTAAATGCAATTTTCTGCTGATTCTTTTGTTTGCTGCTTCTAGTTTTGAATGCAGGACTTTGACATTACAAATTGTGGTATTGCTACCGTGTGGAACTTTTAACTGGTTATGATAGAGTCTCAATTTAATCCTGATGACTTTATATGAACTACTTAAGATCACGAGAAAATCAGCAAGAAGATTGTCTATTTATATAAAGTTATTGTTAATGGTCGTCGGTGACAGCGGGTTGGATTCCGCACAAAAGCGGACAAAACTGTGCAGGTCCACCAGAGACTCCCTTAAGCTTAAAAGGAGTCTGGTACTCAGGTAACACCACCGCTACAAGGGACTAAAGGTCAGGATATCTTTAGCTTGTCATCTGCAAGTTCCCCAACTTTTTGGAGAGGTCAAGAGTAAATAGCTGAAGCACTCCATTTAAGTAGCATTTTGAATGTTATGTGTGGATTTTTATGTTGGGGTATTGTGGTGTTGCAGTGAGTCTTCCACCACTGATTGATGCGATGCAGTTTAATTGATTAACAACATGTGATCAACACAGCGGTTGTTGGTAAGACCTCAATCCAGTATGACTCCAACGCATCATTGTGACCATGATACTATAGTGTGTGTATATATTATGATGCATTATTGACTATCATCATAAAATATAGTCAATTTGCTGCTTCGCTCTGGATATATTGACAGATATGATGGCAGTTGAAGCCTACAGTAATGAAGCTGATGGGAGGACAGAGGAGGACACGACGGTGGTAGCGGTGTGGTGTGCGTGACTGAGCAGTGCACGGGCCTGTCTCTGTAATTCTTGCAAGACGGATATTAAAGACGCAGCGCAGAGGCCTTCCCTCCGCTCTGTCCCTGCACTCCCTCTCTCTCTCTCTCTCTCTCTCGCCTTCCCCATTCTCCCTTTCCCTCTCCGTCTCTGCTAATGATCTGCTCCGCCTGTCGCTGCCTGGCTGACTGATGCCCACTGACAGCCCCACTCAGGCGGAAAGGCTGCACCCCTCCTCCCCTTCACACACACACTCACACACACACACACAGTAATGAACTCCTACACATCCCAACGCCAGATATTTGCTATGCATGAGTGACACACATGTACCATGCACGCCAACTTGCGTAAGCACTCACGGCGAGATAGATGGATCTACCCAAACAAATCACGCCCATTTGTTCAGTCACATGTCAACAGACATATATGTAGAGCAGATGACAGACACCTCATAGACCTCACGGTATACGTTATCCACAGAGAGTTCTCATCCTGTATACGCGATAGCATCCGGCTGACACCATCCCTGCAAATGACAGCGTATTGAATCAGATAAGCTGAATGGAAAGTAGCACATTTCAGTGACATTTTCCGCAGTGTCACAAAATAGTTTTTTTTGCTTGCTTGAGGCAGAAAACTTTTTTTTTTGTTGATAAAGAAATAATGTAATATATAGAGATGTGAATGTATTAGTCACATGAATAATGATGCGGGTTTGACATGATGAGCTTTTGTAAAAGCCTCAGTCTCAACAGTTAGTGTTGAGGACGCGACGTGTTGACAGATGTACTGTCTTACATTTAGTTTGCATATTAAATATCATTAAGTGTAAGTAGTGATGATGCAGTTAATTGATTCATTGATTAAGAGAAAATGTATCATCAACTGTTTTGAGAATCAAGTTCAAGTCACTGATCGGGCAAAAATGTCAAACATCAACTGTTTCCAGCTTCTCAAATGTGAAGATTTGACACTTTTCTCCACTTGAATATATATTATGAATTTAACACATTTGTCTCTCAGACTTTTGGTTGAACAAAACACGACGTTGAATTGGGCTCTGAGAACTCGTGTTGAGCATTCTTCCCTATTTTGTGATATTTTAGTGGCACTTTACATTGTAAATATATGTAAATAACATTGTATTAATATACAGTTTTTGTCAACAATTATAACTTCTCCTTGACATATAGTATTACAACTGTGTTTTACTATGTTGTCATTTATTATCTGTTTATACAGCAGCCTCCACTTTATGGGTATCCACAGGAGTGTTCTTGTTTTTGACAAATACATAGTACAACTACATTATAGTGTGTTATAAACCATATAATACATGTCTATATGCTGCGTACAAATGCTAAATAGGGGGTCTTAAAGTGTTACAATTCTAATAGACAAAACAATTGATTGATTAATCACAAAAAGCAGCCCGTCTGTCGCTGCAACATGTTAATTATTCTCCAGGGATCAGTAAAGTCTAATCATATCTTATCTGATCTCCTCACTTTGCTTTTGTTGCAAACATTATCTGACACCACATATTTCTGCATTCAGAAAAAAACTCTCTATTCACTTCAACCTGTCTCATAGACACTCAACTGATTCACATTATATTGTTGCACATTTTCAAATTTTGCATTGGACTCACTTGGCGCCGGGATTCCGGTTAGATTATTATTGGTGGTGATTGCCAACACTAACAAAAGATTTTAAAAACTGCTGGTGGGTGAGATTCTCTCCCAATATTTGATGTATTTATGCACACATTAGCCAATCTGAGGTGAGGCAGAAAACACTCAGAGTGGTGCTCAGAAATAAATTGTCACCACTTCACATACTTAGCAACACCTCCAAATTGCAGTTTGTGGATATAGCCTACTTTCTCAATAAAACAATAACTTCTTTCATTAGAGTGTGCTCAAACATTAACTCGGTATTCTCTTGCTGCTCTTGCTCCTAATTACTAATTGGCCCTTACTAATAATAAACAGACATGCATATGGAAATCTGATCAAAAGAGCGTACTTGAACCAATTCTGGCTAATTTATTCCCATGGACATCCGTTACTATATATTGATCAACTCTATGATCAATCCCATTATATATCACTGGACGATAGTGCTCATATTTGATTTTTTCATAGAATACCGATTTATGTAAGCGTGGCTGGGCTCAGTCCCGCCACAGCATCTCCACATTAGCTGTCTGCCAGGGGAGTTTCAGGGACGTAAGAAATTAGGTCAGTAAGCAACACAGTGATGCAGGGCGACACCTCTGGGCTCCCCTCAGTCCCAGCCTGCACACAGCCCACACAATCCCCCAGCTGATGGCTCAGCCCTGCCATTACACTCAGCCGGGGTTACGCAAGGCTCTGCGAGGCCTGCCGGCTCTGGCACAGATTAGAGCGGGAGACTCGGCCAGGTACTTCACTGCTGTACGAAATATCTGGGCTGAGACCAACATGAGAGAATTACAGAGGAGCACAGAGCACGCTGTAGTGGACCAGGGTTAAGTATTTCCTTTCAATAGTAGTCACTCTCTCATATGGCACACTTTAAACGGTTTATAAATTGCAATTAATGGCTTTATTAAATCGTTTGCTAATACTTTATAGAGTTATATAAAGTTAAGTTACATGAAGCTTTACGTCATTATAACAGCAGTGGTTGGGTTGTCCTCTTGCTGGTGAGTAATTATCAGCCAAGTCATTAAAATGCTCATGAGTTTCTCACTTTTTAATAAGTCATCAAGTCTGCATCATAGATTATAATAAACCATTAATAAAGGGTAGTAAAGTATCAGTTCTGCGGGGACATGGGTGACAAAATAAATACCAAATGGTTGTGAGTTCATCACTTTCTAATAGGCCATCAGCCAAAGATTCGTAATTCACCTGCAGTTATTCATTTATGTCATTGAGATCTGAGCTCTGCAGCTTACAAGACAAAACTACTGTCTTGCTGGAGGAGGATGGAGAATAGTCAGAGAGATGTTTTACAACCTGGCAACCCAAAAGTTGTTCTCAATAACGGCTTATAGCAAATCCACAAAGCTTTGGTAAATGATGTGTTAATTGTTAATACAGCCATTACTGTAGCAACAACTTATAAACCATTTGTCATGAATTTTAGACGATGGTACCAAATATTGTACTACGCATATAGGCTGTTTTTAATAGTTTCGATATAAGTCAGTCTCTAACACACTCACGTCCTCATAGGATTGAATTGTAATCACTTTGGGGACATGTGACTCCATCATCAGGTCAGATGTACTTTGTATTTATTGCCAATTAGCAATTAATGTAAGCCAATTAATGTAAGCATTCTAGCATGCTAAAGTACAATGGTGATCACAATAAACATTTAGCTCACAGCACCGCTGTGCCTAAGTGTACAATCTCAGAGAGGCACTAGCATGGCTGTAGACTGTTCTCTCTTTAAATTCAGCTTTTATTTATTGTGAAATACTAAATAATTTTGCCATTTCAGGCCTAACAGTTACTTTCACAATAAAAGGTTAGATGAGGGAAATTGTGTTTTGGTTATCCTGATTACCACGCTGACAAACGTAAGACATTGAATCTCAAGTAGACGTTGCTTAATCGTAAAGGTGGCACAAAACAAAAAAGGTGGAAAAACACTGCTGTATTACACATGATAAACTTTTATTAAACACATTTATGGATATGTTTTATTTTGGTAGTAAGGAGAAGAATCAAATTCTAAAGATTTACTTCTTGAAGGAGCTTCTGCCTATCAAACGTGCGCCTGAGTCTAACCGTGAATAAAAGCTCGTACAAAAGATTGAGACCCACAAAAAACACCCACAGAAAAACACAAAATCGATTTCCATTTTGTTTCAATTAACGGGACGATTTCGAACTTTATTAGAAGCCGTCCGACTGTCGAGAACAGTGAAGTTACTTCTCGGTTCAAGAAAACGCGACAGCGCTTAGATGTGCAGGAGGAAGAACTTCAAGCCTCTAATGAAGTTTCTCGTCTGCTCTTTGAAAGACTGAAAGCTCTGTTATACTCCACCCCTCAGCTACCATCTTGACCCCCCCCTTCACTCATACACACACACACACACACACACACACACACACACACACATTCCAGCATCCCCATTAGCAATTCATGAGCAGCGTCTCATTAGACTTTAAGTTTTACCATAGGCCTCTGAAGTATATGGCTGGAGCAGTTATTAATATTTCATAGTCTCCCATTGAGGAGCTAAAACCGAAGTCGACCCGCTTCCGCTACAAAGTGACTTCCGCTCCTCTTTTTTTTCTCTTCTTCTACTTCTCTTTTACCCCCTCTTTTCCCTGAGCGTTAGACTGTCTCTCTCTTCCCCTTTCCTCGCCGTTCGCTCCTCCGCCACCGCTTTCTCTCTTCAGTTTCCTCGCTTCCGATCCTAGTCTGCCACACAGACCTTAACTCAAACTGACTTAATTGGGCTGTCTTTGTTCTGGGAAATGTGGGCATACCTTCCCCTTCTCCCCAGCAAAGGGAGAAAAGAGAAGTAGAAAGTGAAGAGGGGAGGGAAACGATGGAGGAGAAACCTGAGTGAACCCCGATTGCTCTACGAGTACTCCCTGTGCCATGCTCGGGTTAGGAGGGGGGGTCAGGGGTGGGGGGGGGGGGGGGGGATGGGATGATGTGTGTGTGTGTGGAGAGAAAGATGGGGAGGGGAGTCTCGAGGGTTCACGGGGTGTCTGTCAGACTGGCAGACAGGAGCTCTGCCCCCGAAACAAACCCATGCATGAATAAGTCAATAAAGCCATGTCTGTGCAGTGTGTGTGTGTGGGTATGTGGGTATGTGTGTGTGAAGGGAGGGAAGTGGAGAGAATCAGATGAGGATGAGGGTGATGAGGCTTCTTGTTTGCCAGCGTCTGTGACAATGAGACAGACGCCACATTCCCCTCGCAATGAGAAACAGACAGAGAGGGAAAGAAAGAGAGGAAGAGTGATCAAAACCAGAGTGAGACAGAAAGAGAGGGGGGGAGGGAGGGAGGAGCGCTTTGAATTGGTCGGGACAGTTACGGCATGCTTGCACATCGCACGGAATTGGTTGGAAGCAAAAGTATGTCGGAAGATATGCTCTGTGCTGCTCGTTTTTGTGTGTCAGGGTTCTGCGCGGGCCTCAAACTGAGACCTGAACCCGGATGAACCCAGCTGAGGAAGAATGCCAAATGTGAGACTCACAGGGCTACGTTTTTGTTTGTCCTTTTTAAAAAGACAAAGATATTTACTTTGTTCAGATTGACAAAAGTTTTTTTGGCAGAGAAGTTCTGCCGAAAGCACGTGGACATCCAAACGTCACACCCGTATGTGATTGTTGAACATGTCATTCCAAAACCTGGCTGCAGGGATTTGCTCTAGTTCAGCCAGTACATTACATTAAGGCCCGTAGTTGTCGTTGTAGGTCATCTCAAAGGTGTTAAAAGGGGTTTGAGTCAAGGCTCTGTGCAGACCAGTCAAGTTCATCCACACACAAACTGGGAAAACCCATTTCTCCGTGGCTTTTGTGCATTTCAATGTTAAACAGGAAAGGGTCCAACGCAAACTCTTGCCACAGAGTATTATCTAAAGTATTATTTATCATTTAACTTAATTTTAACAAAGGGGTCTAACCCGAAACATGACAAACAGCCCCATACAAATGCAAGACAGTCTTTTCCAGCCGAACTTGACTGTTCACACAGTCATAATCCAAAACAGAACAAAGTCGAGTTGTACAGTTGCCCACCAATTTTCTTGCTGTCGTATGTCCGAATGCTATTGCAGTTTTTTACACAGTACATTACCAGTGTTTAGTTCTGTACAGGCCTAAAACTGAGACTCAAAACCACATCTTTAAGAACCAATACAACTGAACCCAACTGGTACTGCCAAAATGTTATACCTGAACTCAACCCAAGGCCTGAAGCTATACATTTGCTTTATTTCTCACAGTCAGAGGGAAAACGAAAGAGAACTTTCTGGTGAAATTATATTTGAATGACAAAAACCTGAACCCAAGCCCGGAGTTTAAACAACGCAATCAGCCCGAATCTGACCCAAAAATGAATATCCTGTGGGAATTGACAAGTTTGGTTCATGTAGCAGAACGCTAAGATGGTGGTTTTTTAGCAGTTGTGAACAGCCATGATGTTTCCACAATTCAGGGGCCTTCACCACATCATTACTTATGCCACCCATTCCTGTCGCATTAGCTCCCCAGGCTAATGCAGCAGTATTGTCTACACTTTATTTCCTGTCATTCGTTCCCTTTTCCTATTTACTTGAAACCTATTTTTCATTCATATTAGATGATTGTGTAGGACATGATTTACATCCACGGCAGGCAGTAGTTGGGTGCCTAACCTCAACCATTGACCACCTGCCATACCTCTTTCCCTTACATTAAACTATGGTTGTCATGCACATGTGTTGTGAAAACAAACTATTTTAAAAGCGTTGGTATTGGACTTTGATCTAAAACCTTAACATAAAATGAAAATTGCAGAATCAACCAATATCAACCTTCTGTTCAACAATAGGGTTGCACACTGATGATTTAGCAAATCCAGGGACAGAAAGAGAGACATTTCTTGATGAATAACATTTAAAAGAAACAAACAAGAGCCCATCATGAGTCCAGACACGCAACAAAATGGGAATTCAGTAATCTGATTTGAACCTGATCCCAAACCTAATAGTCAGGGTTCAGTTCGGGTAGCAGAACTTGAGGGTGGTGAGAGTTAAGTGCTTCAGGTGTTAATATGTTGAAACTCTGCAATCATAGCTCCCTTGACACACATGTACTTCTCAATCTGACGAACAAGTCCGAGGCAATGAAAAAAATGATTTAATAAGAGGTAATGAAGTCAGGGAGAGAGAGAAACAGAAGGGAGGAGGTGTGTGTGGGGGGTGGCAGTGACACAGAGAAGGAGATCGAGGATGGAAACAATTCAATGTCCTTGGAAACCAATAAGGCTAATTTGAATTTGAGACTGAGGACTTCTCTCTTCTTTCGCCTCGTATGACCTCCTCCTCGCCCTTCTTCTGCTCTCTCCAATCAGTTTAATCTCTCTCTGCTCATCCCTCCCAGATGCTCTCCCTCCCTCCCTCCCTCTCTCTTTGCTTTCCCTCCCATCTGTCATTCAATACCGCTCACTCTCACCAAAGCAGATTTCTTTCCATGACGGATGGGCTCTGTGAACACTCGCCCAAAAAGCTCTGTCAGATCTGCTGCTCGCGTAGTAAAAGCTGAGAGGCGGGCGGTTCACTCGGGGACATGCGTGGCATTATGGGGCGGGGGAGTGAGGGAGTCAAGAAGGGGCTTTGATCGGCGTACGTACAGCGTCATTCTGGCGTCTTCATAAAACGCCTGGATATAGTTGCGGTTGGCCAGGCAGCAACCATGTTGGCCACGGGAAAGCTGCTGCAGGCACATTGGTGCTTTCAGAAGAAGGGGGGGGGGCTTTGTTTTTTCAAGGTCTCCCTCTTTTCCTGCTCTCACCCCATCAATTTTCCCCGCACATTATTTCTACAGTCTCTGTGGTTCTCCAACGAGCCCGCAGCCTCGTAGGCATCTTTACAAGTCCTCCTCTTTCAACATCTTAACCGTAACCCCCTCCAGCCTTTCTCTCCTCACTTCGCTCTGCCCTCACTTTTCCTCCCCGTCTCTCTCTCTCTCTGTCTACGATGGTCATGTCTCATGGGGGAAGACAGTTGGCGGGATGCAGGCTTGCTGCCATGGCAACAGGAACCCTCCCTCTCCCTAAGGTCTCCTTAGCAACTAGTAGCTTGGCATTGTAGTAATGAGCCGGCCCAGCATGCCATACTAGCGAAGCACGAGATGTGTGTGTGTGAGAGTCTTTATGTGGTTTTGGCTTTGCAAGGGTGATATGCCCACTGTCAAAGTGGGGTTTGACTTCTGTTCTGTGATGTCAATTAATAATACAGAATTAGAAGTTCCGTTGAAGTTATGATTCATGAATATGCATATCCTTCCCCCCCCCTTGTGTCTTGTCAATTTCTTGTCAATTTTCGGGATTGCATTCACTAAATGGAAATGTATAGCCTCGTCGTGGAGGAATGACAGTCGAGACACATCGCTCAGAGAAGAGCATCTGACTTTTTCTTCCCTTTTTGAAAATTGGCATACTTCAAAAGAGCACATCTGATGAGAGAGACGTGTTTCTCTTAAAAGGAATTTGAGTTCTCAAAAAGTGTGACAGTGTGAATTGGCAAAGTGATTTACCGTGAAAAAAGTCACACAGACGTGAATGTTTGAAAAGTCTATTCAAAGCTGGCTGAATAAAAAAGGACTAATTGAATGACACAATACAGAGAAGTGATTGTTGTAGGCAATGATCTGCCATCATCACTATTACTGTCTAACTTTGCTATTCGAGTATGGGCCCCAAAGTAGACATCAGGTTACAGAGAAGCCACGAAAGATTAAGCTAATGATGATCCGTTATGATCGGACACACGCCACCAAGGTTGCATTGAAATATGATCCAAACAGAGCTGTGTATGTATTTCGTTTTGATAAATGTTGCAATCAGAGGTCATTGTGAGGATTACGGTGCTTTTCTGTAACAGTTTGTGATGTTCGAGCCTGGTTCCAGACCTCTGAATCGCACATCTCGCATTTGGTTAGAGATTGAAATAGGTTCAGTGTTGTGCTTGTCAAGGGCTGTTTCACGCATGCAAGTCAGTGCTTTTCAGGCAGGATTAGAAAGGGGGATGTCATTTTCCTGAAAGAATTTGCTACATCCGCGAGAAAACGGTGACACCGTTGCGACAAAAAAGGCGTGGATTAGATTGATGCAGCTTCTCAGGTAAATTCAGTGCAGAAACAACTCTTGTCAGGTTCGGATCTATCTTTATACAACATGCCAAATGTATGTTGAAAGAGAACCGGCTGCAGTAATCCTCCCCAATATGACAGTGAAGCGATATCCTCGTAAAGCGACTACAACCAGAGAAATCCAGTCCCTGTTATTTTGTACGGATGAACCTCGGTTATGATGAGGCTTCCTATTGAAGAGAGACCTTTGACTGTTCTGTAAACGATTGGGGACAAAATCCAGTGCAAAGATTAATTAATGCTAAAATTAAAGCAAACATGAGGCTTTGATAGTTTCAGTCACAAAATTTGAGAAAGTATCGTGCTGGTAGTCGGGTGTGGGTTAATTTTCAGTGCCAGGATCTATTCCCCTAAGCAATTTAGTAAGGTCAGAAAAAAACTATTCCATATTGAAGGCTGTAACTGGGAAATACCCACTTAAATTGGCTTACGCAGATTGCCATACTTCAAATTAGCTTCAGATGAATTTAAAAACAGAACCATTGACTCATTTCCTATTGTGTAGCCACACCACAAATGTATCACTTGACACCAGTTTCGACAGAACAACCCTTAAGTCTTTATATGGCATTATCTCTTGAATCTTCAACTATCATGAAAACCTTTAGTCCTAGGAGTGAAAATTACGTTAGCAGGACGGATATGTTACTATTGGTTAGGGCACAGCAGAATCAAATACCCCCTCCTCCCAAACAGTTTATGTGAAAACAATGTCATACTGAATGAATGAATAACCACGATGGCAGTCTGAAATACCGTCAGCTGAAGTAGTACATTCAAGTTGATATTTGGCACTTTAATCAAGCAGCAGTTTCAGAGGAAAGGTCTGAATATTCAACAACACTTCCCCTTTTCAAACTATATGAATATTCATTACAAAGCGTTGAATACTTTTGTTCAAGATTAAGTGGCTTTTCAGCACCACTTTGGATTAAATCCAACCCTATAAGTGAGGTATGCACATGTTAAGAAAAGTTGATCACCTCCTCTGCTGTTATTCAGTCAAAGCTGCACCTTTCTGTTTGGAAACTCTAAGTTCTGTATGAAAGGCCAAAGGTTGAGCTGATTATTTGAACATAAGCAATAGTTGTTCGGCATAGTTGAGTGTCTGTGAGTACGTTCCCCCCTCTCCAATTCTTCAAGTCAATCAAGCCTTTGTTGCTTTTTATTAATGTGCCATTCAGAATGTCTCAGCCCATGTTACCGCCAGTGTATCAGCTTCTGACTGTGGATCAGTGCATTTGTTGGAGGTGCCGTGCAGCCTCGGCGTGTGGATGGATGTGACAGCTGAGTGTTGAGGTGGGTGGTGCTCTCCTGAGACCTGATGGCAGGTGTGATCAGGCCTGTTTCTCAGCTTCTCCTTTGGCTCCCATAGGTGTCACGATGCTCCACCTGGCATGTGAAAGCTCCCAGGGGAGGGATAGAAATCACAGCTGTGGAGGTGACTCCTTTTTATGAGCGCTAGTCAAAGGTGGAGGACAAACTACATTTACTTTTGTTACTGTAATTGAAGGGCACAATCGTGTAGAGAATATGCTTGGTTATAGTGTCAAAAGGTCCCAGCATAGGGACACGATTGTAAGACAAAAATGTATCCATTCAGATAAAGAATATGTGGAATTTAACTTTTAGGTTCTTTTGTTTTTAGCTATCTAAAAACTAGCACAACAACTAGCTGGTCTTGCTCATTTACTAATTTTTTGCTCTATGAAGTAGCTTGATAGTGAAATAAAAAAGAACTAGTGCAAACAATAAGGGTGAACATTTTCATTTTCTAAAAGCTGGTATCGAAATATTATTTTCAGAACTCTCAACACAGTTGATAACATTATGTAATATGAATTTATTACATTGCATGCGAACAAAAGACAAACTGTGGCTTAATCCTCTTGTTCATTGGCAGCTAACTTGTAAGTTTTACCAAAGAAGGGCTAAGCAAATACTAAGCAAATAATCTAAAATCATTTAGACATGAAGGATAAGGGAAAATATCCCTTTGGTTCTTTTTATTCACCGAAACCTTTCCAAAAAGCCGCTACATAGGGAAAACTGCTGGCTACATATAGTGATACAAATAAGGAGTTTGAAACATTCTTTTGTATAAATAAAAGAAAAGAGCCAATTTTACTGTATTTCTGCTCCAGCAAGTTGACTTCTACTGTACTTCATTAGAGTTTCCTGTAGCAGGACGGAATGGTGTTCGTGATGTAAGGAAAGCCAACAGGAAGGAAGCTCACGGCTGCTCCGGGTCCGTCACTCTTTACAGAGCTGGCTGTGGCCTGAGGACTGGGCATCTCTGGCACGCAGGGAGGATTTTCCGATCCCCTGCCCCGCTTTCAGATGCTCGTTAATCTGCTGGCTCTATTTTTATCTGCCCTCTCCTCCCGCCCCCGGGCTCTCCGCCTTCACTCTGCTCCTTATGTCCATTTGCAGAGAAAGAGGCTGCCTCGGCAGGCCAGCAGCTCCAATTAGAGGCCTCTCCGCTGGGGATTGGGCTTGCTGTCCGCCTCTAGCCCCTCAGGCTCCCTTACCGTCTACCTTTCTCAGGTTAGCCCCAGACGACGCCTCGCCCCCTGCCTCTCTGCACCCGTCTTTTCCCTCCCTGTCTGCCTTGTTTCTCTGTCTTCCCCCGTAGAGCTTGTGGAGCTCCGCAGGGAGTAAGAGGGAGTGAAAGGCCTTCTGTCGCCCGAGGGCTGGCTCTAGTCCCTCGGCTGTACTTTGACGAGAAGTTAACTGGTGCACCTTTCAGGAAGCATCCTCAGTAGAACTGCTGGTTGTATTGTCACAGCTACTGCAAGTATACAACTGACTGCAAATGCTGTTGTTCATCCTCCATGCAGAAAAGATAAGGCTTTTGTTGTTTGGCGAGTTTTGCAAGACCGTCACAATTCAAAGAACCGGCCTATTACAAAGACCCTTACAAATATGATTCCAGCTTCAAAGGGTTTGTTTTAACCTGCTGAATAAGAGCGTACAGTCTTTTATCAACATGTTTTAATATTCAATAACAGAGAATCTTTAAAATCTTCATCTACTGTTGAATGAGTGTGGTACATGTCTAAAGAGCCATTTTTTGGTGTTACAGTAGATAAAACATTACAGTCATTTAGCAGACACTTTTATCCAAAGCGACTTACAATTCAGAGTCTATCATATTTCTACACCATAGGCACGGCTACGGGAGCAATTTTGGGGTTAAGTGTCTTGCTCAAAGACACATCGACATGCGACTAGTGGAGCCGGGGTTCGAACCGCCAACCCTCTGACTGAAAGACGGCCCTGCTATCCACTTAGCCACAATCGTCCTCAGCTCACAATTGCCCACAATTTTTACAAAAGATGTTGAGACTGTTATATTTAATCATAGTCTGTGCTGCTTTGTGTTGGTCATGTTTCAACGGTAGCAGCAGCACTGTTGTAAAAATGTGGCTGCACATCTTTATTGTAACCGATTGGTCTGCGCTGTTGCTAGCCTTGTACACAACTCATTGTGTGTCTTGAATGGTCCTAGCTACACTGCATTCATCTGGATCCTCTCATCTGGATCTATTTCCCTGCAATCCACCAAAAGAATAGCATCTTTTCCCCCCAGCTTATAGCCCCCACCCAAACGCTGCATGCTCACACTTTCTCCAACCCCATTAATCCCTCAGCCTCCCACTTCTTTATTTCCCTTCAAAGAGACAAGCGCTGCCCGTGACATCAGTCACAGGAAGTGAATCTTTAGCGTTGACTAATTTCCATCGATTGCCTCCAGACAGGCTTAGCAGACGAGACCCATTCCCACACAGAGCTGGCTGCTCTCATTTAAGTCTCCATGCCTGCAGAAAACGCTTCACAATGAACGCAGTCAGCGCTTTTATCTTCTCCCCCACTCCTGCTTATTATCAAATAAATGCGCGGCATAGAGAGATACCCATTGACAGGACCGTGCATAATGACTCCTGGCTGTGTGAAATGGATTAATAAATAATGGTTGAGCAAGGGGAGAAAACAGATTTGCCAAGTCCCGCTACTTCTCAACAAGGCGGAGTACAACAATCCCCACAACACTCGGCTGGATTGTGCCGGTCCACATCTACAGTTTGTGCTCTGGTTTATGCTCTTAAATGCTTGTTTAAAGAAGGAGATGCACTTATGATTTCTGGTGACTAGTAGTTCTTTTGAATACCTATGTTGAATACACTTATTGTAAATCGCTTTGGATAAAAGCGTCTGCTAAATGACTGTAATGTAATGTACAGGAGCGCTCCGTGGAATTTGAACCGCAACCCTGCTCTTGAATGCACCGTGGAATGCGCCATGAATTCAAGGTGGGCTCCTTTAAAATGTGAAGCAGAAAGCACATTAAAATCCACAACATGATGTTCTACTGAATCCTCTAAAGAATCCCCTCCAAGACACTTCTCTCCTGTGAGGATGTGGGGAGGTAAAAGCAGCCTATAAAAACGTCCGGGAGCAGAACTCCTCGGCAACCTGTTTCCCTGTCTCGCTGCTCGACAGAGCTACAGCAGAAGGTAAATCAGTTTCCGTTTTGCTTCTGCTTTCACGCTCTCATGAGTATACCACAATTCAAACACAGATATCCTGCATTTTCCATGTGCAAAGTCAATCGAACAGGCACACAGTCGAGCCCACAATCACCAGAGGCCTTCTTGTTTTTAACAAAGCATCCTCATCCATCCCATGTCAGTGACATATTGCTTCATTAACGCTCCCGGCTTTGTGTATATTGACAGCTTTTTCAAAATGGCAGAGAGTAAAAGTGCTGCTTGCTCTGCACCAAAGGGGCTTAAACAGACTATAAAACCGAAACTGAGTCTGTGCCAGTGAAGTGTGCTCTGACTGCCACTGTACCCATGTGCTAAAGTAATAAGTCTGTCTGAGACACGGGGTGAAAAGGTCTCAATCTCCTTAACGCTAGATTAAGGAGCAGCTTGATCAAGGCGTCTTAAGTGCTTCATTTTGGAATCAGGATCGATAGCAGCTAAGAAGAATTGAGCTAGGAGCTTTCGGTTGGTAGAGCTGATTGAATAGAGGCTAATGACTTCTCAGAAGCCCCTTACACTGGAGGAATGGCTCATACTGTATACCCTGCTTGTGTTTTTATTTTAGCAATTTACTTCACTGTCCTTTTATATAGAAAAGGTTATTCTATCCCCTAGCTGCTGCTGCTGTAACAGCAAGCAGACAAATTAACAGGCCCTGCACACAGGCCCTGCACACAGGACTCTGGCGACAAACATGTTTTCTACCAGGAGCGGCGACAACAGTAAAGCCGGTGTGACGTAGCGGGGGTCAATCCGGACGTATTTTGAAGAGTGGTGAAAACCTGTGCTTGTTTTTCTTGGCTACCAATAACGACCCGACCAATTACGTCCATCAACGCCACGCCCAGCCTCAATCGCCATGATCCGACCAATCCCCACCCTGTCTCTGTGGTTCGAGGGTGAAACCCAGCTGAGGAGTGCCCAGAATTAACCAGGATTAGCCTTGGATTGTCAGGGATTACTCAGGCTGGAGAGGGATTAAGTATGATTGCCAGTTTGGGGTGGGGGTGTGCGGGGGGGCAGATGTGCGTGTGTCCGTGTGCGAGTGTCCGTGTGCGAGTGCACATCGAGGTGAACATGTGTCCATCTGTGAAACATATAAGATGGCGTTTGTTTACGTGTGTAGTGTTTGTGTACAATGCCGCCTGGACTGAAAATTCTAAAACACACTAGATGTGATTTAATTTCCACATTTTGTACAGTCTGCAAAGAGGTGTGGAAATGTCTGGAAACTGTTTTTTCCCCTTTATGGTGTGACAAGGTCCAGTAGATATATGTTGATATTAGCTGTTGTGTAGAGTTAATATAGGAGGCTTTTCTCTGCTCAGACACAACGCTCCGTTGAGAGAATTGCTGGCAACAGGGACACAGCCAGAGGAAGAAGGGTTACATCATTCTCGTAGCTATGCAACACAAACTGGATAATTTGCAATAGATGTAATTAACGTTAGCTAGCTAACCCGGACTAAAAAAGGGACAAGGGTGTTGGAAATAATAATAATCAAGAAAATTAACCACAGCTCTGTTGCTATTCTGAAATGGATGATGTGGGCACACCACATACTGCTGAAGAGAACACACCGTTCTTGACCATTTTAAAAGGCTGTTTGGAGACAAGAATCCCAATAAAATGTAGGGGGATAGACAAAAAATGAACTCATTGTGATATAATCCACAACCATAGAGGGGAATTAACAGTCTGACACAGTTTTGACAGTCTGAAAAAGGATGTTTTCCTTGAGGGTCTACTGGATAGAATGAGACTGCTCAGATGTTCCTGTTACTCCATGTTCAGTTTGGAGTATATGTTAAAGAGACACTTTATGTCTCATGTGTAAAATCAGTGGAGTACTACTCAGCTGTCTTCTAGGTCTCTGGAGGGTTTTCGGGAAAAGTAATATTTTAGTTGTGTCAGTATTTGACTACAGACTAAAAGCCACAATATTCCAGCCTCTGCTGCTTCGATTTAGATTTTAGATTTTTGTTTTGTTTTTATATCTTTCTCTTGATAGAGCGCCAACTTTGTGGAAGTAAAATACAAAGTTGATTGAAATTAAATTGAATTCCAACTCAAGATCCAGAGTCCAACCATTGAACCTGATTAGTAATTTCATTTTTGTAAGCAAGTAGGGGCGAGCGTTAAGGTTATCTACATTTTATACACTTAAAGTTGTAAAAGGTCCATCTCCCTGAAATCTGAGCAAACTCGACCCGCTTTTGAAGACCTTGTTATGCGGTTGAAAGCTCTGGAAAAAGTTAATCAGCACAAAGCAAAGCAAATAATTCACTTTGTTATATCCAAATTGTATTATAGGGTTAAATCTCAATGTTCAGTTGTAATTATAGAGCCTATGCAGAATGATCATGCAGTCAATCATGATGCATAGTTTATCCTCATACTGAGTGCAAACCCATTCATATATTGTTGCTTGGTCTGGTATTTTGAAAAAGGGAAAAGTGTAAGAATTCTGTGTTTAGACAGATCTGTGTGTCCACGGGCCATTAGCTAACCACTGGACTGACTATCCCCTGACTCAGCGAAAGCAGCAGTGTGTCAGGGTCAAACTCAGTCACCATTAATGTACAGTATACAGTAGTGGAGCTGGACACAGTGCAGCGTGTTCCTTGTGGAGGAGGAGGGTGGCTGTGAGGACGGATTCAGTCACCGTTCTCTCTGCAACAGTCCATCTCCTGCTGCATTAGCAGAAAGGCAAAGGCTGAGAGCAGAGGGAACAGGCTTCTCCTTTTCAGAATCACTCTTTCTGACACCTTCATGTACACACGGAGGCAGGGATGGCCAGCCTCTATGCCACGGAGGGCTGAGAGTCAGCAGGTTTAATTCCAATCAAAGACTTTGCTGGAGGTTTTCACTGATCAGCTCCTCCTCTGTGGCTGACAGTGTGCTAATCAGTGGCATCTCCTGCTATATAGCATTTGATTGCAATGATAACCCGGAGGCTCTCAAACTTTCCTTTTTACGTGACGGTCCAATCCTTCACCAGAGTCGCGTTGATAAATTGAAAAGTGATAAAAAGGAAGTTCTTGATTTTTCTTGCGGAGTGAAAGATCAGAGAAAAACCTCGTTCTGAAAGTAGTCACTTTTTTGCCGCGTAATATTCTCAATCTGTATAAAAGTATTTATGACAAATAAACATAAGATAAAATAAAAGCTCAAAGGTCAAGATTTGTTGAGGTTTCGGCACAAAAAATGATTTGGTTGGAGTGAGGGAAATATTGTATTTTGGGTAACAATTACTACTTACTGTTGGAGGACCTCGGCTGTCATGGTAAACAACAACCACTTTGGTTGAGGTTAGGGGACGACGGTGGTCTTTTTACTGGCAAGGAACATTATCCACACATATACTTATGAATTAATTTTAAAGGAGACTGCATTAAATATATTAAAAAATAACTCCAAAGGCATCTTTTAGCTTCATGCGTCTTTTTCTAATTTGTTAAAGATTAATCTCACTCTAATTGCTTTTCTGTGCTCAGACTATGAGGCAGACAATCAGGCATCACCATATTTGGGTATAGAAACTGTAACATTAGCTGCTGACAGTGTTGAGCATCACCACACAATTTTCACTATTAGCAATACAAAAATTCCGGCCTAAGCCTTCAGAGAATCATAATATATACACGAGACAAAGCACATTATAGTATACAATGTTTCAGCAGTGAAGGAACAGCAGCGTACTGTATAATTGTTGCGCTGGTTGTTATACAGAAGCTTTTTCTCCACACACGCACACACACACACACACACACACACACAAGGCTGCTAATCACAGCTTGGTACAGGTAGTGAGACATTGGGACTGCTGGTGATTGAGCCTCCCTGGTGGATTGGAAGCAGGAATCTGACAGACTCAGATAAAAAGGCTGTTTGGAGTTGCCTGCAGCATCAACCCCCCCCCCCCCCCCCCCGCTCTCCTCCCCACCATCACCATCACCTCCCCTCTCTTCATTTCTCTCTCTTTTGGTTTACTCTGTTGCCATGGCTACGCCCAGCCGGAGCCATCATGTTGCGGAGGAACCTGTCAGGGCGCCGCTCTCAGATCACCTGATGCGGGTCGGCTCCACTGGTGGCCTCTTTCACACGGCGTCATCGTTCAATTTGGCTTTGATAAAGTCCGCGTTCGATAGCGCGCCGCTGCTGAGAAGTGCATTCAGCCCATTTTGTAGCGAACGTTGAGCTTGTGCAATTTTACCGACCCGGTGTTTTGGAGAGGACTCCTCTGAACAGCAGAGAAAAAAACGTATAAATGCATCTCTCCCATCCAATTTCCACATCTGCGTAGAGAGTCTAGTCAAAACAGCGTGATTTGAGTGGACGATGGGACGAAATTACCTGTTGGGAGTCACGCCGAGGGGATGGGAGTGTGTGGAGGGGGCCTCTCTCCATGAATGAGAATAGCAGTAGGTCAGATACAAGACTGATTTGAAACCCACTTGAAGCTGAATTCCCCCAGTAAACATATTAACTACTGTTGTGGATGCTGTGCTTTTCATAATACGCTGCAACAACAAAAAGGCTGTCCAGTTTACAGCCACGTGGCTCTGTATGCTGCCTTTGTATTGGGGGGGGGGGGGCATACATATGCTGGATATATGGATTGCGCTGAAGGGTGAAATGTAAGCTGGCCCTCCACTAAGCACAGATTTGCATCTCCTGCTGTTTGTTTCCGATATTTGCCCGCCTTTCAGTGTGAATGAATGAATTAGAGAGGGGAGAGGGGGGAGGATGGAAGTTGTGTAAGGTGATGAGAGGATGGATAGATGTGGAGAGAAGGGGAGAATGAGCAATGTCGTGATCAAGAGACGCAGGGACACGGAGAGGGAGATGAATGGGGCTGAGCGCAGGAAAATTGGACAGGAGGCGGGGAGTGAATGAAGATAGAGAATGGCTCGAGATATCAGGAGACAGAGATTGTGAGCTATGTGCAGGTATTAAACAAGGCAGAAATAGATAGATATCGCCAGAGAGGAAAAAGAAAAGCGCGTGATTGCGCACATGGGGAAGAGGGTTTGGGGTTGAGGGGGGGTTTGTTCCTCCCAAAAGATCAGAAAAGAGCAAAAGGCAAAAGAGCGGGAAAGAAAGAGAAGGCAGAAAAGCAAAGGGAAAGAAAGTGTAGAGAGTGTGAATAATGACACAAGCAGGAACGATTTGGATGAACATGCTGTACTTAGACTAACTTGGCCAGCTGAGATGATGTGTATCCCTGCTAAGCTCTCCTTTAGGCAGGCTTAGATCTCATCAACTCACTCCAGGTTGGCACCGGCTTCAAATGCTGCTGCGGAGCTCTGGATTAACTATACAACCGTCACTCAGACACTTAAACAGAGGTCTAGAGAGGCTTATCCTACAACCCCCCCCCCACACACACTCACACCGCACTACACACCCACCCACAACCGGCATATTCGTCCGTCTTCAAAGCTATTCACAAGAAGACTTCATCATAACGGTATCTGCCGTCATTGCCTACGGTCATGTTAATTGTGGCATGATTTTAAAAGAGGTTAAATGAGCATGTCCCTCTCCTCCTCCCTCCCCCCTTTTACTTCCCCTCTATCTTATTCCAGGCCTACGTATGAGTGTTTCTTTTTTCACTCTGGTACTCTTCCAGATCTGCTCCTGCCAAATCACGCCTTTCCCCCCTCCTTCCTTCCCTCCCTCCCTCCCAGTCTCTGGCTGGATCTCAGGCTCTCATATTTGGAGGCCCTTCAATCGATATGGGCTGTCTGTGATTGGGTTGCCTCGCGTGATTCATTTCTGTAACCTTGGTGATGGTTTGATGTGGAGGCTGCACCCATGTCCATATTATGACTCAGTGAGCGTGTGTGGAGAGGAGAGGCTGGTCAGGGGAGGTATCGATTGGTCCTTCACTCTCCCTGCCCTCTTTACCTTCCCCTCCATCTCCCCCTCATTCTTTATCCATCTTTTTCTCGCTCACCGTGCAGCCTTGATTGTTTGGCCATAATTTGAAATAACTTTGTGTTCTCAAGAAATGATTATTTAACCCTAAATGTTCCCATGGGAGTTAATGTTAATCTATTATCTCTGCCTCTTCCTCCCTCGCTTTTTCTCTCCATCATCTCCTTCCCATCTTTCTCTCTCGTTCTAGAATTCAATCCGACACAATCTGTCCCTGCACAGTCGCTTCATCCGGGTGCAAAATGAAGGGACGGGGAAGAGTTCGTGGTGGATGCTGAACCCAGAAGGAGGGAAGATGGGGAAAGGACCCAGACGACGGGCGGCCTCTATAGACAACGGCACTCGCTACCTGAAGACCAAGGGTCGCATTAGCCGAAAGAGAGCAGGGACCATGGGCCTCGGACGGGGACAAGGTCAGAGAGTCGGACCCACAATGCAAGGCTCCCCGGAGCATGGCAGTCCAGCAGGTAAAGGAAGTGTGGGCATGGGGGGTGAGGAGTATGACACCTGGACAGATCTCCATTCCCGCACCTCCTCCTCTGCCTCCACACTGAGTGGTTGCCTGTCCCCAATCCTTGCTGAGGCTGAGGCTGACGAACCGGAGGAAGGTGGACTGTCCTGTTCAGCCTCCCCTCGATTGTACCCCAGCCCCTCCAGCACACGCTCCCCGGCCCTGGGCACTGGAGGCCACTGCCCGACTGTGGAGCTGCCCCAGCTGACTGACTTGACGGGGGCTATCAGTCTAGATGAGAGTGGCTACCCCCAGCCACAGCAAATCAAATGCAACGGTTATCCCTACGTGCCTGCGCCCAAGGCAGAGGGCTCCTACTGTGGGCCCATGTACGGACAGCCTTCCATGGGCATGCTTCGGCATCACACTCTCATGGAGACCATCCAGGAGAACAAGCCAGTCAGCTTCCAGCGCCCAATGAGGGCCTACTCAGAGAACAACGCCCTGCAGAGTCTGCTTACTGGAGGTCCTCCGTACTGCAACAAAGAGACAGTACTGGGCCAGGTACGTGAAACACACACACTTATGACACAGGGGACCAATGGCATTCACAGCCAACACAGCCACAATCAGAATCGCAGCCACAATCATAACCACAATCACAGCAATGAGCATGCTCACAATCCCAGTCTACACAATGGCCATGACCAGAACACAACACATCATCAGAACCACAATCAGGGTCACAAACACCAAGCCAGCCTCGACTACAGCCACAGCCACAAGCCCCTACCCGCCCATGAGTATGGTTCGAGTTCGAGTCACGAGCACAGTCACAGTAACAAAATAAACGCCAGCCATGATCACAACCCTCGCTCCAGCCAGAGTCACATGCACAACCACAACCCCCATAACCCTATGCACAGTGGGCCTCACCCACAGGCCCTCTCCCCAAGGGTTAGCACCGACATCCTGCAGCCCTACAGCCTCAAGACCTCTAACCACTATGGGCCCCGACCACACCTCCCAACATCGCCGTCTCTGCCGCCCAACCCCGCCGGTGTCATGGACGTTCCCCAGGACCCCTGCCGCTTGGCGTCCGCACCACAACCCCGTCACCAGCCTTACCCCGGAGCTCACCATCAGGGAATGACCGACTCCTGGCATGGCTACTACCACAACAACCACCAGCCAGGGAATGCTGGGTACCAGGGGCAACAGCACAACTCCCACAGTAGAATGGCTGCCAACCTGGAGATGGAGAACATTCCCAATAGTCTGGACTGTGATGTAGACTCCATCCTGCTCAATGACTTTATGGACACAGAGAGCATGGACTTCAACTTTGACGGCTCTCTGTCCCAAGGCATGGGCATGGGGATGGGCATGAGCTTGGGGGCGTTTGTCTGCCCTCCACCAGCACACAGCAACCAGAGCTGGGTGCCAGGGTGAACCCAGGCCCAAGGGTTTGGATAGACATGACTGGAAAGCTCACTCACTGGGCCAGACTGCTGTTGGGCTGTACCCTTGGACTGTCTGACTGTGATTCGGTTTCTCTGAGACTGTAGAACAAAATACGTATTGTCATTTTGTTTCCTGGGGACTCCATACACCCCCACACCCTGTTTATAAAGCCTCCTGTCTCCATATTGAACCTGCCCCCGATGAGCCCAGTCCTAAAGCCCCCCTTGTTCATGCCCTTCAGTTTTTTATTTTTATTTTTATGGTCTCCACCCAATCTCGTACTGCCTGTCCTAAGCTCTCAAGCACTTTACATCCATCCTATCCATACAGATGCAGTAACACAAAGACCAGGCAAAGTCGCGTTGTGTGTTGGCTTAAGTTTAATGTATGCAATCCACTTTACAGTATTATCTCTTTCTACAAAGGAGGTGTTGTTTTTGACTTGAGAACATGATCAAACAGCTGCATAAATATCTTTCAATGTAGAGGTGCGCTCAGATTGGGGTTTAAAAACAGGGAGACTTTGAGGTGTAATGATGAAGAAAAAAGAAGGTTTTTAGAAGAAGAGGGAATCACAAATAATGGGATGGAGGGATAGAAAGGAAAGGAACTCCCTGGTCAGTAGGACTTCTCTCCCTGGTGGACAGTGGTGTTTCCTGTTTGGTTCTGTGCAGGAGGACAGTCATACATCAGGCAACCATCAGCACCACTCCAATGAAATGCAACGTCCCGTCTTTAATCTCCAAAGTAATGCTAGAGTGATGCATCGCTATTGCAAATCTAATGCGCCACTCTTTTTTCAAGCCCCCCCCCCCCTCTCTATCCTCAACTCCGGACACACCGGCTTAATGTGTTTTGGCGAAAGTGATGATTAAAGTCACTCTGCACTAAATGGGGGAGGGATTGAAAGGGGTGGTGTTGGAGAGGGGGGCATTGAGGGGCGATGATAGGAAAGGAGAAATGCAAATATTCCTTCCGTGCCTCTTTCTCTCCATTTTGTGGATTTATGTAGCTTTCCCCGTAATGAAATAAGCAACGATCAGAGCCTGCTGTACATCCTGAGGAGCTCTCTGATTGGCCTGCACTGGGCTGCCTCAGCGTGGCTCCTTCACCGGCTGACCCCAGAACAGCTTACCAAGCAGCTGTGGTCAGGCCTGGATGTTGATGGAGCTGCCGTTCTCAGACCCCAGTCAACCTTGTCTAATTCACTAACACCCAGGTTCAAGCCCACTATGTGCTTTTACTCCTGCGGATTGCAAACTGATGAACAGCGTCAGCAGATTACTATTTGGTGCTATCTCCTCTTCCCAGGCTCCCTCCTATCACGCCGCCCCATCCCGAGGTTACTCGGAGGGTAAACAAGAGTAATTAACCGCCAAACAAGATGGATGATTTATGCAAGTGCGTGTATTCACTCATCAGCACAAAGTCATAATTCTCCCTCCCGCCAAGAACAAGGAGGGCGATTTTTGAGGGCCGATGCCCAGCGACAAGGTAAAGCGGCTGGCAAGCGGTGTGCTTACTTATAGTGTCCTTTAAGTCCTTCAAGCGTTCCCTTTACAAGCGTTCCCTGCCCCATCCTGACCATAGCTTTACTTTGCTGTCGTCTTTTCTTGTGCTCGTTCTGTGATTGTGCAGTTGTCTGTCCTGTTTCAATACAGCATGGATAAAAGCTTTTGTGTACATTTTATTTTGTTCATTCCCAGAGGGAAAACAGGCAAAGGGGGCATTCGCCAACCCTTGTCCTGGCACCTGTCCCACTCGAGATAGAGAAAATAGGAACAAGAGAGAGAAGAAAGGTGGATAGATACAGAGAGACTGAACGGGAGGGAGGGAGCTACATGAGTAGGCAGGATCTGTGAGACTGAGAGAGATTTTCCAGCTCGGTAGCTTTCTGTAGAATTGGCTGTTTGAATCAGGCCAAATGTCAAGTGCTACTCAGCCAGCTCCAGCGAGCTTTGACCAAAAAGCCACTTCTCCCTCCTGATCAAGGACAATGATGGGTATTTCCATACACATTTCTTTAGCTTTCTTCTGTCCTTTTCATGAGTTAAGATGGCCCATTGTTGTAACCCAACTGTAATTTGTTCTCTGGACTGTGTGCACTTGTGTGTCAAGCTTCTCGTGGGTGTGCGAGTGTGTGTGCGTGTGTGTAGCACAGTGATGTACAAGAAATGATTAAGGGAATACTGTTGAGAACTAACCTGCCCTGGTATTGTCCATGCCTGGATGAGTGCAGCATACATAATATATACAGTTTATATTTATTGGTTAGGGAGATGGGTCTATGGAGGACCGCTCAGACCCCTCTCTGCTTCATCTTCTTGATAACAAAGAGGCAGAATGCTATTTCAGTTTGACTTCATTTCATTCTGTACATATTCTATATTGAGAAAATTGTATTATAATTTTTTTGCAAATATCAATTTCTTTTCTAAAATGATGTATCTGCTCATCTGGTGACCGTAAAATAAATAAATGAAAACAAAAACGAATATGAACTTAAATGTTTGTTCTGTGTCTGTTATTTGTTGTCAGGTGGAAACCTTGTATATCCTGCATACGAAGTCTTAAAGAACTATGAATATATATATATATATATATATATATATATATATAATTGTTTTTCTTTTTTCTCAGACCCACATCAATGATTTAATTGTACTGATGAAGCCCAAAATCACAAATTACAAAGTTCCCTCATAGGGTTTAACAGCATACAACAGTCTCTGTCATTAGGCCCACAATTTCAATCAGGAAAAAAAGAAAAGGTAGAAACCCCAGGAAGTGCATCTGAGGGATCCTGCTTCCTGGACTGCGAGACATCTGATAGGTGTCATAGTAGAGAGAGTCGAGAGAAATAACAATAATAAAACTACAATATGGAGAATTACCATTGAAATATAGTAAATTAAGTGTAAACATATACAAAGAACAGATTTCAAAAAGGTTTCTTATTCATCACATTTTATATAATTATAATATAATAACTCGGCAAAGCAGTTGCAGAAATCTGTAAACACGAGGAGGCAAGAAACACATCAGTCTGCCGATCAAAGAGGTTTCACACAAAGCAACAGTTTAATCAGATTGCCAATGTATTAGCAGATAAAAACTAAAAGTGCGTACGTCTGAACTGTACGACAGGTCAAAGTAGAACTAATAAGTCGATCTGCAAACTCTGTTGTAAACATCAGTCACAAAGTTTTGGTGGTGATTTTACTCTTCACCTTCGTTTTCTGCTCCAATTAAATTGACTAATCTCAAGGTTTGTTCACAACCTGATCGTCTGACCTCTTATGTTTCTTGCCCCATCTGACTCTCTTATAGAATAGAATAGAAATATACTTTATTAATCCCCAAGGGGAAAATTGTCTGTGGCAGCAGCAAACAAGGTTACACAATAAAATAAAAATAATAAGTATGGAAAATGCACAATATATACAATATAATAAAATAACAGAGCAGGACCTATTCAATTTAAGAAAATAATGTAATAAAAATGCACAGTATATACACTAAATATAATCGATTATCAGCGATGAGCCCTCGTTCCTAGTACTTAGCAATGAATGTAGTGAGCACAGTTTTATTATTACCGATAGAAATGATGTCCCGAACTACAAAAATAAGAACAACATGAAAATCACCAGTGGCGTTACAAGGTTTTCACATTAACAGTAGTCATAGGAGCTCATAAGTCATACAGTTAACATCAGTATGAAACATATCACAAGATGTATCATTAGCTGCATGTGTGGGGGTGTATGCGTCTGTTTCTGTGTGTACATGAAAGTGTGTTTGAGGCCTGTGTGGTTATGTGTATGTTTCTATAGAGAATGTGTGTGTGTGTATATTTTCATGTTTTTTTGTCCGTGTGTATACAACGGAGCTCGTGCTGTATATTATCCACATTTGAGCCGATGTGTATGTATGTTGCTGCGTGTGCTTGTTTGTGTGAGTATAGGAGATAACTGTGTGTGTGTGTAGATAATGTTTTTCAGGGTAATCATGTGTTTTCTTTGTTTTGTGTGTGTGCATATGTGTGTTTATCAGTGTGTGTATAATGAACCACTGTATCACCCTTTACCTCTGTTTTGGGACTGTCTGAGTGTGTGTGTGTGTGTGTAAGTGTGGGTGCCTGTTTATGTGTTTTGGTGTGTGTGCCGAGTCTAGCGCCTGTGTGATAAGGCTCGTTAGCAACCCGATGCCATGCCACAGCTGTGTCTGTCCCAGCGGAGGCTTCCTCACTGAGGGACTTACTTACATCTGCACCGCCATACTGTGCTACACACACACACACACACACACACACACACACACACACACACACACACACATATGGCTGTGTCCTTGTCGCCCCCTCACCTCCATTGCTGTGTGTGTGGTGTGATCCTGCATAGAGAGAGTCAAAGTAGTACATGGTTACATGGTCAAGAACTCACCTGACAAGATGGCTGATCCCCGTACACCTGGGAAGATGGCGGCTGCCAGCGCTACACACACACACACACACACACACACACACACACACACACGCTGTCAGAAACCAATAACAGCTCTCCATCATCCCCAGCCCAGGCCGTTGTATAAAATATGCCGCTCGGATGCTAGTTAGTTCAACTGGTAGAGAGAGCAAGGTTAGTGCGAGACAGAATGCATAATAAGGACGGGCTCCTGCTGCACTCCATGCAAATGTGAAGCCTGACGTGTCACAGCTGTGATGGATCTGTTCTGACAGACACGGTGACAGCCCGGTGACAACAACTTAAAAACCTACACCCCTTCTCTTTCTCCCTCTCTCCCTCCTCATATATATTTACAGCAGAAGCATCTTAATGCACTCTTTCTCCCTAACACCCAGTGTTCTTCTGCCGCTAGTTCACAGATGTCCCCATATTTCACAGGGTATGGAATTGTGTGATCTGACAAAGGTTGCAGGCTGATATGCGAGCTCTGGTGTACGGTGCGGTATAATGTGTAGGGTCTGTCACTAAATATTAGTAAAAACACTCAAATCCACTGAATCCCAGGAAACTGCTCTGACTAGCAATCAATCCTTTTTGAGCTCATGCAAATCATGGAAGCCAATGGTGTAGTTTTTTTGATGAATAGTTAATTATTTTTGATAAACAGTTTTTTGAGCTTTCTGTAATAATTGAAGTTTAACAGAAGAAAAATAAATTCTATGAAAAAAATCTGTATTATTAATGCACTTAAACACAAAATCTATCCCTAGTTTTAACAATGAATACCTGGTACTTAATGATAGATAATGTTGTATTTGCATCTTAATGTCGGCCTCCCTCTGTTAGCCCTGTGAAATATCTGTCATGGGGTGCCCACATCGAGTACCTGCTCACAAATACACGGCAAAGGATCCATCACCTTAGTGTTGCCAAAGAGAGAGAGAGAGAGAGAGAGAGAGAGAGAGACAGAGAGAGAGAGAGAGAGAGAGCCTGTTTCTCATGTGAAGTTCTAAAATAAAATATACCTGGCCTTCAATTGCCTAGTTCTTGAGTGTGCCAGGCCATTTTGGGGTGGGCTGACAAAAGGCCTCTCTAAGGAGCTAGAGAGGGTACAAAAACGTCTTCTTCTCCTCCATCAGTGAAGCAAAAGCGTGATGAGGCCACCCTGCTCACCCTCCTCAACATACTCAAGGACAGTTCCTTGGCACAGGGAATTCGTGCCCACGAGTAGAACCAAAAGAACTTTCCTTTAGTCCTTGAGCTCATAAATTGTTCTATGTATGACCTATTTATTTGAGGGTTTATGCTCTTGCTCTCATGCTTTTGCATATGATGTTGATTGCGGTTTTGTTTGACTTATTCAGGATTCACTGTTTTGCATATATCAATGCATATTCAGCCAATCACTTGCAAGATTTTGGTTATGGGTAACAATGTTAGGTTGTTGAAATCAAGGTGACATACTGTAAGCAACGTCTCGTACTGACCCCCCACAAAGATGTTTCACCAATCAAATTTCAGGACCAACGTCATCAATCAGTACCAAAATGTCATGTCACGTTTAGGAAAGTAACTAAAGGACAAGGTGGTGGCGAAGAACGCTGTCTCATCTTCTTCATCGGGACCCGTCCTACCAGGCTCATGCGATGGCCTCCCCAAACAAGGTAGGCTGGCATCAAATCAGTCACCATTTTCAAAGTGCGTTTGTGGTTTGTTAAAACGGATGTTTACTGAAGGTCAATTCCAGTGACAGTTCATCAAGCAGAGGTGTTATTGCTTTGGTTATTTTTACAGTTTAATATACCTTGTGCATTATTCTATAATGGTTTGTCAAACTGTGCTCCAGGGCTTTGTATAATGTCTGCCACGATCTTAATGGGGACCTGCCAGCTAATCCAAAATGTATTTCATGGTCATTGCATGAAAGATTCAATAAGCTTGAAGACAACAATATTTGTTTCAACCTATAAAACACACACACTCAATAAAAACACATGCAATTCATGCACTTTTCCCCAGTGACATTTTTCTTTCTGTACTTCATGTTTTATTTGTCATCCACAGAGGATGTAAAGTGTAACACAAGCGGTCAGCGGACACACTGTGCGGTTACGTGTCGAGATCCATTATCGTTGGCCTCCTGACCCCATGCAGCTCCCAGAGACACACAGGGACTGGCTGATGGGACTTCCTGCTGGAGAGTGCGTTGCAGTGCGTTGCAGTACGCTCGCGGCTGCGGTTTATTACAGCAGAGCCTCCCCAGGGATCCAGCTGATGGCGAACATCAAAGCTGTGCCTGGTGTATTAGAACAGCGAGAATGTGGGTGGAGGTCATCTCCAATGAATTCAGCCTCATATATGGGACAAATGCCTTCAGCACGTTGCATGAATGCTCATTATCAATTCATGGAGCACTGAACACTCCCGGTTTCTCTTCAAATTCTCTTTTTTTTCCCCTTGTCTTTAAAGGGAGTTTTTTTTTAGCATGGATTTCAACAATTCAAACTTCCGCTCAATGACAAGCTACGAGTCCCACGCTGGAAAAAGGTCCCATGTGTTTGAAGCATCTAGGCCGCTCCATCTTTTTGATCAGCAGCTCGGCTGTGAATTCTGCAGATCAAAAAGTGGATCAGAGGCTCCCTGGGGACCGCCATTTATGCCTGCCACCAGCAGAGGATAGAGAACGTAATTAAGAGTTTGTTAAGATGCCCAAATTCCTTCTCATTTCCCCCCGCCTCCCTCCATCAGCCTGCCATCCCTCCTCCTCCTGCTCCCAGTAGCTCTGATCTCGCCACAGATTAAACCTCTCATTCCCCGAGAAGACAGAGCCATGGAGGGGAGCTGCATCTCCAGCCACACAGGCTGATTATCTTAAAGAGTAATTAGTGAGTGTGACAATCTCAGAGACAGAGCGCTGTGTCGACATGATGGAGATGGATTATTCTGACTGGGATGTACACGGGCCCCTCTGAAAGGCACAAGAAAGAGGAGTGCATGCGTTGCATGTGTGTTAATTATCAGTGTCACTCACTCTTTATGTGTCTTTATGTGCTTGTTAGTAATTACTGTTCATGTATGTGTATGTATCAGTGGCAGCCAGTCAGTCAGCGAGCAACTTCAAACCATCGCAAGGCAACAATTATCCCCCTCAATGATATGCAGCTGGGGCTTAGTACATACTGTGTGAGATTTGACACTGAATGCTAATAGATCTGGAAGTTGATTGTTACTTTTGTGGGGGAGGGTGAAGACTTTGAAACTGATTTATCTTGCATAGAAATATGTCTGGGTCAGTCAGTATGAGAATATATTTCATATTTTATTAACATTATTGGTCTTATCCACAGCTAAACAAAGACAAAGGAAATTAGCATAACACACATGTAGGCAAAGAGGGCTTAAAATGCCTCGTAGCAGCGTAGGAATACCATTTTTCTATTGCATTGTTCCTCATCATCATTCTTTCCTACACTCAACTTGCTCTCAATATTAAAGATAATAGTTGAATTAAGGAATTTGAATCAGTAGAGGCTAATTAAAAGAAGAGCTTAAAGAGCTATTAAAAATGAATTAGCTTTATTAATGTGCGCACAAGTTGAAGAGATATGTGAGGAGTCTCCGGTAATTAGACCCCTTTGTGACATTGATAATTTACGGGGGTAGTCGTTCCATGATCCGTACAGGAACATCCCCACCCAGTGGAGTCCAGACAATGGTGGTGGTGAAAGACACAAGGACAAACATAGCTAAACATCTGGATGGATGTGATCAGGAGCTAGTTGTGCTAGCTGTTTGTAAGAACAAACTTAGTCTTGTTATAATTTAAGAATCTGGTGAGTGGGTATTTAAACATCCCTGAAATAAAACAGTTGCACCACATAAAATTATCCTTGCTTTGAGATTTGTTGTCACAAGATACTTAAACCCAGCTTGGAGCTCGCCATCTGAATTAGCTGACACAAGTAACAGTAGCTCGCTAATATTGGACCTGTTCATACTGAGGGAGACTCTTCGTGGGCTGCTACGACCTGCAAACAGCCTCCCTGTGACTGAAGACTAATTGGAGTCATCGGATCTGGTGGAAAGATTGTGATGATTTTAAATTCCTCAATACTAAAAAAGCTACTTACACCTTAATGCAAAAATTGTGATCCAATACTATACTCTATTAAACCTCTGAAAAATACCATTCTGCATAGAGGGTACTTTTATACTTTGAATTGTGGTATTGCTACTTTTACTTAAGTAAATAATAAGTGTACTCTGGCAAGTCTACTCGAGGGGTACTGCATTTTAAAAAACATGCAATTAAATCTTTATTGACCAATAAAAGTGTGTGTATAAAAATCAACACTTCAACAAGAAACCAGCTCTCCACCATCTTGTTGCTGGTTGTCTTTTTTTGGTGTCACTGTCATTTCTTGGTCCGTAACACACAGTGAACTGCGCGATCCCACTTCTGCCTCTTGGGACTTTTTCTTGTTGACTCCATGTTGAGATGCCAAAACAAGCAGGAGGGAAAACAGATCAATGAAACACCATATCAGATGATGGAAAAGCTGCGAGAGAGAAGTGTTAGCGGAGAGGAGTGAAGATCAAACTGGGCAAACAAGACTGACATCATCACCTCTCGCAGCAACCATCACAGCACAGATTTTGTTGGTGGTTCGCTCATGATCCAACTTTAAAGTGATTATAAAGCTCAGATCTTTGAGATCCAAGTATATACCGGCTGTAAATCCATTTGATCTCTCGTGTCTTCTTAAAGCTCTCTCTCTCTCTCTCTTCTCACGAACTGATTCGATGGAGCTGTAATTTAACCTGCAGCCAGTGAAAGATGTAATTTATTTGGTGACACCTGTGTTTAGTAACGGAAATGTTAAAAAAAAAAACAGGACTCGGAGTTATGTTTAAAAATGACACGTGTATCAAAATCTAGGGGCGGTGAACATACCCTGTGCTGCTACAGAAGAACCGACAAGTAAATTGAGCTAAAAGGAATTACTGCATCATAATAAGGAAGGCTTAAAGACGACAATATAGAAATATCCTACGATAAGGGAGTGCAGATGAATTTTATACACGGTGCAATTGTATACAAAGTCAATGGAGAGACGTGCGAAATGAAGCAGACTTGAAAATATTCAACTTGAGTGAAAAAATTGCACGTATATCCTTAAGCTTCATGGATCTACTTCATAAAGTGTTCAGATTTCAGTCGACCACAAACACACAGTTGGTGCTTTAACTGAATCCAGTACGGAACGGTAGTCTCTAACAGTAACAATAAAAAATACTACGGAAGCAATTAGAGAATGTAAATATATTCGCTGTCGCAGAAGACCAATATTCGCTCTTGTCTTCGCTCTGTTATGGTCGCCACCAACTGCTGAGGAAAAATCATCTCTCTCTTTTGCGAAATGGTTCGCTATGTACGGACGCTATAGTCTCTAACTATGTCTGCTGTTTGGTGCTGAGCAGTGTACAGTAGGTCTGTCAGCGCTTTCGCCACAAGCGGGCCCCATTTAACATGACACATCGGTGTGCTTTATTTTTCCATTTCTTTAGAATAAGCAGAAGTGAGTAGCATGAGCAGCAACACAGAAAGGAACGCCTTCAACACTTCATCTGCAGTGAAGCTCATACTGCGTGACTGATCTCTGGGAAATACAGTGGAAAAAACACCTCAACAAGCACTTAGTCCCAAAGATGAAGACTAAAACAAGTCTGTGTGTGACACAGTGTTTGTGTGTTTAGTAAACTGAGGTTTGCGTGAGACGTAACTCGAACATACCACAAAAAAAAGAACGCCGATTGTTCTCCATCCCAACATGAATACAACTGGATGTGTGTGAGGGAACCTGTATCAGACTGAGCCTGAGAGGCAGTCGGAGAGAGCAGAAGGAGTGTTGGATTGGATGGCAGGTATATTGCATCTATCAGAGAAATCATCTCCCCCAAAACACTGTCCGCCTCCAGACTCTGCTCTCTTATTCTTTTGTAAGAGGGGCAATTCTCTGCAATTCCCAAGGTGTCAGCCGGCGCTATCATATCACAGACTTGCCATTCAGCTCTGGCTAGCTTGAAACGGAGGGAGTGATGTTGAGCCAGGCAATAGACATCTCATTACACTTTCATATGCTGCTAACCGCCGCAGGTTGGCCGGCTGGTCAAAGAGAGCCGAACACAGCTTCATTGATTCAGACGGCCGCTCTGCTCTTCGCGCCCAGAGGCATGGTGCCTCACTCCTTTTTCCCCCACGTTAATTAATTTCCTGACGTGTCACTCCTTGTCGTTCCCCGCAGTAACGTCTTCTGCTCTGTGTCCTGTGGCTCTACTTTTATCAAACGGCGAGATGTTTGACATCAAAACGGTCTGCTCCAGTGCTGAAGGGGGCGAGCCTGAGCCCCTCGCCCAGCGTGACCGGGGTTTGACCTGGCATGGCGTCAGCTGAGCTGTGAGCCAGAGCGCACGTGACATGACAGTGTCCCTCTGTCTCAACCCCAACACTGGAGTCATTCTTTCCCTGCCGCACTGGTCCCTGCAGCAGGCCGGGCATATGGCTGACATACATCGCCCGGGGGTTACGCCTGAGGGTTGGCGTCCCTTCTCTGTCGGCCTCGGCTCCCTGGAGAAGCAGGTGGTGCCAGATAACAGCTGCTGGATCCAGCAGGAATGGTCTCTCCTCACACGCACCCTTAATTCCCACTATTCCCCATGTGCAACCAGTACAGTGAGTACTCCAGTGGTTTCCAGCCGCTTGCCAAGGAGGCCCAAGAGTTCTCAGAGGTCTCTCTCAATATGCATTCTTGTTCATTTACGTCTTTAGTCACATGTTTAATGTCCATACTGGCGCCATCAAATGAGCTCATAGTCACAGTTTAATATGAATGACCCTATTGTTCACGACTTGGTTAGTGGAAATGTTCTGATAGTTGTGACACACACTGTTTTAAAAAATAACAGAACCCTAGTTGTGTGTTTTTCATCCACTGTTGTTCCTTCATGTGGCATTGAAGCGCAGAAAACATAAAGTCATTCACTATTTTTAGCTACACAAGCGCCGTGGCTCTATGGATGTCAATTCTCAGGCCCAGACAGAAACATGTCTATTGGATGGATTTTTAATTTTGTACAGACATTCATTTTCCACAGATGATGTCATGCACTGACTTTGGAGACCCCCTGACTTTTCCTCTGGCGACGCTGTGAGGTTGACACTAAATTAATGAAATATTTTGACAGCTATTGAATCTACGGACATGACATTCGGTATAGATATCCATGGTCCCCGCAGGATGAATCTACTGACCTTTATGATCCCTGAACCTTCGTCTAGTCTCAATTTGTCCAATCATTTTTACAGCCTGAGGCCTCTCTAAACCCTCTCTGTGTCTGTGTCCAATACTACAGGTTTTCTTTACAAAGAGCTGCGAGCATTGCTGGAGACTCTGGTTGAAAAAATAATAATAAGAAGGAGTAACTTGACATAAATTCTTGTTGTCAGCCATCTAGCAGCACTGTTCTTATGAGTGTAACTACTAAGTATGCTTCACTTCCCATGTAGCATTTGAAGGCAGAGTATCTCTAATCTTTAATGTGATGTCTTTAATGTACTTTTCATCGTTTTTAGCTTTTACCTAGTTTACCAAGAGGCAAAAAGGGGACACTGACCACCGCAGTTTACAATGAATGGGGCTTACTAACAGCTCAGAAAATAAATGTAAAGGTGAATAGAAGCAAAGGAAAGGATTTGTAGAGTCCCTACAAGTAAGATAAAACAATGGATAAACTAAAACTTGTTTGCCATTAGAGTCAGGTTTTCACACAGATTTTTGTACAATAGTTTTATAATAAGATTTTGACCTGTTTTGTAATAAGTATATTCAAAACAGAGATTTGCTGATTTTATTTTGAAAAGTAAAAAGTTCTAAATATAACTCAAAGCCAAAAGAAAGCCGGAGATTCATTGTAACACCAAGGCCTTTCATCCAACCTGCTCGAACAATTGTGTCTTAATTGACACAACATCCAGCATGCAGTCCGTCTCAAACTGTAGAGATGTTCTCTTGGTTTGGTCTCTTTACAGGAACCATCTCCACAGGAATAAATGTTTTGAGGTCACCTCAGAGTTATGAAACTTCAGTTTATTTCAGTTGTGACTTTTTCCTCTATGGATTCCTCTGATTGTGAGTTCTGTCACTGTGGTGAGTGGTAACAGTGATGCTTGGATCTCAGTGGTACCCGGCTGAGGACTCAGACCCAGTAGCTGCTGCCACAGACAGGTCATCGGAGGTAGCATCGGCACTGCCTCACTACCTCTGATCTGCTCTGACAACAAGCCTGCTATTTGGCTGACAGGCTCCTCTGTACTTAGGTGGTTGAGACCAGTTGTTTCCGACTCCAGAGTGCTTCACCTGGCCATAAGCACGCAGTAATTGCACACATCTGACACAGGCCTCGGCGAGATGGAGGTTTTAGTGTGCTTGGTGTGACTGATCTGACAGCCTGCAGAGAGCACTGTATAATATCTCACACGTGTTTTTGAAGTGATTGTGTACTTGTTTTTTAAAGCTGTTCTAATCAGTATTTTGATATTGATGGATCAAACGACAATTGCAATCAGAAAGATGCCGCTGGAAGAATTATCGACTGACTCTGCTCAACTTTGTAAATAAAATTGTAAAAATTTGCAAATGTACCAAAATGAAAGCTGACTTCCACATTTGTTAAGAACTCCTACCTGGATCAGGCAAACTCGGGGGGCATAAAGTATTTCTGCTATCAGCTCAAAACAGTTTTCAAAGTTATTCAAAATTAATTTTATACCGCGTCTCAATATCAAATTCAGAAAATTGTGTTTGTTTGTGCTTTGAACTTGACCTCCTCTTGCACCAGGCTGGAGGAAAAAGTTGTAGATTGAGACCCCCCCCCCCCCAGAAAAGAGGTCCTTCTCCCAATTTCTCCAACCTGTGAAGGAAAAGACTTCTTCCATGTGGCGTTTCTTGATAAATTACAGCGTGCTTGGAGTTTTTATGTAAGACCCCGTGAAATATGTAGATGTGACAAACCAAGAACTTATGCCCTGCTTCAGGCCAAAGCAAACAGACTTTGTGTTTGCAAACACCTTTAAAGAGAAAGAGAGAGAGGCCATTACCAGGCCACAGTGACCTGGAGCAAACCTCTCTCTCTTTATCTCTCTCGGTCGCTCCGCAGCCACACTGCTACTAATTGAAAGTGCTGTGAAATATAGATGAACACAGGAAGCAAGCAGGCTGTTCCTTCCTTTTCCTCTCTTGCATCCTCCATCTCGTCTCTCATCCCGCTTTATCCTTTTATCTCTTTATCTGCCTCTCCTCGTGAGGTCAGATTGGTCTCTCTCTCTCTCTCTCTCACTGTGCATCTCTCTCCTCCGCTCACTTTATCTCTCTCTAACTCTCTTCATCGTGAGTCTAGACAGGTTAGGTATCAAAACTAGTGGGACGCAATGAACTCAAAGTTCTTCAAACAAACAATAAATTATGGCAATGCTACACTAAAAGTCAGCCTAAAGAATGTGGAAATCTGTAGAAACTTTTTGGAAATCTTAATTCTACAACTTTTGTGAGTGTTAAATATGTCATCCCAAAACTGCGTCCACTTATCTGATGCTTTAACAGCCCCCAGTTTTCTGGCTTCAGTCTTTTCCACCAGATGCTGTTACCTGGCTGCAGGGATTTGCTCAAGAAGAAAATATTTGAGAAAGAGCTTCTCTCCTCTGGATTTTGGCTGATGGACAGCAAGTCGTCATGTTTCAAGAGATTTTTGTTGAACTGAAGACAAAAGTAGGATCTTGAAAAATATACTGGAATTATAGTACACCCTTAGTAAAAGGGTACAACCTAGTGACAACCTGTGGGTGTGAGGAGAGCTGCGACTGGTTGCATGTTAAATATACACACACACACACACACACACACACACACACACACACACATGTTATGTTAACTGCCAGCCTCCAGTTCACACACGGCATAGAATTCAAGGTTACCAGGCCTGCAAAGGCTCACTCAGCTCCAAGAAAATGTCTCTGAGCGTCAATACTTTAACTTCATGGCTGCCTCATGCAGACACACACAAACACACTCCCTGACACACACACACACACACACACACACAACCACACCCACAGAGCCTGCTCGTTGCTGCTGCATGATCATTTGATATCTGTGTAAGCTAATGTTCTGTGTCTGTGACTGCGCGAGGAAAGAAAAAAAAAGAAGAAGCTTGTTTGTGTGTTTGTGCGCGAGTGTTTTCAGTTGATCCCACTGAAAGTCACCTCTGATAGCCATTATACACCCACGCGGTAAAATATCCCTCAATTTCTCTTACCCCCTACCAGCTCACTCCCCCACAACGCACACTAAGCAGACATGGTTTGTTGCTGTGTTTCTCTGATTTGCACAGGATTTACAACAGTGCCACGGCCATATTAATAGGGTGGTGTACGCTCCAAGGGCTGGCTGGTGGATCTTAAGCACAGCAGTGCATCTGCTACGCACCGTAGTCGGGGATGAGTTCAGTTTGGGAATCAAAAAGTGATTCTGACCATCAATCACCGTTTTCCCAACACATATCGGGATATCTCTTGGGATTGAAGTCAAGGTGTGGCTTTGTGTGATCATGAATTTATGTATGCGCATCTTTCCTTGCTTTTGAGCATAGCCTGTTTGTATCCGTGGCTGTGATTTGAGTGCGCAATTAAGCAGTGAGTCTGCGTCCACCTTTATATTTGTGTGTGTGTGTGTGTGTGAGTTGTATGAGGCTCTAAATCACCTCTGTGCCTTTGCTGCCTCTCAGTCTGTGTTCTGTGATAGATCCTGACAAGCTGCTGTCTGAATTATTGATTCTCTGATCTGAAATTTTGATGCTTAGCCTGAGGGCTGGATTAACCTGCTGACAGCACCACCGTCTCCCCTCAGAGGTAACCACAGCACAGTCGCACACATACACATGCATATTCATGTACACGTAGGTGAACACACACACACACGCACACACGCAAGACACCAGTTGAGGTGGTGGACCCTGCTCTCGGCAGAGCTGCAGATTACATGCAGCCTCCCACCCACAGATATAAGCAGGCGGGTTTTCACTCTGTTGTTTCTGTTCATTTGTCCTCATGACCCCCATGAATGGCCCTGAGTGGGTGGGTCTCATGGGTGGGGGATGTTCAGAGCATCATTGGACTCAATTCTTCCTGTGCAACTCCCTGAGGCAGTGTTAACCGGATCACCTATTCAGGGGAAACAAATGGATCATTTATTTCATATAAAGCATTATGGAGGGAAAGTAAAATGTAGACATTCAGCACAAAACAGTTGGTTACAGGTTTATAAACTTTTTTTTATTTTTATGAAGCTGTGGTCGGAAAGAACCTCCACTAACCTGGTTGTCGATAAAAACAGTGTTGCTCATTCAAAATAGTGTAATTTTCATTCAAACTTAAATCAATATTTCATGCAAGCAAAATATCAGATGACTGTGCAACGTGAGATGTGTTGCTCATTGTGATAACCCTACAGAGAAGTATGGCTCTGACTCTGCAGCTCCTCAGCTCTATATGGGACTCTTTTTCATCTTTCCGCCAATCGTTTTGCTTTCGAAGCCCACAACTTCACAGTTTTAAGGCGCTCTCGTCAACCTAGTTTAAAGCAGGCAGCTGTTTTCAGAGAAAAGCTACCAACCCACTGTAAACTTTACCTGCCCAGCACCAAACAGCAACAACACATTTAGCAGCTAAATATTTTTTCTCTGGAGTTGGTGGACACAAAAACAGAGCTAAAAAGTTTTTGCTATTACGTCTGCCACAGCAACTCATCTTTACAGCTTCATTTGACTGCCCCAAAGTGGCCCAAAAATAAATAGTTAGAACCATGACTACCGAAAAGTGTCTAGACAGAAATGTTCACTTCACAGGATCTTTTTTTTCCTGCCAAAAAACATTGTGACTGCTTTAAAGAATTAGTTTTGGGAAATATGCTTTTATACTTTCTGTCAGAAGCTTAAATGGAAAGATTGATACCTCACATCTGTGTGTTAGGATTGTGTCCTGAAGAGTTTAGCCTAGCTTAGCAGTGAGACAGTCTCTAAATCGGGACAAAGCTAATTAGCTCTTTCTCCCTGCATTCAGTGTTTTGGACGCCAATAGGCTAATCGCCTCCCAGCTCCGTGTTTAACATGCAGACGTGAGTGTGGTGCTGATCTTCCCATCAGACCCTTGGAAATAACGCAAATGAGCTTATTCTCCAAAATGCACAACTATACCTTCAACAAATCTATGCACACTCTCCGATGTGACATTGTTACATAAATGACAGAGATAGGATAGCTTTTCCTGTATGTTATTTATTCTTTATATTTTAAATATTGGAAACCAAAACTGAATTCATCTTTGTGATTTCCTATGTTTTTTGATGTGAAGCACCCCATGAACCTGGCGACTCACTCGCGTACTCACACACGCACACTGACCCCTCCTAACCTGTTTGTGAGTGGGTGCATCTAACAGCCCACGACACTACATGTGTTGACAAAGACAAACACTTGTTAAATGACCATTATCCGGAAGGAACGAGGCAAAATATAGCATGTTTTCTGCACCTCCGACATTTCTCTTTTTTCCACATTTTTTCCTTTGTATTAAATCACGTAATATTGTTCAAGCTCTTCATAGCAGGAGCTGACACGGTGCAGTGCAGTATATTGGTGATACCAGGCTACGTGGTTTTCTGCTCAATTTAGCTGGATTGGATTGCCTGAAGTGGGCAAAAAGAATAGATTGATTTGTTTTTAAGATGATGGGCTGGCATGTTTTTTATAAATTAAGTTGTTTCCAATAAGAACTAACGACCAACAGTGTTTCATTTTCTTTTTCTTGCATGATCAGTCTCACAAAAGCAGGAATAGACCTTCGCAGTCCTCAAATTAAGCCCTGCAAGCATTGTTCCCTGCTACACGTCCATTTCAGTCATTGGGAGTAAAACCTAATACCACCAAAGCAGCCTTTGTGTTGTTAGGGACAGTATTACACACTGTGAGCAATGGCACACTGTTGATTATACATACAGCATAATCACAGCGCCGTTTCATAAATACTGTGTCTGTGTAGAAAGTGGTGCATGCATCATTTATACGGCACATCCATGTAAAGTATGATTGGTACTTCACCTCTATGACACTGAGTGTCCTTGTTTAGACTCCTTCACGAAAAGACTTCAGACCAACCGTATCGCCAGACAAGAATATTGATATTAAAAAATTCTGCAAAAAACCTGGATTATATCCATCAACAATCCTTGTTTTTTGTGTCCAATGTGAAATTTTTGGGAAATTCTTGCTTTTTATAATATTTAATATCTATGTTGCATAGTTAAGGTAATGGACTGTGTTTTTAGCAGTTTATTATTAAGGTCTTGTTACCCTTGGACCATAAAGCACTTGGTTAAGAATAGAAAGATTAATGGTGAATGTTAATTGCAGGTCTGTGATATGACTTCTGCACCTCCATGAAAGTCAGACATGATATACTCCCGTCCTGCTAGCTGTGGCTCAGGAGATAGAGCGGGTTGTCCACCAATTGGAAAATCGGCAGTTCAATCCCCGGCTCCAGTCCACATGTCGTAGTGTCCTTGGGCAAGATACTGAACCCCAAATTGCTCCTGAAGACTATGCCATCGGTGTGTGAAGGAGCAGTTCCCAGCTCACCACTGTGTCACTTCACTATTCAGCTTTTAAATATTTCCAAAATAAGGTCACGAATTATATGCTTCGCAGTCTCAATAAAACTAGTATCCAGTCCAGCCACGCCCTAAACCAACACATCATCTGTCTTCCCTCTTGATTTGAATTGTTGACAGGTTTGAATGAATGTTTGGCCCTTCAGAAATTTTGGAACGCACCACACCCCTGCTGCGATACTCCGTCTTCTGTCACAAACTACACAGCGAATTGACAAATTGTCAATTTCAGTTGATGGTACGGTTGAGTGATTTGTTACAAATGAAGGCTTTTATTGTGAACATGTCTCCTGTGTGGAAACCACCATAAAATAACATTGTTGAGTGATCGGATGACGGATGTTGTGGATTTAGCAGTAAAGTAATTACGGCCTTGTTAAGAAGTGCCATAAACTAATGGCCTACATCAAACAGCGCTGCGGTCTGTATTGTTAAAATGCGAGTGTCTTTATTTATCGCCCTTTCCTCTGTCAGACCTGAACCTTTCCCCTTCTCTCCCTCACTCTGTCTCCTCCTGTGTGCTGTTTCTCTTTGCTTATCTGTCACATTGCTGAGGTGAGTCCTCTGTCTCCTGATTTATTCATGATACGACTTTTAATATCATTCACTATGACACTGGAGTCTGCATCTCAAATTAAAATCCTTCAGGCAAAGTGTGTGCCGTGTACTGTGCACAAAATGTGTGTGTGTGTGTGTGTGTGTATGCGTTTGTTTGAGATAGCAAAAGAGAGAAAATCTACTGTATCTCCATCAGTTTATACAGCACGGTGAGAGCAGATGCTTAAATAATCCATTATCTGATTATGAGATAATGCATGCTTATGCACAACTGCAATACTAAATGTTTTTTCAGAAATAATGTATGTATTTATATATATATATATATATATATATATATATTTATATATTGTGTGTCTGACTTGTCTTTGTGAGTCTCTATGGTAATGTGGCATCTCAACAATTAGCCAGGTGTAATTGAGTGGGGTACATGATTTTCACCAGTAACTGTAGTGACGGAAAGGCACGTCATTCAACAGTGCGTGGGCGTTAACCACGAGCGCGGTTCCGTGTTTGTCTCCGAGATTTAATGGGCGCTATAAGCTTTGATGGAACATTACCAGTTTGTTCATGAGCGTATGTCAACATATGTGGGAGGAAAGGTGCGCTTCTGAAGAGCTTTTTTCTCTTTAAACGTGTGGGCGGGATTTTAGATATGTTTATCAGTATATTTGAGAATTTGTCAGGAGCATTTGAAAGTGACAAAGAAGGGGAAAAGCCAAGTGAAGACTTAAAGACACCGACGTGTTTTTACACCTCGGCTTTGTTTTCCATTCACGTTGCCTCCTATACATTCGGCTTTTCCCGATGAGAACCTGATCACACGTTGTTCCTGCTGATTGCAATCTGGTTGTTGTCACCTCACACCTGATCCCATAGCTTCCCGGTGTTGTAAACTGCTTTTTTTTTTCTTCTGTTCAGAGAAACTTTGCTGCTCCGTATTGCAATTCTAAGCTCAGATCTGTTACGAACGACAGCACCCACACTAATGATATGGTGGTTGGACCCAGCGTTTCGCAAGAGGTACCATCTGCAGTTGCTAGAAGGAAGTTGGAAAAATTTTAGAGCAGCTCAACTAATTAAAAAAACAGAAATTACAATTCCTTTGAAAATTGTACAAACCTATTGAGCAAACTGTAACACCTGGACAGTAAACGCTACAATTGAGAAGGCATGAAAACTAGTGTGAAAGCTAGCAGAGGAGTCTAAATTAAACTAATGGAAAACTGCTTGAAATAGATAAATAAAGGTAAATAGAATAAGATTTATTGGCCATGTGTGTGTAGGCCTACATATATTAGGAATTTGACTCTGACTTTCAGTTGCCCTCAGACTTGCTTGTTCAAGAACAGCTAGAAAAAGACATAGAACTAAAAACAAGGACCACAAGCACATATATAACACATAACAAGCATACATACATTGTCCATATACAAGTCAAACTGTTGATGTAACCCAGAACAATAAAATTGTGCAAAAAGTGCTGGAATAAATAATAAATGGGTTACTTTATGTATGCAGTGGGTGGTTATGTATAGCATATGCATATATGTATACTTACAGCATGCTTACAAAATCTGTTCAAATGAACATATGGTGCGAGGCGTTCACAAAGTCCACAAAGGTGTACCTGAGTTCATCTCACAGGGCCGTTGTGGTACGTCAGACCAAAAAGGTTAGGAATCACGTCTTTACACTCTTCATCATTGACATTATAGGTTTTCACACACACAAATAGATGTATGCATGGTAATCTGGCGGGAATAATTTAATTCAATTTATTTTGTATAGCCCAAAATCACAAATTTGGGAGGCGAGAAAGCAATTCAGAGGAGCTCTGCGTTCTGTCTTCTTTCTCTTAGGGCGGGAAGTCATTATGTGCATTACCACCTGGCCCTCTTCTTACCCATAATGCTGTATTCCTCTATGATAACAAATACCCCAAGGACAATAGCGAGGGACGACAAAGGATGAAGATGAAGAGGAGGGTGCATGTTGTGCCTCAGAGCGAGGGCATGGCTCAGCAGGCTCGACAGTGTCCCCTCGATGCTGGCTGGTTTTTTGATGTCGAGGACTCAGAGTGGGCTTGGTTTTTAATGTTATGCAACTTTGAAGATGGAGTGTTTGAAGTTATGCATGAGTTGGACTCATTTCCAGCTTTTTTCCTGATTTGTTTTTTTGTTTTTTTTTTACCATCTCTTTCTTCTCATAGAGCCTTTTTTTTTCTATGAGAGGCACAAGTTATGTGTTTGAAGTGAAGGAATGTTTCAAGGGTATATCTGCTGAGGGGTCCATTGTGGTAGTGGTCTTTGCTGTACTCACGCCTTAATTGTGTCTCTTAAGTAATTGTTGCTGCTGTGTTTCCTCATTTCCTCTCTCCTACAGAATCTATACTCTCTCTTCTAATTGTCATTGTCTTTCTTTGGACTCTGTTCACAGATATTCATCCAAAAATATATGAAAGAACTTGTGGGAGCTATGTTGAAGAGGGACATTTAAAGGGCCACTGTGTGGCATTTTGAGGGATCTCTCAGCAGAAATGGAATATTATATTGATTGAACTATGTTTTCATATGGTATAATCACCTAAAACTAAGAACCGTTGAATGTTTTTCTCAGCTTCGAATGAGCCCTTCATATCTACTCAGGGAGAAAGGGCAGCTTGTTGCACCATCATATTTCTACAGTAGCCCAGAAGGGACAAACCAAGCACTGGCTCTAGAGGGGGGCCTTTCATGTTTTTACGTTAGCTGAAGGCCACCATAATTCTCCAACACGCTTGTGAAACCGCCGTATCGTGAGCCGCAGAGGTCAGAACTGTGGTGCCGCCATCCGCCGTCTGACTTGCGTTGCTCCTAAAATGTTATTATTATGGTACGGACAGCCTCTGAGCAAAGCCAGCGGCTAACCACGTTTTGCACTCGGCGGCTGATGTTACCGCAGTCTTGGAAAGGGAAGTAATGAGCGGAGGGGTATTCAGTGGGTTGCGATGCCACCAAAACCTACACACTGTCCCTTTCAAGGACTGACTTTCAAATTATATCAAGTGGATATTTCTTCATAACTGAGTCAGTTTGACTGACTTGATAATGCTTCTCTTAACACACTGTTATAGCATTCATCAGTGACCCGTAAATACTGCTCTTGGTCACAGGAGTCACAGGAGTCACTTTTCCACAAAAGTTACATGAACTTGCTTTAACGGTACATTAATTTGGTCACTAGTGGGCAGCAGAATAAGCTGTTAACACAGCCTTGATGTATTATGAAGTTGTACAGCAGATACAGAAAACACTCCCTCATCAACTCTTGAGGTAAGTTTCTGGCTCTTTAGCTGCTAAATGCTCCACTTTGTTCACCACGTAGTTGCTAGCTTTGTTTGTCTAATGTTTGGTGGTTGGTGGTGGAAACAAGGTTAATAAAAGCAGTGAGGCTGAAACCGAAACGATTACGTGCGACCGCAAAACCAAACCAAAACAATACAAGGAAAACAAGATATCGTATTTTTTTTTCTCAGACAATATGATTTTAACAGTGTATTGTAAAGGAGTATTAAAATTGACAGATGTGTATCTTTTGATAGATGTGAGGATTTACTGTGTGACATTTAATCAGATCTCAACCATGCCAGTCTCCTGATAAACAATGCCAACATGTATTTGATCTCGCCCGATCAGAAGGGGCTCATTTAAACATTTTAAAGACTGCAATGAAAACTATTTTTCATCTTGATACAGGATCTATTCTCATTCAGCTCCAGATTTCTCCATTTACCTCTCCCAATAAACAACACCCAGCTGTTCAGCGCCATCTATTCCTTCACTTGCTCCTCTCTGCCCCTTGTCAAAAAAGACAAATGATGTGAATCCTTCCTTTTAAGAACGCTGCAGCCCATTTTGGATCGTTCTGCGGGAGCAATAGCACTGTTCAATATTTAGGATTAGGCTTTGACAGCATGGAGGAGGAACCATTATCCCATTGTCGTCTGAAGCTGGAGAGAGCGGCTTGGATCTCTGTGATGTGCACTTTTAATGAGGCCCATTAAATCAAGTGGCAGTTCCTCACAAGGAAAAGTTGGTTGGTGTTTAATAGTTTCACCGCAAGCTTACATAAGCCCCTTTAATTCAGAGCTCGGGCGCTCTTTCTGGGCAGCGCCGGGAGAAGGCTCCCTTGCTCCGCCGAGAGGCACGCAACAGCAATTAGCCATCCTCTGGAGTCTTAATTAGGGAGCCACGTCGACCTGAAGACGAACGCGTGAGAGGACCACACGTCGGTCAACAGCCAAACAAAAATAGATGAAAAAAAATAGAGGCTCCAATTAATTACAGACTCCAAAATGAGCATCCAAAGCAGTAGCAGGCCTTGAGAGGCGAGAGGACTAGTCAGGCAGGGCTGCTGGAGTGATGGAGGGCTGCCACCGGTTTATAGCCCTTCTTCTGCCTCAGTCCCTACATGCAGAGCTCACTTTGGAGATGTAGAAGAACGCTTATCAAGCAACTCGGAACGCCTGCGGGCAAACTGATCTGACTGATCTTAGATTGTATGCTATATGTTCGTTAATTAGCTCGTAACTGACTGTGAGGGGCTTTTGTCTCCGCTGGCTTATCCTTCATTTGGTTAATTGGCATTCAATGCATGTACTCCTTATTGTGTGTGTGTGTGTGTGTGTTTATGTTTGTGTTCGAGGTACCTGCTTTTGTTCCACCTATTTTCTTCAGTGTAAAGCAGGTACTGCTAACGTGGCCATGGTGATAAGAAACAGCATCAGAGAGGATGACAAAAGACAATTGTCATGGTGATGGCGTACAATGTTTGGCATTCATGTGTCAACAGTGAAGATGATACGGTGATGCGGAGACGGTGATGTTCTCTGTAATGGCCGTTGCGACGGTGGTGAAAAATTACCGTTGCGACGGCAAAAAAGCGTTAAGGTGCCGGTAGCGTCTGCAGCAACGGGTTTGGTGATGAGTGTTATGACAGCGATGAGCATCGCGGTGCCGGCAGTGCCGGCATTGAGGCCCGATGCCCACAGCGAGGGCTTCGGTATCAGATTACGGCTGGTCTGCAGGCAGAAGACAGCAGCCTCTCGTTAACTTTAATGAGATAAAGACATGCCCTGCTCTTTGTCTGGGGAGCTCTCTTTTATATTCAAGTGTGTGTGTGTGTGTGTGTGTGTGTGTGTGTGGAAATGTGTGTGTCTCTTGGAGGAATGCTGTTCTGCCACGACCCCAGTAACCTCACAAACACAACACAAGTATAAGAGGAGAATGTCAAATCTGATCACCAGTCGTTTGTATTCCCTTTGATTTCTCTGTGTGTAGATTTGTGCATTAACAATGTTTGAGCTGTATACCATTGATGTTTGGCTTATTTGCAAATGAGCAGTGCTCTTGCTTCTACAGACCTTGACAGCTGAGTTATACCAATGGTACTTTGCATCTGTGTGAGGAACGAAATGTGTGTGCGTCTGTAAATCGAATATATCTTTGCATGTATCTATTTGTGTGTTGGTGAGAGTGTGTGGCTGGGCGCCATGCCAGCCTCTAAGTGACAGCACCCCCTCTCGTTGGCGCATCTTTGTCTCAGAGACTAATGGCACAGAGAGAATCAATTACCGCCATAAGGCTGGTGTTATGCCAGAGCTGCTGGGCGGTGGAGGAGAGAATAAGCCATTCCCATGCACCCTCCGTTTTCACCCACTTCCCATCTTCCTCCTCCTTCTCCTCCCATGTCAACCAATGGCCGGCTGGAGACGATGACATGTCCCCTCGCTTCCCGTCATCAGACCTCTGTGGAGCACCGCAGGGAGATGGCACCCATTCCAGACACACCCCAGAAGCCGCAGTCGCACCCCGTCATCAGAGAGCCCAGGATCCCACCGGCGAGGCGGAGAAGGACACCCTGTGGCTTGGAAACATAGTTCCACTCCACCACTCAGTGTGGCAACGTTTTATAGCTGTAATTTAGCCTTGAGGCATTGTAGCTAAGGCTCTTATTTTTATATCAGTGTGGCTCTTAAAGATGAACTGCACAGATTTTACTCATCATAGTCTGTTTACAGGTGTAGTACTACAGCATTTGTGAAAAAAGTATAAAGTCTTTTGTGTCTCCAGAAGGAGCAGTGAGAAGTCGGGTAAATTAAGGCCCTGTCTACAGGTATACAGATATTTCTTAAAATTCATATTGTCCTCTCTGTTTTAAAATAAGAATGCTGTCCACATGACCTTCGTTTAGCAAAATATCAGGTGGCGATAAAGGCTATAAGTCAACAGTAACTCAATTACCAGAGAAGAAGATTCTGAGCATGTGCAGTGAGCTTATTTTCCTTTGGCGGTGTAAACAAATAATAAACAATATTATAATAATAATATCATTGATATTTTGACTTGTAGACCTACGATTTGAGTGCTCCGATTCCCTAAATTGAGCGAGGACACTCAAGTTCAATACTGGCTTCACCACTGCTGTGAAATAAATGTATTGCAGTATTTTATTTTGAAACAGTAGTCTTGAAGTTGTCCAAATAACATCAGACCGCATCAGACGCCTCCGTTCATTCCGTGAAGATGTGCAGCAATGTTAAGTTAAAATGTAAAGTAGTCAGTAGACTGAGCAGTGCTGACAAAACATCCCATCCTTCAGGCGCATGCTCATTGCACAAAGCAACAATGGGCATGACCGAATTCGGGAGATGTCATTGTTTCCCAAACGCTCCACTTCACATGTCCACACAGATGCAAAGTAACCAGAGTTCTTAAAAACTCCACCTCAGTAGGCGTTTTGTGGAACCAGGTTTCAACAAGGGGGCATGGATTTGTATCTTTTGTTACAGGAGTGCAATGTTTTATAGTTCACTTTATTTTCTTTGATTTTGACTTTTTTAATCTTTTATTTTATTTAATTTCCTTATATATATATATAAGAAAATATATGCCTGATTGTTGCGCTGCTTTAACATCAATAAAGTATTTTCTTACATTATTCTTGTTTTTAGTGTTTAAATTGATTGTATCTACTGTATACTTTTTAATAAGCAAATTATTTTTAAAAAGTTGTTAAGTAGCGAAATCATATTTCCATTTTTCATATTTAACATCAATTTAACATTGTTCTTTTGAAAAGAGGTTGACATTTTTCTCTTTTTGCTGCAGAAGTAATAATAAAATGCAAGCCTTTAAAAAGCGTTTTTTACCATCATGGGACACTTTATCTCTTGACAGCATACATTTGTCGAATCTGATCAAAGCCTCTGTGGAACCAGTTCTAGGTAAATTATAAGTGAATTCTAACACTCGGCAAAACTCCATCATATCAATAAGAAATAATGACTTTGTGTTATTAATTATTTGTTGAAATTGTGTTCGCCTTGCGGGTATCAAGCAGGAAAACAGAAGGATGCTTTAGATACACCTGATGTAAAACCACAAATATTTGAAGTAGAAAGTCGTCTCTGCACACTGCATCATTTAATATGGGATTTCTCAAAAGCAAAACAGCATGAAGAGCCACATGAAAAGCTTGTGGCGGTAGTTAGAGTACATAAGCGGTCTCAACACGTTGACTGTCGAATTTAAAAGGCCACAGAGAGAGAACGAGTCCCTTTGTACGACCTGCTGTCTGAAGCCCAGCCACCAGAAACGAACATCGTCTCGGGCCTGATCTCGCACACTGAGTTTTTCAAATTATCCATCAAACAGGATCAGATTGTCTCACTCCTTTCACAGCTTCAAACACACTGCTAGAAGAGAGAGGAGGAGGGTTAGACTAAGAGAAAGAGAGGTGGACGGAGGCATCTGACAAACTCATCTGCAACGTAGAGGAGCACTAGAGCGCCTGTGGTAGGAAAAGTAAAAGAGATGTCTGTCTTCTGCTGTTACAGTAAATAGCTTTTATATACTTGGGTAAAAAAAAAAAACAGTACTCTACCCTGGCTTTGAAAGCTGTCTCGTCTAGACGTGGTAAACGGGCTACATTTGAAGTGTTGCCAAATAAAAAATGAGCTTTACTCAAAGGCCTCTTCACTCTCTTTATCTCCCCTCAGTCTCTCTCCCCTCTGAAGTTTCTACCATTCGTTGCTGATGGCACCTGTTTTGCAGGAGGACAAGCAAGAAAGAAAGCATCACAGTGACAGAAATACTCCTCCATAGGGGTATTTTATCCATAAACTTCAGCTTATGGTGAGCTATATCATTAATAAATCAGTTCTGAATGGCCTAGAAGGCATGCACAGTGAGAAGAAGAGAAACATCAGCCAATACGTATATTTTCTTTTTCTGTTGTTCTGTCTTTCCTGCTTAATTTTTTCCATAATGATTTCTATTTGAATTTCTCATGAAAGTTTGATTACATTTTAATGCAGCTTGGAGAAACGTAATTGCATTGGAGTCATTGTTAGTATTAGTATCTGCATTTTGCTTCTCAAACAGGAGGAGGAAAGTTTGTTCTGGGCGTCAGTAGAACTAGAGATGTGTTTAGCGAGCGTCTCAGAGTAGGCAATCACTCTTAACCGGCCAAAAGAACTGGTTTGACCTGTTGGGAGTCGCCAGGAAATGATGTTCAGGCAGAGATGTTCTGTGAGAGGACAGGTGTTTTGGGAATACTGTGATGAGTCTGTAAGAACAGGCAATTTCAGCAGTCATAAATCAAACTTTGATCACATTTATGCACATCATATTGTGCAGAACTCAAGTTTCTTCAGTGAGAACAAGGATATCCCAATGTCATCAAAACAGGTAAAACTATAATAAGATTGTATATGTCATACAATAAGACAATAAGATTGTATATGTCATTTATTTAAAATATTAGCCAGGATATAACATTTGTGAGATACAGTATGTTCATATTGTTACAGTGCATTTCCCAAGACTGAGTGCCATCACAGAAATAGCTATTTATCCTCACGCGCACGGATCATAAAAGAGATGTAGTTGTAAGCTCAGAAGTGTTTTTGCCTTCTGGTCCTGTCTTGCATAAGGCCTCTTTTTTCAGAGTCTAGTGTTAAGACTTTAAATTGTGCTGACATTAAAAATGAAGTTGTTTTAAAATCAAATTGCCTTAAACTACCTGACTCACAGAAACCTTGGCTCTAGGTAGTACTCCAGCACAGCACCACCGACTGCTTCCTGGATCTCTGTGTGCACTGGGGACCTGGAGGTGTCAGGATTTTGGATCCAAACCCAGCACACCCTGTCGATCAGGATGTGAGCTAGCAGTTCTGTGAGGCTTGGAGAACTCAAAATGAAGTCCAAGAACTTGGTGCAGAGCTCTGCTTTTCTCTGTTTCTTAATCTCAACCTGGTCACCTAAAGATTACAGTCCCGTACAATGAAACTGCACTGTCAATTGTGTGTTTCAGTTTTCAATGTCAACCAGGTGTTTAAAACCGAGACATTACTCCAGGAGAAAATGTGTTTCCCTCAAAACGTAACTGAGAATGTAGTTTGGTTGAATGGGAACATCATTTTGTAGGAGACAGGGTTGAATAGACAGTATAAACGTCAAAGAAGAGTTACTGAGACAAGGGCTCTCTATCATGGTAATCCACCCATGTTGATGTTTTTCACACATTTCAAAGTTTGGTGACTTTCATTAAACTCCAGCGGCATCATATTTCTCTGTTACTGCATCTGACTATTTGCAGCTCCAACAACCACATTTTCACCACTTCTATCAGTTCGTTGATGTTATCTTGTTGCATGTCATTGTCTGAGCATGTGCACAGTCAGAACCACCAGAAGTGCAGAGGGAGAGCAGGAATGGTCTTCGAGCCTTCAGCCCACAGGGTGGAGAGCTTGTAGTGGCTGTGCAGGAATGTGTTTGGACCAGACTCGAGAGTCATCGTCCTGCTTCTCAGGTCAGCTAACCGGTAGCTGTGTGGAAAGGAGGCTGCATTATCAAAAGCCCTGGTATGAGCCGGGGTTTGATGAGGTTGATGAACAAGGGCTGAATCACATAAAATCGCAGGTTTCTGTGGGCAACGACTTCCTTCGGCGGTGACTGTCGGGACAGTATTTTAAGGCTGCGGTTTAAGATTCCGATGGTGTGAGATGGCTGTGTGTTCATCACTCGTTAGGCAGCTTCGTCTCCGCGCACACAATAAACACAGCGTACCAACATTCCTGTACCACATTCGTGTCTTCATGCAGCACATTCACATGCACCGCACACCACTCCAGCTGTAATGATGGAGAGCTCCCGCCCTTCTCGGCCACTGCAGGGGATGTTAGTGGGACAGACGTGACAATTCAGCGCTGCACAGAAGAATTCAGTCCTCTGGAGGAGAATCACACAGCTGCAGTGACTGTGTCTTGAGACAACATGTGTAACATGATAAAGCACTCCTTCTGTTTCCTCAGCCAGAATGGGAAAGTAAAGTTGTAACAGAGATTGATACTTGTGAAGAGCAACAGTTGTTTCTCATTTCACATTCACTACCTTTTACTGGATCTTTACTGTCTAACTTAAAATATTTATTGAATTGTGACATGTATCTATGTGGGGCAAGTTACCTGAAAATGAAAATGCATTACTGACCACCAACGGTAAGTCTCTGTGACTAAACGCACTAGCACTTGTGTTACTAAGGCATGTTGTTGCTTCATAATACCATACAAAATAAATGTCTTTTGACAGCCATACTGTTATTACCATTTGACGAAAAAAGCCTTTTCCAGGTGCAGCTAAGGAAAGGATACATGATAAACAATGGGCCTGCATTTTTGCATGTTTAGAACTTAGGGCTTTTATTGCTCTTACATCTCCAAACAAATATTAAGACAGCTTCAAAGAACAGAACTGTCCAGACTACCAATACACACCTGAGCAAACACATGCAACTTAAGCTACACTGTAGTCCAAATGGCAGGATGCCATCATGTGTACAATTAATAAGAAACCGGAACACAGGAGAAAATCACTCGAATCAATATCAGCAGCATGTAGCAGGTGGGAATAAGCAGCATGAGCAGCAGCATGGGTGAGAGATTGAATTGTCAATGTATAGACACTGCCACAGCAACTTGTTTAGACGTGATTGCTGATTGCAGGAGTCGGCTGATAATAATGTCAGTCAAGTCAGAACAAATTAAATTGCTCAAATAGTGGAATTATCACACAATATATTTAAACTTCAACATCTGGACCACCATAGTTATGCTATGACCTCTGTCCCATTAGGTTGCATTCGCTAAGCCAACAATAGCCTGTAAACCAACACCATCACACGCTTCCCTTGGTTTACAGTGTGTGAATCTGTCTGTACATTATGCCCCCATTAACATTCATGAGCAGAGTAGAGGGAAGTTTGAGATATTGTGCTGCATGTGTACACAGAGTTCTTTCCCCACAACTTTGTGTATGTGTTGTGTGTGCCTTCTTACCCGAGGGACATCATAGCAGTATCTCATTTCACATGAAAAGGGCCCGGGCTCGCGGGAAAAAGTTTGTGCGGAAAAAGCACTGCCTCCACAGTGCATCTACCCCCCCTCCCTGTTTTTCAAAAACAAAAAAAAATAAAGAAGAATTTTTGATTACAATAACAAGCCCATAACTTATGCAGGAGTTGTGGATGATGAGCTGATGAAAGACAGCCCCTTTTAACCTTTTTCCCGAATGAGGAAGGAGCGCCCTCCCTTTCTGTTTGGCCACATGCGGCGAGGACGAGTCAGAGACGGGGGTCTAGACGCAGGGTGATACGTTCAGGTTGGGGGGTCTATATTTTCAGTCTGCTGGTGGGAATATATAGTGAAACATGACGGCCTCGTGCTGCAGCTGTTGCAATAATTTCTCCTCTTTGGCTCTGTTTCACTGGCGTCGCCGGAGAAAGACAATTCCAATTGATTCTGCTGCTGTCGCCATTTTTGTCAGGCAAAAATGTTTTGTTCTTACTGCTGGTGTGTGTGTGTGTGTGTGTGTGTGTGTGTGTGTGTGTGTGTGTGTGTGTGTGTGTGAGTGAGTGAGAGTTTACATGTGTGTATGTTGAGGGAAGGGAAGCTGGGGGAATGCTGTTGATGTCGGCTTCGATCAGTGTGACTGCTGGGAGCATCCTGATAGGAAACAAGCGCACCACTTTCAGAGTGGCTGACTACTAATGTGTTCCTGTGTAACACAATACACACTCTCCAACCCCCCCCCCCCAGCTATTTTCACTACAACTACAACACACACTCATTGACTCAAACATACCTGGCACCTTACACACCAGGGTTGCAAAACAAAGGCAGTGCTAATTATTTTGAAGTTCAATACTTTAATGGTTCGCTTAAAGAAGTATTCTACCGTTGGAAAGATGTACTTTTCATAAACTAGGCTGTCTATTCAGTAGAAAGGTCCAAATATTGTTGACATTGGCACTACATGATCAGAGAAAACAGAGAAAATTGGCTGTGGTATTCCCTTCGGCTAAAAAGGTAGACAACCTACAACACCCAGAATGCACTGGCCTTGTTGCAGCCACTGCGTAGACAAAGGGTGACACCATTTTTAGTGATAAAACCTAATGTTACCCTTAAACAGTTTTACTGTGACATAAAAAAACTATTCCTATTGCACATATTTTATGCTCAGATGTCTGAAATATGTCTCCTGCTGATAATAGTCGCCAACAAATGCATTATTTTCCCCTGTTGAGTAACGTTTGCTAAAAACTACAGTGACCAGCTGTTGCAGGAAATGATTTAGCCTTTTTAAAAAATAGAGTGAAACTATATATCTGTGACCTGTTTTTTAATGAAGATTTTCATCTTTAATAGAAACAAATGGGTTTGGGGCTGAGAGCCAGAATCAGTGTGGAGAAGTCAGAAAGTATTGAGAGACAGACTAACACATTGTTGATTTATTCCTTTTTTTGTGGGATTGTTAACAATAATAAATAAATGAATAGATTCTGATAATTATCATTTTACTGTAATCAGTACGTGTACAATATACTGCGCAAAAAAATATAGATGTGAGTTGTGTACAACGCACAGTTTTTAATGTTGCAATATGAATAAAATATAATTAAATGATTGTTGTTTTTTTTTGATGACAACAATAGAACTGTGCTTTCAAATGAGCTTATTATAATCTTCACATTGGGTACCATATTACTGAATATATTCGCTATGTTTCAGTTTACACACAAATAATATCAAGACAGAATCACACATGTGCAATTACACATGCACCCGGGGATATTTGGCACCTTTCCAAATCCCATATCCTGCACAAAGAGCCATTGTAGTTAAATATGATAATGAGCTCAATATGCCCTCCTCAGGAATGTGTGAAAACGGGGTAGTTTCAGTGTAGAAATGCCCTCTTTCCCACAGTCTTAAAGAGCCAGCGGCCCCTCCGAAAACATGACTGGCATACAAATGCCTTTGTGCTTCAGTTCGGGGGCCAGAGTTTGGCGGGTGGGTGGGCGCGAGAGGGCACCCTGGCTGCCGCCCAAAATCCACAATGGCCATATGCAGAGGAGGTGGAGGAGCATCTCCCAAGTGCCAAGAGGTTAACTGTAGACCAGCAGGGACGTGAGCTCTGATTAGTGATGAGTGAATGAGGAAGCAGGCGTTGGGCTCGGAAAAGCACTCAGAAATACGAGCCAAGTTAGTTATGGAGGAGGAGGTGCCAAGTTGGAAACACCACAGGTGGGAGGGGGAGGAGGGACGGCAGTCCGTGGGCAACTATCACATATATACAGTATATATAAGGGTGTGAAACTCCTCAGAACAAAGAACCAATTTGATTTTGTAGTTTTAATCGTCAGAATGGAGAGCAAAAGCAAAAAAAACAATAGAACAGGGGGGTTGGGAGTCCTATTATAACAAAGAGAGCATTCTCAACTAATGTTCTTTCTCATGATATCAAACTTTAATTATATGCTTCTAAAAGCTGCTTCTAAAATGCTTTTATCAGAACAATCAGGGGACATATCTAAGAAGAAATAAGTTAAAATAAATATGTAGAAAACAGATTAAAAAAAACAAACACAAAGGGTTTTAGCAAGCCCACCAACACTAACAAAAAACAGGTTATTTGTCAGTGCCTGCCACTGTTACAAATGATAAACCCACTGTACACTAGCAACTAGCTCTAGCTGGTGAACATAGTGGAGCATTTAGCAACTAAGGAGTCAGATATCTTCTTGAGGACAACAAATAAAAAAGAGAGAAGGAGACTGACCTTACATTCATCAGCGTTACAGAAACACGACTCTCAATGAATGCTAACAATATATTATCAAACATAATATCCACCAAGAGGAATGTTAGCATTCATTTTGAGTCCTGTGTCTCACCACAGATGTCCAATTGTCCAATATTCACTCTCCTTTTACTTTGGCTACACCGACAACTAAGAAAAATATCTGCCTCTAAAGCTGCTTAATACTCCACTATGCTAGCTAGTCGCTAATGTGCTGTTTGGTGATGAGCAGGTAGTGTGCAGACGGTTTATTAGAGCTTCTTCACTGAAAATCAGATGTGGGTTTGTTACTTCGATCCTGACCTCTCACATCACACGACGTCATTTGATCCACTGTTAATATATAATGTTGATTAGTGCAGCTTTAAGTTTAGGTGACTATGACCACTTTTTTAAGGTCAGAGAAAGATTATGGTCAAAGTCAAAAGATATCGAGATTGAGTATCGGTAGGAAATAGGAACAAACAACATTCTGCTTTGTTGACCCATTCATCCATCTCAACCTCCTCCCTAAGAGGTTTTCCAGCTCTCTAACAATGTCCCAAGAGTCGTAATTCACACAGTGACTAGGGGTCCTTGTCAGGCATGTGAGTAAACAACACATGTTGTGTTTTTTCCTATATAGACAGTTTCTAATAAACATTAACATGTTGGTTACCAAAAAGCAAATAATTTAAACGTGCTTCAGAAGAAGATAAATAATTACAATTCAGAGAAAATGAGTGAAAGGGGTCGGAGGTTCTCAGGCGGCAAATGAAATCGCCTAAGTCCTTTTTTTTTCTATTTCCAGCTCTTTGGAATATAGAATTATTGGAGTGTATTAGTTTTGCAATACACAGCATATTAAATATACAATGATACAAAGCTTTCAGTGATTCAGAGCACTTATTCTCATCCCAGACTACCTCTGAAGATCGAGTGAATTGGACTCGATGCTGAAGACAGCAGTTCTCAGCTCAGTAAAGGGTCTGGTTTAGATTTTTTACTCTGCCTCTTCCTCCAGGACCTCTGAGTTGTTAGCCCCTGATTGGTGGTCCTGACCCAGAGGGCCAACCCATTGGAGGTCCCGACAGCTTGGGTCAGTCTCAACCCGGGTATCAGGACCTGTAACAGCTTCAGCTGGATAGGAGAGAAGGGAAACGTTGGAGGAAAGCACTTGTGATCGGAGTGGGGCTGAAATACTTTACAGGCCTGGAACTGTCCTTTGTGTGTTTTTATCAAAACTCTTTTCTTGAAAATGTTCTACCTTCAATGTCGACTTTCCAACCCTACCGGACCAACTACGGGCAATTTAGGGGACTTGATATGACACTAAATTGCAATTAGTCACATTTGAGGATTTAGTATGTCCAAAAATGATTGTCCAAATTCTAATAGATTAGGAAATGCTCACCTAAAGGAGTTTACAGAAGTAAATGCATTCATTTGCATTTAAGTCAACTGTCACCATTGAAAATGATTAGCAGTTCCTGTTTGCATCGTGCCATGTATGCACAGACAACTATAAACGGGTTTCTTTGATACTGAAGAAACGTGATGATTCTCAGGCAAGTTCTGGAGTAACAAGGATAATGATATCCCCGTGGAGTGTAAGTCATACTAAAGTTAATATGGATCACGTGAGTTTAGATGCAAGTTACGGCTTTTAAAGTCCAGTAATACCCAAAGTACAGGTATCAGTGTCTTGGGACGGAAAAAGTGAAATCGGTGCATCCCTACACAAAACAAGAGAAGTATACACACACAGACAAAACAGACAAGACTTTCACACTGGAGACTGGTGTTCGTGTCGCGTCTGAAACGAATAGTGTTGTTGATTTATGTTGAAGTAACGTTTGTGACGTATTTTCCGTACTTTTTATCAAACAAAACATTATCTCTCCCATGTGCCTCACACACACACACACACAAAGGGAGGCACGCTACTGTATTAACAGACATTCAAAGCTTCATTGAAAAACCTCAATAAAAGCTTTGAACGGAAAACGCGCCGAACTCTGATAGCGTTAACAGTTGTGAATTCAAACAAAACCACTTGCTTCGGTTTAGGAAAAACACCACAGTTAAATGAATAGTCAGGTTAAAGAAAACATCATGATTGGGTTAAAAATAAGTAAGTAAAGGTAACAAAATAACGCACATAACTTTGGGACATGGACATCAGCACCAATCATTATTTAGCTTTTTGCTTTTTTGTTATAAAGATGTTTCATATCAGTGCTATACTGCTTAACATTGACTGAATTTGTTGAGTTCCCCCCCGTTACATCACTGATCAAAAGTCCAAACCCTCCCAGATTCCATTTTCAGATAAAAACAGGAAACTACACAAACACCGACACATTAAAATGCATTAATCCGTGTCCCTCATTTTGATACGTTTCTGCTCATCAGCATGGTGGAAAGCAAGTGTGTGTATGTGTGTGTGATTTGAGACATCACTCTGAGGTTCCAGTGGGCCACCGCGCGGTCAGGGTGTCGTTGTAAAAGTCCAATCAGCGTGGGGGAAAACAGCAGGGCTCACAGCAGTGGATCTATCTTCAAGGCCAGACAGTACAGAATGATGAAAAACCTCAGGTCTGAAAGAAATGTTCATCCTTATACAAAAACCGGTCATTATCGACTCACCCCCATGTCAGAGGAAACTTCTGAAGTTCGTACAACCTCCACTGAACCTTTTAACAACTTACCAACTGCACTTCCAACTCCTCCCCGTCTCCCTAACCGGTGGTTTGTTTCTCAACTTGTGCAGGTTATATATATATATATATATGTTGTATATTTAGCAATTCCCAATTCTCCAATGGGCCTCTGTCGTAGCACCAACTGTGGATGCTAGAACTGTGAAAAAGCTGCCTAAGCCTTTATATTGTGACAGAATGAAGGAATGTTTTCTGACTCACAGGATGTAGAAGGTGTGTATAAGTCTGCCATTGGCCGCCTTTCAGATGGAATTCTCCTCAGCTTCCGCTATCTATTTTGCAAGGGCATCGTCGCTGCATCTTGGGCTGCCCAAGACAATTGTGATGAGTTGAAAGAAAACAAAAAACCCACAGCATTTTATTTCCCTTGAGGCCATAACACACCGGGCGTGTGACGAATAAATTACATGTAAATGTAAAATGCTCGCCACTACCAGGATCCTATTGACCCAGATCAGCATCTGGTAGTCTGTCTGAGGGGAACTGTTAAAAAGCCAGTTGGCAGTGTACTGTAAAGGCTTATGTCTAGGGCTTTTATTGTGAAAGGTAAGATCGGAAGAAGTGGATGTGGTATGCGCTGCCTTTGTCAAGGACCATGGTGCTTCCATGTTGTTGTACGATATAAATGTATGAATTAAATATGTCCTCTCCGCACAACGTGATTGGTTGAACTCTTCATCTGCAGTGCGAAAGCTCAGAAAAATCAATCTAGTTCCAAATGAAAATGACCGCTTTTTTCCCCATGAAATATACGCATTCCGTCAGTTCTTGCAGTCGTAAAATATCGGGTTCACATTGGAGTTAGTGGACTGCCCGTGGCGTTTTCACTAAAGGGTGCCCTTTGTGTCCATATCAGATGCCGAGGGCCGTGACAAAACTAAGACCGGGCTGAAATGGTATAATAGTTTGACTTCAAAACATGTGGGTTGTGTTGCACAAATTGTTGAGAGCAAACCAATCGCGAGTTACACACACTGCCAACTGAAAATGCCGTACAGTCGCCATTCTCGGTGCACCTTGTGCTTTGTGGAGTTGACTACACTGAAGGGCTCCTCTTTCTGCAAATTTTCCAAGTGTGTGAGGCAATGCTGTCTACAACCAATGTTTTTAAAATTCTTGCTTTCTGTGATATTTACACATGGCAACCACAGATCAGGCGTGTACACGTGTTAATAAAAAGGCAAACCTTAATGGCTGGTCCCCTGATGGCATTTGACTCACACAATTGAATACATCTCTATATACATTATATATATTATATATAACATTTTAAATGATATATTATGTATTAATCAGAGCGCATATATTTTAGTCGTATTCACAGCTCATCAGTTTCATGTCCAGAGGTGTTTCTGTGACTCGGTTGCTTCAACATGAAAGTGGCAGATTCACTGATTTTAAAGAGAAAGATAAGACGTGTCTTGATGTACATGACAGATGACAGCTCATATCCGGTATTTCAAACCTGTCTGTTAGAATGTAGAGTATAATATTTTGGAAAGTGTGCTTTTTAAAAAAAGTGACAGTCCAGTAAACCCACGAATCGTCAGTGTTACATTTCTGTTTTTGTCGTGGTTCGGCTGTGCCTCTCCTTCATTTCTATGGTTTTCTGTTGTTAACCCCTTCCTTCTGTTTCTTGCTTGGTCCCTTGTTGGTTTTCCTCTCTCTCTATCTCTTTCTCTCTCTGTGTGTTTGTCTGGGCGTGGCACTTCATCTCACTCCTGCTGCCAATCCACCTGCACACCTGTGACCCGTCCACTCATCAAGATCCTGCAGTATATATACCCCAGCTCTACACACCAATCTTCGCCATATTGTTCATTTTGACAACATTGTACTAACGCTACAGACAGTTTCTCTGTCAGTTATATCCTTGTGTTTGCTTGAACTCTGTATTTATGTGCCTCAAGTCCATTCTCCGCCTGCCTTGCCAAGAGTCTTGCCGGTCTGCTTCCCAGATGACAGCTGAGCTCTCTGCCTGCCCCGCACCAACTCTCTCCACACACTTCTCCAATAATGCTGCTTGTGAACTAATAATGCAAACCTCTGTCTGAGCTATGGGTCCAAAATCCATTCTATGCACCAGTTTGTGTAGGGATTAAACATCTTAATTAGTCTTAATTTTATTTATTTTTACTTTGGACAACAGCTAAAAAGCTAAGCTAGCCGTCTCCTGGCTCTATCTTCGTATACAGCATGTAGGCATGAGACTTAATATCGATATTCTCATTTAATTTATGTCATGAAAGTGTGGAAATGCATTTCCTAAAATAATGAACTATTCTTAAGACAGAATGAGTAATATTTTCCTTAAAAAAACTCTATATAAACTCGTACAAAAATAATCCCTCTCAATCATCACTTATGACCCACAAGAGGTTTGTGGTAGTAAGACTGCCCTCTGCCTGTTTTTTTTTATTTTACAGTTTTCGTTATGTTTCTGGGCGCCAACCTCTATAAAAACATAGCGACCGGGTGCCAGATCGTAAGCACGCATCCAAGAGAAAGCTATAAAAATGGTGGATCAGCGCGGAAATAAAGCGCAAATATAGTGAGGCGAGACGCCAAGCAGACAAATCTTGTTTCAAAATGAGAGTGAATATGGGGTTTGCTTTCACCTGCTAGTGAGCACCCTAGTGAGTGCCCTTCTGGTGTTGTTGAGTTGGGGAGGTTTTTATATCTCTTCAGCAGGCATGGCATGTGACTGCACAAACCCGACTTTATTAATCCTGACTGGGAAGATAGTAAATTAGTTTAGTGAAACTGATCGAATCTGTAGTGTCAAGCCATGCATAAGTGATGATCAGTAAATCTGACTTTTTTTTAATCCTTTGAAGATTACTACTTTAAGGTCATTGATGACCTCCGTGTAAGACCTTCCCTCTCCTCTATCCA
>NW_022280044.1:6152431-6153931 GCF_004355925.1 Anarrhichthys ocellatus | reverse complement strand
CCGGCAAGGGCAGATGGGTGTCCACCCAGGCAGACCCCAGGGTTTGTTTGACACCCAGCTGGGAACTCGGGCTGAGCCCTGAGGCAGCCTCGGCATCATCAGCGTTCTGCCACGGGTTTGTAAGAAACGAGGGGAACTTTTTTCTGCCTATAAATCTTCCTGAAATAACCCTGTCACAAGAATTAGCTATTTTTTCTCCTTTCAGTAATGCCTGCCGTATGCTTTCTCCCCGATGGTTACCAGTCTGTCTGGAGGATGCTGCTGTCGAGGTCACGGAAGTCATGCTGCAGATAATATCCAAAGATAACATTGTTTGATTTCCTGCATGTGACGGGTATATATATATATATATATATATATATATATATACAGTATATATACATTAAGAACTATGAAGTTAGATCAGGCGCCTTAGTTGGAGAGTCATGCTTGAATGTGAAACCCATTTGATGCACATGCCTGTCCATCAGTTCTGATTAGTTCTGCTCTATTTTATTCAATTCAATAGACAATACAACATTGTCTATTGATTGAGGAATAAGGAGGTCTTAAAAGGTTCTGGAGAAAAGAGTGGAGGAAGCGTGCCTACAGAAACAACAGTATTTTCATTTGATTTCAGTTAATCATAGTTTTTTTTTGTGTGTTGTAATAATTTGAGGTTTTACATGGCATATTAATCATGCAGTTTATCAGAATGAGGATATCAATAAGGGCTATAGAAGGATATACAAAGTGTTGTCTTAAAGGATATGTGTTTTTACCATTTGAGTGAAACAATCCTTTAAAGTTGCTCAGTTTAAATGTCTTGGTTATATTTTTTTAATGGTTGAATATTTTGAATTCTGCTTCTCATTTGCTTTAGTTCTCAATTATATTTTGTGACCCTTCACACATTTCCCATGTTTTTTTGTAAAATGCAGTTGACACCGTCTCATGTTACTGCAGGTATTTTGTTGTCTCTGGAATTTGTCTTTATTATGTTAATAAAGACATTCATATATGCTGTAAAATATATAATCTGCTTTCCTGTATGGCAACAAAAACATTTTCTGATACTTCTTATATATAAGTGCTGCAAATTTCAATTTAAATCTACTTTTCCATTAACATCTTAAGGAATTTTCTATTCTCTTTGTTATAAGTTTTTTTTTCCTGCCAATTTCTGTTTCATCCACTCTTTGTCAGACAGGGTTTAATCCCATTTATTACATTCTTTTTTTTAAAGGGCTTTCTTTTTCCCCCCTCCAAGGTCTAGGACTGGGCCATTGTCAGTATGTACATTAACGTCTCCTCCGACCATTCCCTCGAGCCACTCCAAAGAGCAGGGATTAATATCAATTATGGACGGGTGGGAAAGTTCCCCACCATGTGCCAGATCCTTAATAGGGACATGTGTAAGTCATTACCTCAACACTTTGGGCTCCCAACACAGTTAAAGTATGTGTGTGTGTGTGAGAGAGAGAGAGAGAGAGAGAGAGAGAGAGAGAGAGAGAGAGAGAG
>NW_022280044.1:6143810-6152421 GCF_004355925.1 Anarrhichthys ocellatus | reverse complement strand
AGAGAGAGAGAGAGAGAGAGAGAGAGAGAGAGAGAGAGAGAGAGAGATGATTGATGATAAGGAGGACCAGAGTAAAGGGGGTAGTTGGGGGTTTCTCTCTAGTTTGATAAAGCTAAGAAAAAGCAGAGAAAGTGGGTTTAGCTTCTCGGAGAAGCGTCTGTTTGTCTTTGAAATGTGACGAGAGGCTCTATGGTGACAAACCTATCAGAACTTTTAAAAATCTCTTTCTCGGCATCCATCGCTTTCTCACGCACCCACATACAAACACACACACACACACACCTTCGTCAGTCGGCCTGGTTCCATCAGAGCTCTGTGTTGTTGAAGGCCTAAGCGCAGACAGCTCTGACACAGCTCCTCGCTCCTCTTTCCCTTCCCATTCCTGATTCTGTGCATGGCAGATCACAGTGCTGCCGGCCTCTCTGGCTGCCTCACAGGCGCAGCTGGAGAAAATGCGGGCCGTCTGATGAATGGGCGCCATAACGGGGGTCCGAGAGATATATGGCTTCGCCAATACTGGCCCTGGTCTCATTAAAATATGGAATAACTGCCAGTCGCTGTCGACTGGTGTTGAATATAAAATGCACAGTGATATAACTTGTTGTGGATATTGGCAGTTTGAATGCCTTTACTTATCTTTTCACTTATGTCCTCCTTGATGTATTTCGAGGCCTGTCTGGAGCTTGACACCCCTGTAGGATTTTCCCTCCACTAGTAGAGTTATAGAGCCCCACAGTGACTAAATGCTGCTTTACAATAAATGTTTCTTCAAATATCATTCCTCTTGAAAAGACCAAGATTATAGACAAATACTGATTAAAGTAGAGACGAAAAGCCGGGGTCTTCTCCCCTAGAAACATTTCAGAGTTTCAGAGACTTTGTTCCCTGCATTCTAGTGACTTTTAAAGAATGGAACTATAATATATTGAGTATACCGCAACAGCAGGAATGTTGTGGAATTTTACTTTGGATTCTAAGGAAAGAATACAGATTAATCTGCCTCTTCGGCATGAATTTTTGTGAATCTCTGGCATAATACTAATCAGTTTTCAGTCATTGATTTATTTCTTTGACTCGTACATTTTGCCCCTTTAAGAGTCTGTGCACGACAGTGCCCTCTGCGGCCATCTACAAATGCTTATTGTAGTTAACAGTGCGATGCTTTGCAGCCTGTAGCACCATCCTTGAGGGAGCATAACCCTCATTTATCAAAAGCAACGCGGCAAATTTTACAAAATGCATGTCTGCTTCCTGTAAAACTTTCTGTAAGAAATGGAAATTGTTCTTTCCGGGACATCTGAAATTTGCTGAGTATTTCTTTCTCCTCTCTCACTGAGGAGGATGAGGCAATAGCAGCTCTCTTGAGACAACATATGGTGGAGCAGTTTTGTTGCCGGGATTGGAAACAGTAGACTCTTAGAGTCATAAGGGTGTATGTACTACCTGTACTTCTTTGTAGCGTCTTGGCTAGTTGCCTGACAAGACTGCCGTTACGCTAAACACTCCCTGACTCCATACTATATACCCAGAAACATTTAAGTTTCGACAAGTAAGTGAATAAACGTATTTCCCAAAAATGTATAAGGAACTATTCCTTTGAAATAAAGCAAAAGACACAAGTCTCTTAGTTCACTTGAGGCTAAATACCGTGTTAGCATATATAGCAGCTCATCTGTATCTGCAGTTCTGCCAAACTATATCCCTTTGCATCCTTCTCCGTCTCTCTCCACAGAGACTCGCAGTGCTCTGGACGGATGACCTCGCTCGCAGCCAGCACTGTGGAGCGACCTTAGCCAGCCAGCCAGCCAGGCTCCACGTTACTCCCAGCGCTCTCCGCTGATTATAGTGGGTGGATAGGAAAGATGTGGAGGTGCTGAGGCCCAGACACGGAGAGCCATGAACACTGGTGCTGCTGCTCTGTGGAGCCCAGACAATGCGTTTTTACAAGAGGGATGGATCAGCACGCCACATAGAAGCCAATAAATCCACACCGCAGTGGAAGGCAAGACAACGCAGCGCCATTGTGTTGGTGTTGCTCTTTGTTTTATGCTCTGCATGCGTATATGTGTCTGGGCTCACATGTCTGGATGTTTCTGTGTGTGTGTGTGTGTGTGTGTGTGTGTGTGTGTGTTTGTGTGCATTTAAGTGGTGGCCCTCGTCACACAGCTACTATTGTTGCAAGCCTCTCCGCCTTCCCTCACAGTGCCTTAGCGGTGCAGGAGAAGAAGAAGGGGAAGTGGGAGGGAGTGCATTGTTGAGTTGGACTGGCAGGAGAGGGGAGGGGGTGAGGAGGAGTAAGAGGAGGGGAGGAGGTGATGCGAGCCTGGGCAGACTCCTCGGAGCCGGACGAGAAGCTCCGATTATAGTGGCGGGGGACCGCAGCGAGACGTCGCCCAGCAACCCCGGCAGCTCTGCCCGTAAATCATGTCACCAGGGCTCCTCGGCGGCGCCCCTAGCCTCCCATCCAGTCTGTCAGCATCCCGGTTGGGGCACTGAGACCAGGGGGCTATCCGGGCCCAAGGGTTAGCAGTACCAGAGCTGGGGACGAGGACATTTTGGTCAGAGTGTGTTAAAGATACACCTCACCAGCCTTCAAAAATAGAATATCTCGCTCTGAAATCCATCCTTGGTGAATTCAATGTTTCCAATGAGTGGGAGTATTTCCTCACCCTTGGCCTTTTTGAAACTTGAAACAGAGCTTCTTTAGTTACAGCTCATATAGCTTCAGCAGTGTGTCTCTGTTTCTCCAGTAATGTGCACAATAGACTGAAAGTGTGCTACAGAATAAGTAAGAGATCAGTGTCCAATTAGGAGAAATCCCAAAGATGAAAAAAGAAAATCCCCTGACCATTCTTTCACTCTCACTCATAAAAGTCAAGTAAAAATTGCTGAAATTCAATCCTTCATTTTTAAAGGGCATCATATCTCTCAATCATGAGGGAAAATGACTGTAACTCACACAGCAGAGGGTTCTTTGAAACTCTCACAAAGGGTCATCGACTGTTCATTTCTACTGACAGCTTACACCCGCTTTCAAACGGTTGCTTACCCTTCAATAATCCTACACTCTTACCAAAAATGGGTTCGTCCAAAAATGGTTCAGGTTTGCAGTGCTGCATAATCGTTCAACGAACCATTTAGGATTGCTCGAAATGCTACAAACGAAGTCTTTTAAGTTCTTCTCACTGACTTTGATAGTTTGATGCATTTAAAAAACGTATTCTATGGTTGAGATCGAGTCTCAAAACAATTTGGGTTCTCTGTGTACTTGAAGATACAGTGAGGTTGCACTCAGGTTACCGTGCTGAAGTGCTAATACTGGCGCCGGCAGGTACACTGCCATTCTATAAGAATTCTTGAAGAAATGAATAAACTGCAGCCAGTGATTGGGAGAAAGACAGACAGAATTATGACCTGTTCTCTTTTCTTCTCCCTAAATGAGGTGTTAGCTGAGATCTTTTTAACAGCCACAGTGGTTTTGATCCTGATTTTTGCCACGAGTCATTACCCAGCAAGCATTCGATGGATGTCAAATAGCGGGAGGTGGCCAAGTTCAACATTAACCTTACAAAAAGCTCAAAAGGTTCACAATATGAAATTACCAAACGAGAGACATTAATATTAAAACAGCTTTGGAAAGTGGTTTGGAGTGCTGGTGTGCTGGATGTTAAATAACCAGACTTTTTGTGTGTCGTTAAATGTTAAGGTCTAATCTTTTAATCTGTCCTTTTGACTATTTACCAAATCTAATGTGGATTTCTATAACTGGATGATAATTTGAAAAAAATGCGTTTGTTTTGTGTGCTTTTTGAAAGTTGTCTTTAAGTCCAAAACTGCCATCTTGTCTCCCTAATTTAATCTGATAGACCTCATTGGCCTGGATGAGTGGCACCCTGCCCATCTCTATCCAGGCCCGGGCCATGCTAACATGTCATTTGGATGCCCCTACTTGCCCTCTTAGCGTCCCGCAGCTTCTGGCAACCCTGCAAAACCCAAAGCCGACGTCTCGTTAGCATGCTGGTGGCCGCTCGATCGCGCCGTCGAGCAAGGTCACCTGGAGACTGAAGGTGGTCGGAGTGCACCGGAGTGAGTGGGTGCAGGCGGGGCGGACGGTGGAGGAATGAGGGGGGCAGTCAGTTTGTGCTATTAGCATTCACCAGCTCCCCGCACATTGCTAAATTTTTCAGTAACCTCCAGCTGCTTGATGTTGGATCAAATCACCAGAGAGGCTCACCGCGTGCCTATCTGCCTTACCACCACTCCCCCCCCCCCCAAACCACCCATCACACCCCCTCCCTCCTCCCTCCCATCTTCTCCCCCTCTGGAGTGCCGTCTCATCCAGGCCTCTTCACTTATTCATGTGTTTATTTATTATTTCATCGGCTGCGTCTGAGCCGGAGAGAGGAGGAATCTAGTTGTGAGAACAGTCATTAATTCATTAAAGCCTCTTCCTCTCTCCTCTTCTATCCATCTATCTTTATCCCCCCATCTCTGTCGGAGAGGAGCCTTTCCCCCCCTGCCACAAACACACGCTCCTATGGGCAGCCCTCTGTTGCCCTCCTGTCTTCTACTCCACCTTCAACCTTTCTATTTTTTTCCATTATGATTTTCCATCAACCAATTCCTCTGATTCACATTTTCTCCCCCCTGCCTGTTGATACATTGGAAGACAGGAGCTTGGCAATGTTCAAAGGCATAGAAGGGAAAAGAGGAGCTACCCAGTGATCGAATCTGATATCTGGGAAAAAAGAAAGTCTATCTGGATATACAGTATTTGCTGATCAACAAGAGCTGTGGAACCATGAAGAAGCTCTTCCTTCCCTCTTCCATCTGGATGTCCATTTTCTTCTCTGCCATATCTTTACCCCCATAGGAAAAGGGTTTTACAACTCCAAAGGCTGGGTCATTCGAGTTCAGCCTGGACCTGAATAGTGTTCAAGCATTCCGGCGCTTAAAGCAGATGCGTGAAATAAGATTTAACTGTCAACAGACCGAGGCGAGACAAATGCCAAATTGACGTATGACGCTGTGTATGTATTGCATCTTGATTTGAAAGAGTTACTCTCGCCATGGGTGTGCGAATGACGAAGAAAGTGTTGCTTTGTGACTAAAACAAGAGCAGCCACTTCTGCCAGGCTCCCTCACATTTTGTATTCTTTTGTCTGTCTCGGGTGAATGGACCCGGTGATGGGAAGGAGAAATATGTACGGACGTCACTTCTTGTATTTTCTGCTGAGGCTTTTTCACTCCAGGTGTAGCGTTATTCTTACCAGTACGCATGTCTCCTCTCTATCATGTTAACATCAGTAATCAGACTAGTATGCCAATGTGTGTATGTGTGCGTCCTCAGGGGCCAGTGTAGGGGCCCCGGTGGCTGCTCTAAGGGGTTATGTATGGGAACGGGGCTCCGAGGCACTGGAAGGCCTGTCTGGGTTATTAATGACAGCGATAGACCGGACCTCACACACTCCATCACCTTGTGCCTTACACACCACCAGCTCATCTACCACATTGACATCTGGCAGCCTCACCCCGCCTTACCCCGCCTCACCTCGCCTCCAACTCTGGACAGGAGCAATGCTTTCTGGGGCCCCAGACAACATTTTGGCTTGGCTGTCAGCCTCCTCTCAGCCTGAAATTGCTCTTAGTCAGTTCATATTCATGACATCATGGTAGATGTTACACCAAAGGTTTAATCAATTAAGAGTGACTGCCTGCTCACCTAAAAAACATGTTACCATACAACGAAACTGCGTTGTCAACTACGTTTTTAGGGAACATCATTTCTCCTAGATTACGTTTGTATTTGATGTTTCACAAATACGTTTAATTAAAGTCCACAAAGAGAAGAGGTTGGGTGGATGGATGGGTCAAACTTGGGACTCTCATCTAGGAGACCATTGTTTGTGTCCTCCGTGAAACTAAAAGCAATGTTCTTTTGTGTTGCTGAGAATTATCCCCAAACTCAGCAGTTGAACTTATTAGCCGCTTTTTGATCTTAGTTTTAGATTTAGAAGTTTTCAGCAAATAAAAAGCTCTTATTAAACCACTGTACACTATCCTGCAGGAAACAGCATGCAGAAAACGATAGCAACTAGCTAGCGATCATACAGTTTAGCATTTAGAAGCCAAGGAGCGAGATATTTCTTTCAGGGGTTGGTGGAGACCAAAACAGAGGTAGAAGGAGCATGACTATGCCTGCTTGATGTGTAAACAACATGGTAAGCAACTGTTTGCTAACATATTAGCTGCAACAACTTTATTAGGTGATAACTCAGTAGGCCTATGTCAGTGTTGTGTTTACAGCTTGTTTTGCTGTGCTTGTGGGGGACAAGTAACTCTTAACTCTTAACACCACAAATTGTCCCATGCCACCTTGTAAGTTAATCACCACATCCTCTGTTCCCTTCAGAAATTTGTTACGAGCCATAGTCTCTACTGTGATTGATCGCTTTTCTTACAGAGTCTTTGCTCAGGAAAATCAAAGCAGCAGAGCTCCTTCCGTCCACGGGGAGTCATATTCTCTGCCATTTCTCAAAGAGTTTAGCTCAATATGAGAGGACAACGAAACACATGGGGGGGGGGGGGGGGATCAGGTTGGGATTTAGTTTGTGGATGTTTCAATTGATATTTAGAAGGGATCAAAAATGAATTCGCTACACTACTTGCTGCTGAGAAAATAATAACATTACCATAAAGCATTACTGATTTTCCAGGGCATTATGATGATCCTTGGGCTGTAATTATCAGTTGCAAGGTCAAAGTAAACTGAAAGACACAGTGTCTTATCAACAAATGTAAGCTTAGTGGCAGCAGTGGTATTAGAGAAGAGTCTTTTTAAAGAACTCCACTGACCACTGTATTAAAATGGTTTACAGCCAACAAAGCAATGATTGTTTCTTTAGTTTTCATCCCACAAATGATCAGTATACGTATTAAGAAGTTAAAAGGTTAGCGAGTAAAGGGGGTAACTTAGTGTAAGTTATTTTGAAGTCGCTGTTGAACATAAGTATTGTTCTTCAAATCACTGAGTATCTATTTAATAAATACAAGGAACATAAGCAGCACTTATTAATACAGAATTAGAGTGGTCTATTGTTCACACTTTTCAAACTGTAGTTTCAGGGTGTATTAGAGTTTATTACAAAGTAGTCATTTGAAAAGTAGTTGAAGTGTAATTTAATCACTAAATGATGTCCCCTTTTTCACGATACTTCTTCTCTTGTAAGTATCTAGTACGTTTTTCCTTGGTACCCGGTTTGTACACAATGTTTGCTGTAACTCGCAGGCTTTAATCTAAAGCCTCAATCAATGATACTGCTCCTTCTCAGCTCCCTTCACATATTCCCATGCCAGTAGAGCTGCCAGTCAACCCAGCAGAGGACGAGGGCAGAAATGAACGGAAACAAGAGCAGGAATGGGGTGAGATTGGCAGGCGCGAGGAAGGCCACAAAGGGTGAAGGAATATGAGTCAAAGAGCCAACTGAGAGGTGTGTGTATGTGTGTGTGTGTGTGTGTGTGTGTGTGTGTGTGTGAGGAGGAGGAGGAGGAGGCCTGATAGAGAGTGGGAAAGAGAGGTGGGAAAAGAAAAGAGGGGGAGACCGATGAGAGCCGAATGAAAGAGAGAATGAAAACAGAATAAAAATAGAGGCTGAGAGGAATCCTCATTTTTCATTTCAGCCGGCGGACTTGATGCCTCGAGATCAGACAATCAGACCTGATGGCTTTGGGAGGCTCAGTCAGCTTAGGGCTCGGAAAATGATGGTAGGATGATGAGGAGGGTTAGAGAATCTCAGCAAGGAATAGAAGCAGGAGGAGGAGGAGGAAAGAGAAATGGTATTGGAGTAAATAACAGCAACACAAAAGGACAAAGGATTCACAGATGGAGATTGCAGAAAAGCCGAACCACTGGCAGGGGAAGTGGGGTGAGTTTTTTTTTCCCCGCTGAGGGCGATGTGTGGGTTTGGAGTGGATCTGCGTTGTTTAGTGTCACCAAACAGACCCCGAGCACCAACCCCTCCCATGGGCGTAAACAGCCGAGTCAAAGGTGAAGGGCAGCGGGGAACAGATGGACAGATGGAACTATGGAATTTCTTCTTTTAGGAAAGCCGTCAGCGCTGGGTTTACGTGTCCTTCACCCCGATCCTGCAGGAGTTGCATTAAAACACCGCCCCCCCCCTCCCCTCCTTCTCCCCCCGTTTTCTCCCGCTCTGTCTCTCCTTCTCTCTCCACCCCCTCTCTCATTAAAACTGTGCGCCTCGGCTTCTAATTAAATCCCACTTGAAAGTCTTAAAAGTCAGACTCAGATTGATTCAATTTGCATTTCTGAACAGGGAACATTGCCTAAAAGGATTAATAAATTGGTTGAAAATGCCTCTTTCTGCAATGTGCTGTTGTTGCTTGTAAGACAACACCCATCCAATACCTCTTTTTCTTGCATTCTTTCACTCTTTTCTACACATTCACTCTCTCTCTCACTCGCGCACACACACACACACACACACACCAACACACACATAAACGAGTGAATAGGAGTGAAGCCAGTTGCCCATTCATCCATTTGTCCTGAAACACACACACACACACACACACACACACACACACACACACA
>NW_022280044.1:6117699-6143800 GCF_004355925.1 Anarrhichthys ocellatus | reverse complement strand
GGGGGGCAATTGCTCAAACGAGGCACGCTGGGGGATTAAAAAAGCAATAGGAAAATTGGCATGAAGAACCTCAGCGATGTTGACGTGCCGTTGATGACTCACTTGGGTGATAATATGTGAGGTGCACCGTCGTTGGAGGAAGACTAGCCACGGGTCGATGACTCTCCTCTCTCCCGGGGGCACACCGAGTCAGCTAACTCACCAACCCGAGTCCCAAGACCTCACAGCCGCTCCTCACATTCAATGTGAAGTGGCTATTTATGTCCGCACACCCAGCTTTGATCCTGCTTATGCCGTAATTACAGGCTGCTATTGTTGGGAACAGATGTAGCTCTGAAACGATTAATCGTTCGACAGAATACTAACCCTGGGCTTTGGGAAACTGTGATGGGCATTAATCTCCATTCATCTGAAACAATTAAGGAACTTTTCATAAAATCTCTTCCCTGGACAGCATTTGTGAAGAAAGATCTTATGGCAGCTGTAATGCATAGCAGGTCTGTCAAGCCTTGGATTTCTCCAAACGTTGAAGTGGTGTGTATAGGACTGTATGACTACACACTTGAGCAAAAGTGTAAGGAATGGATTAAATCATGTTTATTTGCACAAAGATGAGCATTAGGGGGGCCAGGGGGGCCACGGCCCGGGTAACTCTTGGAGTCTGATATAACATTTTTATTAATAAAAGCCTGAATTGTATCAGTTATGTCAAAACTTGTGCTTTAAATGAGCAAAACAATATTGGTCCCTCCCACTGACTATTTTACCGATCACATGCATTGTTTATCAAAACGTTTGAGAACCATGAACAGTGCTGCTTGTCGTGTGTAGAGGGTACCTGTGTTGTAGGTGCTGTGCTGTAGTACTGAACAGCAGCAGCAGAGGAGATCAGCGGAGGGAGTGTTTAGATTGCCTCTCAATGGCTCTCAACATGGCGGTGCCTGAGCCGGCGACCCGTAGCTAACGGTGCTAACAGTGCTAACAGTATAAACTACGGCAAGCGTGGGGACAGAACTATCAATGTTGACCTGAGAGGGAGGGTGCTACGCTTTCCGCGATCACGCTTGTCGTCCATTATCGGTCAGGGTTGGATTTATGAAATTCAGTCTGTGGACCTAACAGCATAGCCTAAATAGTTAGCCAGTGAATTTTCTTCCTCAGGAGGTTCTAATGAAAATTAGACCACCTTACCGATGATTTCATTCACTAGGAAACAACCTAATTAGAGAATGAAATGTGGTATTCCCATCATGTTCACATCCACTGTACTCGGTTCCACAAACAAAACCGTTCCTTGCATCTGGTGGATTTGGCTTGAAATCCCATTTACTTGAATACACAAAACTGACATGAAACCATTTGGTGTGATTCATTCGTGCCCTCCAGCAGCTCTCTGCTCTAGTGTTTCATCTGTTTTCTTTCCATTTCAAAACCCAGTTTCATGTTTATGTTACACTTACTGCTGGCTTACTGTAAGACATATTTCCCATAATATTTCAGTTGCATGGAAACTATTGCCTAGACGTTGATCCATGCTTGAGACAGCCTTTGTTTCCGACGCCATCAGATTATCACTGCTTCCAGTTTATAGCGTCATATTATCATCTCAGTAATGGCTCCTTGGATGCTGAAGCAGCATATGGCCTCTCCTCACTGAGGCCACTGGATGTGTTCTCATGTGTTGACCTCAGATTCAGGACATCGACACAACCGGCGCTAAACATGGCTCTTAACTTAGAACAACACTGACCTCAAGTGGTTGTTTAACAGCAACTCATTAAATAGACTAGAGCTCTCTACATTGTTTTTATGATATTATGCTCTGATCATAGTAATTATCGAGCACTTGAAATGGTCTCATCCTGCTTTTATGATGCGTTATAATGTTGCATGAGCACCACTGCAGGTAAAGTGTTCCAGCCGCACAGCAAACTGTGTTTGTGCTCAGTGTTCTGCTTCACTTCCTCAGTCAGTGGAATTATGCTTGTGTGCATTCCACTATTTAGTCAGTAAATGTCATAGAGAAAAGAGATGAACTTTAATGAATGAGGCTAAACACTATGTGGGTACAGGGCTGGATTAACCTGCCAGGAGGGCAAAAATGATGATGAGGGCCGCTTTTGACCCCCTCTCTAAATGTATGTTCATCATATTTTGCCTTGAGCCCCAGAAACTATCCAACAATCTCATTCTGAAGTAATCATCTCTGGCTCTATGTAGTAGAGATATAAAGTGCCATAATAATAATAATGACAACTGTAAAAATTTGTAATTTTTGAATTGGAAGTATTTTTTCCTTTGACCTAATTAACACACTTGAAATGTTAACCCTCCTTTTTGAACATTTGCTGAAGGAGACAAAATGCAGAATTGAAAAAAAACTTAAAACATTGTTATAAATATTTCAAGTTATATGCATGAACAAACACAGTAGTCTGAATATGAATATTATTATATTCCTTTTATGTGCCCAAAAGTAATTTACAGAGAAATAAATATGTATTATTATTATTATAATTACATAGTGACATGGCTTGTCGTGTTTGGGGGTTAATTGGGGAGATATAAAACTCCAATCACAGATATCCAAATAAACATGTTTTTAAACAATCCTCATTAAATTTGTCAAAAAGTATGAAAGTGATGAAACTATTTTGAATGTGTTGTTTGAGCTTTTTAAAAGGGTCCAGGTTCGGCAGGACCCAAAACAAAACATTCGGTAAGGTCCTTGTCATTTGGTTATCAAGTGAATGATCACAGACCAGCTGACTTTAAGTGATGGGGTCCGTGTTTGAGTCATTTGGAATGGGCTGTTGGAGAGGCAATGTCAAGTGTTCAAACCAAGGTTGATTCAATATATCTGATGTAAAACGTCCTGACTGGAGTGAATTACATGCGCACCTGGAGAAGGCACAAACAGGAAATACAGTTTGGGCCTTCCAATGCTTACAGCAGGAGAATTCCATTCCGTAATGCATCATGATTTGGAACAGTGTCACAATGTTCTCCGTGTTGAAGTATTCTTGAGGTCCATCAAAAGCTTAGACACTTGCACAGGTTGACTTTGAGCAGCGCAGCAGGAAAAGGTAAGATGCTCGGTCCACTGCTGTATATTTGCACACACTCATAAGCTTTGTCATCATCAGCGTAGTGGCAGCACTGCTCCCTTGCCGTGCCTCGTGGCTTTGATTGATCATTGTTTTGATCATCCGTGACTTAATGATTTATCAAGCCTCCGCGTGTTCATTTATCTATTTAGCACACACTGACGCCCCCTTATTATCATCTCACACTGTGTATCTTATGCTGAATCACACACACAATAAGCTTCCAGACAACTTACTGTGTGTGTAAAAGCTCACATGTTCACCTGGAAAATGCATAGTTTTCTAAGTTATTGTTTTGCTGCATTGTCCAACAGTTTTTGTAATTCACAGCAAAATGTACCACTGGCCCAGAAGCCCAAAACCTTTGAGGTGGAGGAAAATGAAGTGGAATAGCTTAGAATAATGACTTTTACTGTTACACAACATAAAGTAATCAACAAATACATCATACTAAATATATTCTACTTTAATTAAATGATATTTAATTATCGATATTGGTATCAGCCTCAGTGCTAATTACTGTAATCATAGAAAAGGATAAATGGTAAATGATGTTTGTGATATTTCTGTGATGATTACACCATGAGGTGATGATATCAAGTCAATTTTTTTGCAACTTGAACAACTATATGTCACTTCTGACCTAATCTCACTGACCCAGTGTGGTCTGTTTCCTCTCTATGACACCCAGTCTGTCAGCGAACAGGACATTGCCAGAAGCTCGACTATGGAGCTTACATTGGCAATGAGACACGACACCTCGAGTTCAAAAGAGGTGGAAGTAGATACAACAGAATTTACAGCTAACAACGTATACACTGCTTTAAAAATGGTCGCTTCGGGTGGTCAATATTATTATTTCAGATTTGTTGTTTCGTCTGATAGTCTAATTGTCTGTCGACTGAGTAATGATTATTAAATCAAAGCCAAACATTTCCCCAAACCAAAGTACTGGTTTGGGGAAATGTACACAAACCTCTTGGCCATGTGGGTCTCAGAGCAACGTGTCATGGCGTCCAGCAGGGGGCAACAGAGTATCAGCACAGTTTATTTATTTATTTTTACCTCAGCACTTCTGCCTCATGGAAAGGGGAGGCAGTGCCCACTCATTGGTGATTAAGGTTCTGGTGATGAGTCACGAGGAGGGGGTGGGAGGGGGATGGGACAGAGCGATGAAGAGAAAGAAGGAGAAAGCGAGGCAGAGGAGGTGCGGGTTGGGGAGGGCTGCTCGCATTACCTCCAGGTGTCCTCTCACGTTGCCAGGAGGCTGACAGATTTCTACTGTCTGGCCATGAATCTGCCTGCTCTGTGTTCTTCTGCCAGGGTCCCTGCCTGTCCATTTATCTACAGGACACATCCATTCAGAACATGCACGAGTACTCTCCATTCAGGGCCGGGGGGTCAATTCAACAAAGTCCCTGCATTAAATGGTGTTTGCCAACAATGTCCTCCAGATCCTCATAAACAGACTGAATTCATGGGAATAAATAGAGGAATTATGATAATGAAGAGCAACACTTTAGGCGGAAACTGTGGCAAACATTGTTGCACGAAAGCTGTGTGGTTGTATTTTATTTTTGATTATGTGACTTGCAATTAGATGTGTTTGTTTGTTTGTTTCTTTAGTCTCATTTCTGAAGATCGAAACCCTCGACATCAGATTATCACAGGGTTTGTTCAGCAAACATTTTACATTCAGACGACAGACCTTGTTTCACTTTTTCAATCTAGCCAACTCAGTTCATAGCCTGCTTCCCCTTTCTGATTTGAGTTTCATGTCACATATCCGGTTCTTTTCTTCTTTCAGCCCAGCGACAAATATCTGTGGAGGGTCTTTTTTTTCTTCCACTTCTTATCTCACATTATTTATTTGTGCGGTTGACTTAGCTCAAGCATAGCCGCGCGCAGCAGCAGCAGCAGCTGTGAGTTAGTGTCGATCAGCCAGCTAAGCTGCACGGGGGTGGCTGACTAAGTCTTCTTACCATGCAGAAACTTTGCTTCCCCTCCTCCTGGCCTGCCCACACGCCGAGCGTCACATTGGGTTTCTGTTGTTCTTGTGGCCGGGTGTCATCATAGAGGAGGAATTGTAAATGCACCAATTCAATCCATAGATTCACATGTAGTATCTGAATGGAGCTATCACATGGTTAGAGTCGACAAAAAGGGGAAATTACTGCCTTTTGTGTTGTCTCACAGTAGCAAATGTAACAAGGCCTCCCAAGATTATATACATGGGATCTCGTTCAAGAGTACTTAGGCAGTAATTGATTAACCAAGGAATCTTCCTCATGAATTCACGATCACACCACCTCCTGAACTAAAAATGCAGACTCTGTTAATGGCAGCCTTGAAGAGACACAATCCATTTGTGACAGCCGTGTGTGTTCAGGTGTCTGAGTCATGCCACATGTGCATGAAGCAGGGGAATATCTCCACATGCAGTATGTTTTGTATTGGCAATACACTCTTCCAAAGCCTGTCCTGTTTTGTACGTGTCACGTGTGAATAACCTGACTTGTCTTTCAAAAAAGGCATAAAAGGCAGAAACAGCAGCTTTTCTTTTTCAGATTTCTCAAAACGTAGGGTTGCTTCTTTTCGCACCAGAGTCAACATGTGTATTACGCCTCCAGGAAATATCTGAGAAACCCCCATCTTCTATATGCTGGTGCATCTGACTCACTGTGCTGCACATGCCATCCGCTACTGTTTTACGGTCACATGGGTCCTGCAGATGTCGGACGCATCATTTCAACAGAGGCTTGAGTTTCAGTTTATTTTCTTTTAAATCAGTTTTTGAAGCTTGTATTTCTCTGTGTGCCCTTTTTCTCTACTAATATTTACAGATAATTGTTATACCCTATAAATGTTAGAGACATTCTCTTATGGCAACAGTGAGTCAGCAGAGCAAAGCGCTTATTTATTTACAAGGTGATGCATTCAATAAAACTCGAGTTAGACTATGACCTGCAGCTGATGATCACCAGAAGACAAACAGCCACCAGTGTAAACACGCATTTGTTAGCCCCCTTGCAATTCTGTCTTCATGTAACAGGACGTCATGGAACCGATGTTCATCAGACTGAAACAGGGATAGAGTCTGCATTCAGTGCATCAGTTGTCCTAGAACAAGAGTGATGTTTGTGCCTAATTGAACACACAGATATACAGTTTATTAGATCGAAAAGAGGATAAAGTCTGCAGTATTCTGCAAATAGTTCACTACGTCAGTCGTCACCTGGTCGACAGAAGACATGCATTATTGCTCAGGCAAGGAAGCAAAATGAATGTAAAGGGATAATAACTTCTTCAGATATGGAAGACGTTTGAGCAATCGCTGGCAGAGTAATGCCACGCTTGTTAGTGAGGCTCAGGAGGAAGATGGCTTTAGCTGCTGTGTTCCAATCAAATCAAAATGACAGCGTGACCTTGGAGAGGCAAAGACAGGATATATTTTTAGCCAGACATTCTCACAGGGATGCTCTTTTTCCTGTCTTCTGTGTTTATTTATTTTTTTCAATTTTATTTATGCCGTAACGCTGGCCGCCTGCTTGCCTGCTTGCCTGGCTTCTATAGGGATGCCTGTTTACAGAACCGAGCTCCTGAGACAATCAGGCTTCTCAGCTGAGGCAGTTGGAGTGGAGACGGGGGACTGACTGCTTCACATCACATTTGACAAGTCTTTTTTTTCTTTTTTAAAAGCTGTATCAATAAAGGGCTTTGCACACTGGGTGCAGGGGAGAGAGAGAGCTCGACTCAACTACAGGAACCAGATCTCTAAGGTGTTTGCTAACTGAACTGTTGGATGTTTCACAAGTATAAAAGGCTATCAGCTCTGGTACAAATTACACAGTCGTATAGATTGCTGGAGAAAAAGAAGACGTTTGCCTCAAAACAGTGGTATCGATCGAAAGAAAAAACAATCCATATTCAGTTGACTACATTCATCCATCCATCCATCCAGCAAGCCACACCAATCCATTTTAGTCTCACAAGTGAATAAGTCGGTTGACCAGTTGTCCACAACGACAAGGTAAACAAAACAACAGCTGGGGTTGGTAATCCTGAGAAACTAGATTTCAAAAAAACAAAAAACCCAGTCCAGTGTCGCCAACCCTTTTCCAATGAAGGTAGCTAGCAGCGCTAGATCCAGTGTTGCTAAATCTAACAAACCCTCTTTAGCCACTCCCTGAAAATTATCACTATGAATAACAAACATGGCTGTTAGTAGACACTAAAAGCCACACACAGCTGTCACAGCTGTCAGGTTAGCAGCTGGTGGAAGACTTCAGTGACGAGCAATGAGTGAGCAGGCAGAATACGCGCAGGTAGACAGGCAGTGAGGTAGACAGGCATGTGTCCTGTCCAATTATTACATTAGGGCCAAGCGAAATGATTGGACGGGCTTATTACCTGTCCTGCAACAGCCACAGACATGAAATGTTTTTTGTCAGAGCGTTCGATTCATCAATTGCTGTCGGGATGTAATGAGAATTTAAACAAATGTGACAAAAATGTAGGATTACCAACCCTACCTTTAACACATTCGCAGATGGCAACTGCTCCAATCCTACATTCCTTCAGAGCAATAGTTGTGCATGTCCGCACAAATGAATGCTACCTGCCAGACATGAATAATTAAGGACATGGATGCTGATGTCAAAGTTGGAAAATGATTGTTAAGACTTCAAGGGGTGAGTCGTGACAGTGAATATATTGGATATGCACTTTAATCCACCAAGTGCACGCAAATGACGTGAACAATGTTGACAGCGTTGCAGCTGTTTCGATATGTGTTGTTAAAATCAAGCATGTTGTTTCTCTTAAAATAATTTTAACAAACTTGGGCTAAAAGATAAGCTCCATCCACAACCACCAATCAGCCAAAGTGCTAAAAATAAATGAAGAATCATTTGAGATCACGATGTGCCTATCACTCGATGAAGCGTCAAACAGTATCAATGTTTTTATTCCAATTGCACATACCAAAACAAATGGATGCAAGACCTTTGCCACATATTGAACGCCATGTTTCATCAGCTGCTGGTCACACCCAGTGTGACCAGCAGCTGACATCCTGGATGGGATATGTTTCGATAGAGCATACAGAGGAGACTCAGAGGAAGTGGTCGATAAAAAGGTAGAAAGGCAAAAGATAAAATACTAACAGACACGGTGATGATGGTTTTGTCATGCGCATCTCTATTTGACCTTATGCATTTCAGCAACAAGGAAGTGCTCAGACAGCGTTGTTTTGTAACTCCCTGTCTACACTAGAAATGAGAACGGGTCACATTGACATCTGCTGCTTGTCATGACCTTGCGCCTACATCTTTTCAAATGTCTGAGCAGCTTTATAACACACAATGTGAAGGACCGACAGAGCTGGAAGACAAGTAGACTTTCCTCAACAGTCTGACAAACATTGACTATTTATATAGCATCACTCATTAGACCGGTTCTCCTGCACAACTCTGTGATCAGCTGCTCAAACAACATTGCAAGAATGCAGTTCTTAGTGTCGCAAATTTCAGCACATGCTAAGCTGCATTGAGCTTGGTCTTGTTTTAGTCATTTTGTTTTGGATTGTTGCAGAAAATAAGCTCTGTGGCAAACAAAAGTGTATGATGCTTAAACGTTTTGTTCAGTAAGATAACCTTCACAAATGAACGCCACTTTTATGATTTTTGAAGTGTGAATGCAATTGGCAAAAGTAAAGAGCCAACGTTATAAACGTTATTATCTATAAAGCCCAATATTGGGCTAATACAAACAAATCCACTGTTTGATGTAACTAGTTTATTGCCTCTTCAGGGTGTGCCCGTTCAGAGGACAACATATTCTCATACAGCGGTTTGCATAATATCTAATGAAAAATATTCTTCATTTTTTGTACGATTTCCTACAAATGTCATGTCAGTTTAGGCTGATTACGTGCATGCATTCTTTTCAAAATAATCTTCTGTCTTCATAAGAAACAACTTAGTTTAGTAGGTTCAGGCAACAAATCTTCTTGGTTTGGTTTAGTCAACACAACTATTTAGTCAGTTTTAGGAAGATATCGTGGTTTAGCTTAAAATAACTATGGAAGTCATGTGACAAATTTCCTAGGTGTGGCTATTAAAGGTGTAAGAGAATTGCCTCCAGAGTTGGCCGCTTGCTTGGCCTGTTATGTTAAGTGTTTATGTGGAAGGGATGGCTGAACATCCTTTGTCCCAACACACTGCATTATAAAACTCCTACAATAACTATGGCAGGTGAAATTTAAACCAGAGAGCCGTCATGCAAAAGTCTACAGGACAATTACCATCAGTTTGGGTGATGATTTTGATATTCATCCATATTTTGACTTCAACTGAAAATACATGGCTCAGATAATAAGCTAAAAACCAGGAGGTTTCAAGTGTTTTCAGTTAAATTTCCAGATTAGACCTTCTCCCAGGACTATGTGGGTGAGTGAAGACTAACAGACTGACCAGAAAAATACCTACTTTTCTTTTAAAGAAGCCTCTTTTTTAAAATGATTTGACACATTTGGTGTCATTGTGTATTTCTGAGCACAGCTCACCTGGGCAGAGGTCTAATCAATCAGAATAACTGAAAACAGCTGAGTGGATCAACATGGCGTCTATGATCACACGTCTGGCCAAATCTACATAAGAAATGAAGGTGTTACGTCCACTGACTTTCCTCTGGCCTCTTGTTGGAAGAGAGCACTCTCCCACTGTGTTTCTGCCACACCCGTCGCTGAGTGCCTGATCACCCGCACCTGATCAAGATTCGATCGTCAGTGGGATTGTATGTCAACCCCCAGAACCAGTTGGTGAAACTTTGATCCTTGAGATCACCTTCATACAGCATCGTCAACCCATCCTTTATCTTTAAGGAAGCCTTTAAACAGTTCCCTGCCAGTTCATTTGCTTCTCCTTTGTTTCTTGTTCTTTTTGTTTGACTCAGTGAGTTTGTTTTTTTCTAGATAGGCTTAGCAACAAAGCCCACACTGTTTTTTATGGATACCTCTTTGTGGCTTCCATTTCTGCAATATTATTCTGCTAATCAGTGTTTCAGCAGACATGATGTATACATAAAGTTGAATTAATAAGCAATTAAACACACTCATGCTCAATTCAATACACCCAGGGTGTTTGCTGTGGCAACCATTTCTTCTTGGTGTGGTATGACCAGTATCTTATATTGGCTAATGTTAGCAAGATAGATATAGCAGTGTTACAACAGATTACCTGCTAACAAATGTAGTCAGTACCCTAACCCAAGTATCACAATATCAAAGGAACATTAATTGTCTATTTTATTTATTTGAAGAATAAAGACAAAATAGAATGCTGAAATGTTGCCATTATTAGTATAAATAGCAAAAGAGAGGAAAAACATCAGAGTAGAGTGCAAGTTCTGCCATCCAGCTGGGGAACATGCTGTCATCCAAGGATTCAAATTCTTTGGCACATTAGTGTTGGTGGATTTTAACTCAGAGCAGCAGCAGTACCCTTATAAATGAAATGAAATTAACCTAAATGCTGGAGCAGAAATTTGAAGCCCATTTGGAATCATCTTTGAACGTTGGGATGCCTCTCGAAAAGAAGAATCATTATGATGAACTGGAGAGTGTGAAAAACCATCCTGTTTTGCCATAACTTGCACTTCACTCTGATGTTAATCCCTTTTTCTGCTTTTAATACAAAATAATGGTGAAAGGTGTGTTGTAATATGTGTGCATGCATTATAGCACACCGTTCTTGTAATCCTGCTAATTATCCCAATTTTCACTACGTGTATTGGTAATCTGATTACATCTTCTTTTACCTGTATCCGTAATGAATACAGTTACCTTTTTTATATCCTAACTACGTAACGTTCCATGTATTCCATTGTTCCCCAAGCATGCTAATGATTGCCCATCGCTACTAACCATTGTACTGTTATGGAAGCATCAGACGTGAGGTATGCAAATGCCAGAGACATTTGAAAGATTGACAAGTAATCCTCATCTGCTCATCATTCAAGTAAATCCTATTGGAGCAGAGACAACCTGTGGTTTAGGTGTTTGGAGGCTACACTCAGGGTAATGTATCAATCTGGTTATAGCTGCTACATTAGCGCACATGTAAACACATTGAATGAGAATGAGAAGAGAGAGCATAGGTGGGGGGAGGGGCGGCTGTAGTTAGTGAGTCCTCAAGGACACACTGTGCTGTAGGAGCCTGGCTGAGGTGTTGCAGGGAGGCAGCGTGTATAAGATGAGGAGGAGGAGTAGGGGAGGAATGACTGCTGACGCATTTAGGAGCTTTTGGAGGGGTGAAGAGGGGGGTTGCTGACGTCTGGACAGCCATGCAAATCTAGGAAACCAAGGAGATGGCCCTGGTCCAAACTCTGCCCGGTGAACCGTGGTGATTTCTGGCTAAAGATGAAATGAAGCAATAGGGAGGCTCAAACGACAAGTTTGCATTTCTTTCTTTTGCTGTTTGGCAACACTCCTCGGTGCTTCTCTGATAGTGGTCCACTGAAGTGAAGAGGAGCATCTTGACAACAGAGTTTTGAACACTGATAAAAGCAAACCGTGCTCAGCTTTTCTAAAGCACAAAGTGGGTTTATACAATGTGCATTTTGTTTCCAAATCTCTCTCGAAGAAAACAGACAGAACGGAGGACATGACACAGAGCTGTTCGCACTACCTTACAGTCACACATGTACATTTGATTATGAAAAATAGATGGCTGAATAAAGTAGTAGATGATAAAGGGTAAAAGCCAATCTGTTGCATGTGACGATAAAATAAGAACAAATTTACAGGCTGGTTGGTTGCAATCTGCAACCTCACTGCTAAATTCCGCCAAATTATACGCACTGCACCTTTTTAAGAGAATATAATATGCTTGTTACCTTTAATATTTTGTACAGTGTCCTTCAGGATGTTTTATAATATCCACACAGAGAGGATGTCTGTGTGGATCTGTTAAAAAAATAATGATGTCTCAAACAAACTTTAAGGGGGGGTTTTACCTGGGAGTTGTCACTGAAGTTGAAGCAAAATGGCCGCTGCCTTACGACTCATTTCTTTTAAATATATTGCGTGGCTCAGCAGTTCACGCCCATAATTCTATGCGGTCAATGTTTCCAGGTCATTCCAGGAGCAAACATTTACTTCCTCACTTTCATTGTAATTTCAGGGTGTAGTTTTTGTATTTGACCGTGAAATGCGGACATTGTTCATCACTGACAGATTTTAAAAGCAGATTGGGTCCCCAGAATCAATTATTTGGCGCTCCTCCAGTTGGTGGTGCTCGCCAAGCTTGGCCCTGCCAAAAATGTCCTTGTCTGACTGAGCACTGAAAAAAACAGGACGTCAGTTTCGGGTGATTCACAAATGCTTGTGGAAACTCCTAATAAACCATCCTTTCATAGTAGGATGTGCTCCACCAAACAAACAAACAAACAAAAAGGGTTTTTGGCTTGAATGAATATCAGTTTCGTGTTTCAGATCCCTTTCACAGTGAACTACAAGTCCCCTGCACCCAGCAGTTAAAACACCTGCCTTTGTCATTTCCTTTTGCTTTTGACCTGGGTTTCTAAAGTTGTTGTTTTTCCTCACAAGAAATGTAACTAAGTGGGCATACTGTATGGTGCTACTTCTCCTTTATTAATACAGATATCAAAGCTCCTACTGTCAAACTTATACACAAACTATAAGGGTTCATAACGACTAATGTTAGGCAAGCAGAGAACATCCTGGAAAGTGGCAGAGATTAACAATTATTTAGATAGTCAAATCACAGTCACGTGAACTTTTTCACTTGGATTCCCAGGCAGCAGGATGTGATAGTTCTCTTTGAAAGTTGTAATACCATGTGAATATATCTGATAGAGGATGAGGAGACATTTTTTCGACATTGAATATTGATAGAAGATTAGGTAATGAATTACCACTATGGCTTCATACAATTTAGACCTTTAAGCCCAGGCTGCAGAAGCCTCACCATGTCAAATATTGACTTGTTTATCTATCTGTGTGAAAAAGCTTCCAAGTTCAAGGCTCGTAGAGCAGACGGTGCTTCCTCATTGCCACAGAGTACAACTGGAGGACATAAATGATACATATTACTTTACATGTATGACAGTTTATTCTGCAGTTGGAATTTCCTGTTCTCCACACACATTACACTGTTCATACAAAGTGTAGAAATTCAGAATTAATCCGTAATAAAGCACTCATCGGAATGACATTTTAAATTAAATGTAGTTTGCATTTGCTCTCTCAAGACTTGTGATTATATTGACCCTTTAAAGTGTCTGTACTCCTTAAGTTGGATGATGTGATCTTGTGCGTCTGTGTGTAAAATATAGTCACTTTAACAATTATAAGGGACATTTCCCAACTGCAGACTACTTTCTCACACATTCCCTTCATTGTACAGAGCTGCACTGGTTCACCTCAGTAGCTGAGACCTCCCTGCTTCTTCACGGACAATTCAAGCTTAAAATATCTTATACATTTAGGTCACTTGTTATTAAATCATGACACCAATGACGTGTGTATGGTATGATAAGAAATACTGCGGATCTTACAAACCTTCAAATCTGTGTTTTGTCTTTGTTCTATCAGCACAAACTCTGGGAAGTTCTTCAGTGTTAATGGGGAAGTCCACCATTGTTAAGCAATTTGATTTACTCATCAAAGGGAGTATTACACAATCACTTTTCTGTTGCTATAGAGGAAGCTTCAAAAGTCTGAAAACATGAAACCCCGATGATGTCGTAGTGATGTTATCATGGTTTTTTCAACTTGGGTGAGACATGGATGTTTACCAAGCAGCAAGGGTCTGATGAAGGGAAACTATCGTGTTTAATTTAGGTGTAGACTGCAAATAAGAAGTGGACATAGTCACCGTGATGTGTGAAACCTTGAGTTTGCCATTTTTGCCGTTGCCATCTTGGTTTTTGTCATCTCCACCTTGTTTCTTTGCAAACAGAAGTGATACGAGACATCTGTACAATTACAATTGCTATTAATAAGAATGCAAGTTTAAGGCTTCACTTTTCTGAATCGGAGGTTGCCACCCGAATGTAGCTAACCTATCCAGTGTGTTTGGAGCTTAACCCATACAGGGTCCATTAGTCAGGATGCTGCTGCTTCAATTTTGACCATTTGTTTTATTTGCCATGTTAATGGCCTGGCTCTTTAAGGATGGCAATATTGGCCAGTTGTCCATCCACCACTTTGGTCAGGACTGAAATATCTCAAGAACTCAAGACTCACTTAAATATGACTGATGACTGGAAAAGCAAACACAATATTCAAAGTAAATGTGATTCAAGTTTTGTTTAAGAAAGTAAAACGCTGCTTGTTTGATTGAGCAAATGTAAAAAAGCAAAATGCTAAATTAATGCTATGAACAGACAATAGTAGACTGACATTTATTTTAATAACATTAACATCACTTTTTGTAACACTCGGTGTGAATAACACTGTGATCTGTGTTGACATGCACGCACCCCGACCATGTCTTGTTTCAACCAGATCAGCCCACATTTGATGACCTGTTATCGAGGACAATTGCAGCTTGTTGCTGCAGTCATTGTCTAAGTGACACCATTCTGCATGTTGATCATTGCAAGCTGAAGGACTAAAGGCTCTTCCCCTGCTTTTCATTCAAAATGTTCAGGTATCAGATTCAATCCACAATTCCTATTCCTAATATGTTCTAATTGTCTTCCTCATCTCTGAGTTGTGTGTCTGTATATCTTTGGGAATCACCTGGAAATCCAATGTTTCCAGGAACAAACCATTTGAAGAAAGAAAACTTTGATTATGCTTCAGACTGCTTTTTGATTAGCATGTTTCATTATTCTTGATAAAATAAAGCAATAACGTGATGAATCTATTTTTAATCGGTGAGAAGCACAATGTATGCAGAGTGTTCCCCAGAGAGACTCTTATTAATCAGAGAATTGGCGTCATGGAAATAACTCACTGTGGACTTAATGTTGTTTTGACTAGGGTGCTAGCACTCTCTCAAGTCTGTAATGTTAATTACAGCACACATTGAGCAGAACAAGCAACATGCTGAAAATGTGGCTTCCATTGAACTGGTAGAATACTACAACAAAATCCAAATTGGTGTCTTCTTAAATACAGACAGATTAGTACCAAATCCATCGTCAATTGCTACTTTCTGTAAACTTGAATTTCCACAAAGTGCAGTTCTCCAATCCCCAATGTTTCACCACCTACAACTGGTTTACAGCGTCATGTGATTAGCTAAGTGTTGTATGCGCGGCCTTGGGCGTGCACAAACTGTGCGTTTCCAGTTTACCTCTTGTTTATTCACACAACTCTCACGTTATTCCCCCGTTGGGTAAATGGGCTGATGATACCAAGAAAATAATCCATCCCCCACATTATGTCCCTGAATGTGCAAGGATCTATTGTGTAACATTTTATTTACATCTAAAAACCATTATGGTAGATTCCGAGGCGTGACGGTATTTGCTTTAGTTCTAGTTTAATTACCAGACTGCACCTTCAGATGATATAGATGTGTACAGAAACATCCAATTGTGTTTGAGTTTGAGTCATGGCTGCACTTGAACAGGCACTGAGTAATCAAATAAGTCCTTCTGCTGTTGACATACTTCAGTCACAGCCTTTACTGCAGAAACATGTCAATTTCATTCGGAGTATATTTGTGCCCATAGCAATTTAGTGCTAGAAACGCCATCAATGTCAAGTTTCTCTCCGGGGGTGGTACTAGAGAAGGTGTGGGTCTTCTAATTGAAAAGGTTTTAGCCCTTGAAAGCCTCAGGCCCCTTTCCTTTCTAAAATCAATGAACAGCTCCTTGGTTTTGCTGACGTTGAGCCGTAGGTTGTGCGCTGAGTCACACTGCAAGATTGTTGATTTCCTCAAACTTCTGTGTTCTCTCCATGTTGGGGGTTGCAGTCGTGGGTGTACACAGCGTAAACAGGAGGTGGCTGAGCACACAGCCCTGAGGCGCTCCGGTGTTCGACACTAAATTAAAAAAAAGGTAGGGTAACTCCTCTCAGATTCTGCGTTGAGACTAAAGTTTAGTTTAAAGTGCTCGTTTTAGGAGTGGAGTTTGGGGCATTGAGCATTAAAGTGTGGGATGAAAAATGGTGAAATGAAGTAAAGAAGCTCTTTAAATCAAGAGAGATCTGCAAGCACAACTTGTTTTTGTCGGTGTGTGACCACCAAGGTCAAGAAATCACCTAGAACCTTAGGATTCTTCTTTTCAGGAGTATAAATGTCCATATCAAAAGGACAATAGTTATTAAGACAACTTGGACCAAATATGAAAGGTCACGAGTTACCAAAACGATCAAGATTAATAGTAACACTAGGTATCAAATAGGCCAGTGATTGTTGATGTGTTATGCTTTGGTCCAAAGTCCTGGATGAACCAATAAATCAACTAACCGAGGGACTGACTTATGTATCGGGGCTAAAAAAGTGACACAAGTCAGGGTTTCAAGTCTCTACAGTGCAATAGAGAATTAAAGAGAATCAAGATTGCAACACTTTCTCATGGGGTTTGAAACACAGTGACCTGGTTGCACATACCTTGTATACTTGCGCATCATCACTTTTCTTTTGTCTTCATTAATGAAGCACCGTCTTCACTAAAATGCTGTGGTGAGTCATCTGGTGAGTAAGAGTGCAAGGTAATGACAATGAAACCAAGTGCTCAGGCAGCGAGACTGAGCCATAGAACTGGAGCGAAAAAACCAGACGTAAGCGAAGAGGTGGTAAACACTGAGACGATTGCTTGTATGCGTCACTGTTGCTTTAGGGCGAGGAGAGTGAATGACATCTACCTGATTGTCAAAACTGTTTACAGGGTGAAATGCAGCTGGTGACATTGGAGCTTGGGAAAGGGCGAGGTTCATATTCTTGAAACCATACTGTCTTTTACAAACACTTACATCTTGGATTTCAGTTTTAACTTGTACTTTTAGCAGTTCAGTATCACTTGGGTACAAAGATGTTACACTGAACTATCATTATTCTGCAGAAAGCTTTGTTCGGGAGCTAAAGTCCTGGTGGTTGTGAAAGGAGGCACTGGGCTGAGGCAAACTGTTATATGATTGGGATTAACATATTGTCTGACCTTGTTCCATCAGTGGCATTATCCATCCCCCTAGCACTTCAGCGTTTCCAACACAGGTTGCCAGTCAGTGATCATCAGAGGCTTTTGTAAAGCTACATACAATATGGTACCAAAGCTGGAAAGTTAACTGTGATGACAAGACTCCAGTCATTTAGCCTTAATATCATGAATACTATTCTATAGGCCGATTCATGTTTATATAATACTCACAGAAACCTCTTGCTCTGGTGCATGCTGTGTAGCGAGATGAGCCTCCTGAGTTTGCACCCAAATAAAACCTTTTCAAAAATACGATCACATGACTTTTGATTAAAATTCGGTTGGTAATTTGCACTGCAATCTTTACTAAACACATTTGTGACATGGCAGATTTGCACAGGATTAAGATCACAAACAATCTTGCAAAATGATTACAAATTTAGAGGTCCCCAGGTATTCCTGTGTGAATGAAGCCTAAGATACTAAATGTTGATACTACTTGAATTGTATGTTGTTGTGTTCTTGCATAGTGCCAACAAAACAAGACAATGTAACCCCGGACACGCCTGGGCTTGAAAATGTGTGCTTGTTATTGCTGCAGAGGCCAGACTAACTATTGTGTAACTCACAGTTGTAAATTATCTCTGTGACGTAGTCCCTACATCAGTCTGACTTCTGTGACTCACACAACCTATTCTCAAATTTTAAAAAAACAAAAACATTTACAAAGACAGACTGTTCTGTACCCGGCCATTACAGCCTCATGTGTTGTGGGTCTGAGTGTCCTGCCGTCATCAGTACATTAAAGTATTACCATGTTAGAGCAGATGTGGCAGGCAGAGCCACCCTGCTGTCCCACCAGGTGGACTTGGCAGTGGCAGCTTCGCTCTGGTGCCCTGGATTATACTTTTGCTGGCAGACGTAAAAAAAGAGACTGGGGCTAAGAGATGGTTGCGCGCGCAAAGCAGTCGACACTAACGCTACTACGCTGGTTGAAATGAACCAGTTTGATCAGAAGACTGTGAGGGATTGTCACATTCATGTGTGTACTGTACACTGCGATGTGTGACTCCTCACCGGTTTGGGAATTTGAACAGTCATGGTGAACAGTGTGTCAAGATTGACATTTAAGGTCTGGTATCGTTACATCATTTCTCACTACTTCACACATCCAAAACTACTAGATGCTATATGATGAATCACATTCAAATTTGGTATTGCTTTCACATTGTATATTCTATTTCTTTCACATTGTATATTCTATTTCACATTTTGATAAATTCCCCACCTTAACGCAATGCCTGGCTCTTCAACTGTTATATCATCCACTGTCCCATACTGCTGTCTCGTAGCTTACAGCCACAGATTTAGCTACAGTACAATCATTCAAATTGCATTGATCATTCATGCAATTGCCGCCATTGTAAACTCAAGATTCAATCATAGATTTTAAAATACAAGCCAAGGCCGTTTTAGATTTTGAATACAGCTACTAGACACGTCATTCTTCTATAAATGTATACCTGTCTTTTCAAATCACAATGTGGAATAGAAGCCCAGCAGAATAATTAATTTTCATGTAGACAGCATATATTTATCCTGTCTGTCCAAATTAAATTCTGCTTTTAATACAGACACCATTCATGTACTACAGATTGCCATTTCCTGCTGCAATAACTGAATGGTTGAGCAGTTAGTGTGAGCACAATTCTCTTTCACCTTAACATTTCTGCTCTTTTAGTGAAGTCAAAGTAAATATGTTTGCCAATGTTATATCCCATTTGAAGTCTATTCGCATCACTCTTCGCATGAGGCTGTCCAAACAAAGTCTACCTACCAGCACCTCTAAAGCTCACTAACTAACATGTTATATATCATTTGTTTCATTCAAATACTGTGGTACACAGTGATAAATAGGATTGTGCACTTGCACATATTTACAATTGCAGTGTGTTTTTTTTTCGCTGGAGCCCTCTGTGATCTCAAAATGTTTTTATTGGAATAAATGTATTTCTATACTCTCTAACTCTGGCATTCTTTGAATCAGCTTGACACATTATAGTACATCTTGAATGCGCCTCTGAACCTCCAAACATTCAGGGTCACAGTTCGTTGATCTTTTCATACACACACACCACTTCCTCCAGCCCCGTTAAGGAGGCATAGAGGAGATTGGCAGCCAGATGTCAGAGCTTCGAGAAGAAGGGTTGGATAGGATTAAGAGCTGTTCCATCAATGCTCGACTTGAGCTCATACGGTCCAAGGTTATGCAATTTAAAGATACCAAACTGAACGGGCTTTGACTCGTCGATTTTGGTTTTGCCTTAAATTAAAGACGTTCTCGAAGAAGATATTGCAATCGCTCAGTCTATTAATTGGTGAAAAAAGCCACCCTTGACTGTGCTCTTGATTTAATAGGCTGCTCTGAGCGGGCCTTTGACCCAGCAGGCTCTCATGTTTGGTATGCTTACAGCCAGAAGGGGCTATTCTGAGAGGTGGATATCAACCTCCCCGCCTAGCTTTAGGAAGTGGCTCAATGATACAGTTTCCTGTTTGTATTTAGAGGAGATAAGCTTCTCTTGGTCAAGCGCTCAAACTTAAGGTTGTACAGATTTGCGGAGCTCTCACAGACCATAGCAGTAACAAGATGACACCGGTGTAATCTATGTGCTTTGTGAGGCTTTATCACATTTTACAGAAGGAATTACTTGTTCTTATTTGTACAGCACAGCACAGAGATAATGATAATAATTCCCGGCTCGCTCTTTTGTATTACCAGCATTCTCAACAGGTTTTGTTCAATGCTGAATGTTTTATCAGGCCTCTGTGTCTTTCTCAAATGGATGTTTCCAGTGAGGGAAACCCACGGTGAAGACAGAGTCAAATTCAGCTTGTGATGTGAAATATTGCATCCTCACAGCATTCAACCATTTCTCAGTTATAAAGGAGCATTTCTGTCTCCTTGAACAAACTTCCCCTGAGCAGACTTGAGAACTCCCAGATCGAAGCAACAAGCTGTTTTGCGAGGAATGGCTGTTGCACGTTGTTTACACAAGCCTTACTACTATTCCCTCTCCTTTTTATGTGTTCATTTGTGGGAAGTGTTTGCTTTTTTTTTTCTACCTTTTTATCATAGTGTGCTGCATAACTGCAATGTGCACTGAACTTGCAAGTGTTGATACAGTAAGTGGTGCGTTTCCCTCCCAGCAGGAAACAGGTGTTTGAGATATCGCAGTAGCACATATAGGAAACACATTTAGATGAAACACTGATACAAAAGTAGCAAAATGTGTTTTATTTGAATTCACAGTGAGTTTCTTTTCTATTATTTATAATGCATTTATTATTTCAGTTTTTCTTTTCCTTTCTCTCTTTGTCAGTATTCTTTTATACATATTTGTATACATATTTCTTCTTCCTTCACTCCACACTCCTCACACGGGTGCAGGTTCAATGAGAGAGTACAGATTCTCATGTGTGTGTTCATTTATATGTGACTTTGTGACCCTGAGGAGCACCTGTGGAGTTGATCTTGGTCTCACTTTTGATCACGTAGGCACTATGATAATGGTTTCTTTTAAACTTTTCTCTAAAAAGCAGTGGCAGATACACAACTCATTTCTCATTTTCGTTAACATGCTAGATAGGCCATGGCCTTGCCACTGCGTTCTGATGTAGGTTGGCTCTCCTGCAAGTCCACAAGACACATGCTCAGATAGTCTCCAAAAGATCCATTAAAAACAGCTCAAGGACAAAACACTGCCTTGACTCACATCATGTAGAGCAGCATAAGTATTCCAGGTCTTCGTAATACGACTTTACTGCACAGCTAATTGGAATTTTAATGAGACTATTTTTTTTACTTTTTTCCCCTTAAATCCCCACAGAAATGTTCTTCTAATGGTAAAACAAAACGTCTAGCTGGAAATATGCAGATACTAGTTGGAGAGAAGTGGAAAAAAATGGCACTATAAGGTCTTTGAAGAAAAAAAAAAAAAAAGGAGGTAATTTCGAGTGATTGATTACATCAGTTGGTGCGCTTCTTGGAACAGATTTTTGAAAACAGGCTTCATAAAGCAAGACAGTTCTCAGCTTCACATCCGTTTCCTCACACACTAGTTAAAATAAGAATACAGTCACTTTTATTTGTTGCTAATTAGCACACTACTTAACCGTTGTCACTATGCAATGTGTTTGGCTTTTTAAGTGGAAATTTTCCAATTATATAACACACAGTGAACTTAAAAAAAACATCCTGGTGGGTCAAACTTTGTGCTGACTCACTTCTGTTTAGGATACGTAGTTTGTATTTTTCCTCTTGGGTTTGCTCATCACTTCTTGTGGGTGGAGAAGTGGCTGAAACCAACAAGAGAATGAAACTCAGAGGATTGAACCGACAGCATCTCAAAGCCTCCGTGGATCAGGCTGCTAACACAAGTAACAACTTGATATATAAGCAACATTAGAGCATTGTACTGTGCTCTTCATGACGGCCAACAGTGGAATCACTGACAAACAGAAAACATTTCTTTAAATAAATATTTTATTTGAAAATAAATACATTTTCTTAAAATAGAATCAATAACATTACAAAAGCTTTAGGGACGTGGGAAGGGAGTAGGAGGGGGTTTACCCAAATGAATGATGTGTAATTTGGAACAAGGAGTACAATCTCACACGTTTATCTACCATCTTAAGACAAGTTCCCACAATGTGTTGTACTGTACATTCTCAGCTGCTTTGTATGAAAGGGGGTGGCATCCCTCACGCTTGCTTTAACATGCAGTGTACTTGGTCTTAAAGCTTCAGGCCCTGCACCCAAAAACCATTGGTATTCTCACACTGTATCTACACACTCATTTGTAAAAATGTAGGGTATAATCTCTTGTCAACACATCAAAAATCAGCCACTGATTTACATTTACATCTGACAATGTTTTTTTTCGAAAGTACCTTATTAAATGTGTCTAGATCAACTTCACCTCTAGTCTACAGTACAAAGATACGATACACAAGAATGCTGCGCTTATTGATATAGCAGTAATCAGAGGCCACTGTCTCGCTAAGGCCAGCAGTGTTTACCATTTCAACCGTGAGCTTGTAAGTTGGTGTGGCCAAATTGTGTCAGGCAGAAAGTGAAACAGTGCGTGAACTCGCTGGCACTTCTCTGCCTTTACAACAGCGTTTCAATGCCCATTGTTTGACTCAAGAGCTCGGAGATGGCAGATCTCCAGAGAGACAGGGGCAGCAGCACAGTTGTATTGGAACAGATTAACACAGTGCACTAGCGCAGCCCTGACCCCTCTGACAGCTCCACAAATAGCATTACGAGTGCAGGAAGTTCTCTCTCAACCCGCCTGCAGCGGCAGAGCAGCAACCTTGACAAAAACCTAATTACCAACTGCGCAAAAAAAAAAAAAAAAAGCGCCACAGAATATGTCCGTTTTATAATTATTGAGTCATTGGAGAATGTGCAAGCCGACCTCAATTAAGACAAGCGTGTGAGAACATGTAATTTATATCTAATCAGTAGAAAAGCAGCAGAGTAAGCTAATCTATGGCAAAAACAACAACTTTGCAGGCTTTGTGCTCCCCGCTTGCTCTTCCTGCGGAATGAAATCAATGCCACAGGTAGCAGATTTAAATAATGATTAAACTAAATGCTGCCAGGGAGTGCTGTGCCCACACATTGTGTCCGCTCATCAGAATCTCTATCTTTCTCTCTCTCTCTCTCTCCCTCTCCTCTTTCCCCACGCAGCTCCAATCACCTTCAGCAGACAGGGCCATGTGTTTAGAGAGAACGCCATTCAATGGGTTTTAAAAGCCTCACCGCACTGACCACACACACAGACGTACACAAACAACACACAGATGCAAATTCTGCAATCACGCTCTTTTTCTTTTTTTTTCTTTTTTAAACCAATCCTGTTGTAGAACAAAAGAAATCCCACCTCAGATCTGTGATCGACACCTTCACCCGTCTGATGGCTACTTTTTTATTTTTGTTTGGCTTTTACTTGGATCTTGCAACAGGCCACAGTAATGGCGTTTCTCATATCCGAACATGTTTCTTCCTCCCCAACAGCTCATGCAGTTCTACTAAGCAGTAACCCAAACTTTGCTTGCGATGAGCATGTAAAAATGTCTTCCAGGCCGTTTTTCTAAAGATAAATGCTTTGTTCAAGCAGACACTCTAAGCAATGCGCTACTTTGCCAATGATTCAATCACAGTTAATTAGCGGGGAACAGATGTGATACAGTTCATGATTGCAGATTAAATCGGGAGTCAGGTAAGTGACACTGAAAGCTAAATAATCAATGTAGCACAATTCACCCGACTAATCCGAGATAATCTACTTCACGTCACCCAGGAATGCTGCCCAACGTCACTCTCCTGCTCTTCGAGGAAATGTGTACTTCTTTTTGTAGGAACTCAAGTTTTGAAGAGCCAGCCTTCAATATGTATGTCAGAAAAAAGATATCTGTTCTTAATCCCTTCATCGTTATACAAACAAATTCAGAGGACTAGCTTTTATAAATTTGTAAAATGTCTGCTACTATTTGAAGGTGTCATCAGAGATAAAATACATTAAGTAGTGCCACAGAATCTAGCAGACCCAGATGGATAGTCTTTTCAGGCCTTCCCCCGTTGTGTTTGTTAAGTTTACAATGATCCCAGAGCCTTGGCAATGCAGGCACATGTGCTGAGGGCCAGATGGGTACAGACAGAGCCCGCTGCATCAGGATGCCTCAATTTGGCCAAAGACGACAGATCTCTCTGGCACCGGCTCAAAGAAAATAAACCTGGTGCGCTTGGTGCGTTTTCTCTCTTTACAATTCTTCATCAACTCGCAGGCAGGTCAGTGTGAAGGCGGACTAGTCACTGTCAGATACACAGACACAGAAACACCCAAACAGAACAGAGAGATTGTCTCCTCTCGCTGTGCTACTGTGACCGCTCAGTCATTCTTTGGGAGTGTCCAGTCCAACCAAAAACCCGACCAGCCTCCGGACGCTTCGCTCAACAGCTCACCGTGCTCGGCTGCTGTTTGCACACAAAGTCTGATATGAAGTCAAATTCATTCTGTCCCAGGAAGAGCTCGGGCAGCTCCTGAACGCGATCCAACCCAAACTCCAGCACCAGCGAAGTCAGAACCTCCTCGTCGATCAGATCCATGTCCATGCCGTTTTGTCCCAAAGGGCCACCCATGTGCTGCATGCCTGATAGCTGGGCCGGGCCCACCCGGTACTGAGCACCGTTGGGCATGTGGTGGCCGTTGCCTGAGACCAGCGGGTGTCCATGATACTGAGTGTTGAGTTTCTGCAGGTGCATGCTGGCCATAAGCTGCTGGGAGGTGAGGTTACCAGGGAGGTACTGCTGCGGGTGTCCACCCTGCTGCTGCTGCTGCTGCTGCTGCTGCTGTTGTTGCTGCTGCTGCTGCTGTTGCTGCTGCTGCTGCTGCTGTTGCTGTTGGGGGTGCATGTGGTGGTGGTGCTGCTGCTGTTGCGGACCCTGGCCATTGTACATCATGTTCCCAGACATCATCTGGTGGTGGTGGTGGTTGGCCATGGGAGCTCCGTTCAAGGGGCCGGCCATCCCGCCAGGTCCCACCATGCCCTGCCGCTGTCTCATGGCGGCCTCCATGTTGTTCTGAGGGTTCCTGCCGTAGTGCATCACCTGGCCGTTGGGCAGAGTGCGCAGGCCGGGCTGGCCGTTGTGCTGCGGAGGTCCATTCATGCCCATCCTGAAGCTGTGGGTCATGGGCATCATCATGTGTTCAGCCATGGCTTCTAGCGCCCTGAAAAACACATTTTGGAACACGTCAAATTAGATTATTTAATACAACCAATTGTAATTACAACCTAAAATACCCAGAACGGGAAAAAAGACAGTTGAGCAGAATAATAAAGCCTTGTAGCACCTTTGTCATACATCTTAAACATACAAATAGCTTGAATGTAGTAGAGAATCCACTTTAGTAAAACTAATCCATCTGCTCCTGTTATTTGTGTTTTTTGACTGAGCATTCGACTGATAGTTCAGTTTGTCTTTACCTGCTGGGTAGCTAATGCTCGTTAGCTCTCTGTAAATGAGTAGAATCTGCACACTGTTCCGTCCACTCCCATGGAGGCCTTTTTCAGTCTGTCACTCTCATAGCAGCAACCGTTAACATTCAGATAGCCAGAGCCATCTACTGGACAGTTGTTACACCGGATAGCTAATGTCGCCAGCTATCATCTACTCAAAGTAACCTTTTTGTGCATGTTCTAATAATTTGATGCCCTACCCTGATGATGCCATCAAGGTTGTCTATGGTAGGGCTTGACACTTTTGGGAGTTTTTGTGTATGGAAAAAAAAAAAACTATGCTTGTAGTCTTCATTACAAACTGAAGCTGTGGGGTCGAAATCTGTCAACATTTAGGAAGGGAGGGTAAATACAACAGAAACGCTATTCAGTTGCATTGTAGGAAATGTAGGATCCTGTGTTGTTAGATTTGGACCCATTCTAGAGACTAAAATCCAGGATATCTCAGTCTCTGCTTCCAGCTAGATTCTTGTGAAGTGAAAAAAGTGAAACAGTAAATCGCTGCCTTTTAAAACCACCAAATAAACCGTAGCTCTTATGAGAACAAGCCCTGTCTCTCTGCCGAAACTCGTTACCCTCCTCCAGTTTCTCTCACTCTGTGTATTTGAACCACTTCCAGTCATATCGAAATAGTCCCATGTACAAACCCATCAGAGACCTCCAAAATTATACCATCAGTGAGGCACCGCTGGCCATCCAACCAACGAGGGAGGGCAGCAATACCCTTGCAGCCAAAAGGACGCAGAGGAATGCTCCTCCAGACCACACACACCTCTCCAACCCAACCCAAC
>NW_022280044.1:6094943-6117599 GCF_004355925.1 Anarrhichthys ocellatus | reverse complement strand
ACAACCAACAGCAGCCGCAGCGCCCCCCAAGCACCGAACAGCCGCCCCCCCCCCCCCCCCCCCCCCCCCCCCCCCCCCCCCCACTCAACACACAGCACACTGCCTCTGTCTTCCCACAGTCATTACAAAAGATCTTCAATTAAGATTACCTACAGATGACAAACAGATCCTGCTCACGCTGAAGCTGTAATTTGCTGTCAACGTGATTGGCTTGTTAAAATTGATGGCATTATTGTATCCACTAAATGGGATGATCACACAAAAAAGACATCCAGAGCGAGCAATGGCATGGATGTCTGCTTCTGTCTGTGAAAACAAAGACATTTCAGGCTTTTAAATCCCCCCAAAAATGAACTCTGGTGGTGCCCCTGGCTGCATGTAGCAATTCAAGCCTTTTAGTGCTGATAAAACAAAACACTTTCCCCCAAATAGTCTAAATCGTCCTTAAAATGCTGCTCTTGTGTTACCTAATTACACCCTATCTGACGAGCTTCTTTGCAGATATCATTCAGCTAAATGCCACTTTGTAAATAGATAGTCTGAGGGAGGATAATAATTTCTGACATTATTACACAAGCATGAAACCTCTTCTTTCTTTTCTTTTTCTTTGCATCCTCGGGGACTGTAGTGCATGCGGGCTATTTGACATTCGAAGCCATGAAACCGCCACTGACATAAGAACAGGCAATAACGCTGCAAGTAAGCAAAGTGACATGGTCAAAATGGGATACGCGGATCTGATCGGCGCGTAGAGCAATATAAAGAAATAGTCAGCAGCCATACAAAGGGAAAGTGCTGCGTCTCTACCTGTTAAATGGAGCAACAGAACACGAGACCTTACCCGATGTGTTAATGTCGAATCCGTACGGCGGAGAAGTTGGATCGGTGCCGGGGTTTGTTTCTCCAGCTGATGCTCCGGCTACATGCAGCCCTGCGGCGGATACAAAACTCTGCGGCGTCTCGGCAGTCAGAGGAGTTTTGTTTTCTGGGTCAACTCAGGGATTATATACATCTATAAAGCAGCGAGAGAGGGAGAGAGAGAGAGAGATAGCGAGAGGAGGAGCTACCGTCCTCTCCGTCTCCTTTGTTGCCATTGGTCCTCCCCCTTAATCACTGTGCAAAGAAACATCCACTAACTACCTCCACTGATCCACCGGAGCAGCAGAGCTCCGCTCAGCCGAGCCGCGCTGTGTGTCCTGGAGAGATTCCACTTGCAGGCCTGCCTTCATCGCCCTTCTGCTATAATCCCGAATGATCCATACGTCTTGACTGAAAGCTTTCTGTTGAAAGTGAAGCGGGGCGGGATCCGTCGGGCTGCAGGCGCATAACCATCACCTCTGCTATGCTGAGAAGTCATATTTTAACAAGCTGACATGTATGCGTGGTGCTGTATGGATATATATATCATAGGCCTATTAGGGTGCATGGGTGAAAACAACAGCAATATTGAAATGATCAAATAATCATTTATTCAATAATGGATGACAAAATGCCTTTATATCAAAATGGCATTACCCTGACTGTGTTGCAACCCCTACCTTGTCTCCAAAAATATATAAATACATAACCACTCATTTGCACCAGCAAATTTGATAAGGGAGTGACTATAAGCAGTGGTAGACAATGCACAAAACAAAGTTGCACTTGTATGAAAGATATTTTTCATTAACAGGAATAATGTTTTAATAAACATATCTGCAAAGTCACACAATCTGTATCCGTCAACGTATCGCATATTCCTTACTGGAACCTATGGAGCCTAACACCAAAACAATGAGCTAAAAGAGGCTAAAAAACTCCATGGAGCTGCGCAAAAGTGCAGAGTTTGGTTATAATTCTCTGTGGGTTTGTCACTACGAACGACACTTTTCACATTACATACAGTACATTTGATACATTATCAAAATATAATATTGACAAGTGCAGCTTTAAAACAAAGTGTTTTTATAGCCTAAGACTGGAATTATGGTTTTCCAAAGTTACTCTCTGCCAATCTACTAAGGGAAGAGTGTTAATAGTAAGACATGCAGTGGAGTCTACACACATCTTGTGTAGGCTGCAATTGAAGTGAATGGGAGATTGAACATTCAGAGGGTGGAAGTGTAATGTTAAAAAAATCCATACATGTATAAAATAAACATCGAATGGACTGGTAAACTTACATGCAACAATCTCGCTCCCCTCAAAGCGTATTAGGAAAAAACCCGTATAAATGTTATTTTTAGAAGACATGTCTGCATAAGCCGAAACCAAAAATGTGATGACACGTCAGTATTCCCCCTAAATATAACCCAACATTCCAAGTGACAGAACGGTAACATGGGAGAAACCCTAACATTGTGAAGCAATCCTGGTTATATCCTAAGGAGTGTTACGGAAATTGCAATTTCCAACAGCTAAATATTATATATAAAGCATATTTGTACACTTTTCAGCAATTTATATGTATACTATGTGCTTCTCCAATATCCATGGTTCACGTGTCAGTCAAATATGTACAAATCCAAAGACAAGACATCAGGATGGTGCATTCATGTCATTTATTTGATTTATTCTGATGTGCCACCTTCTACATTAACTTGATACCAATACACTTAACTTTTTAAGTTGTTCTGCTGACCCTGGTTATCTTAAATTTAATATGTTGCCATGTCAAGTTGTGTTAGCTTGGTTCATTTTCAAGGGTTTAAAGGAAGAACAAGACCTTCTCTGACAAATATGAAATTGTACTCATTAGCAATAAAATGCTCCTTGGTCAATTCAGTCCACTCAGAGGTGTTGCTGCACCTGCCGTACTTGATACTAATTTGGTACCATAACACACACAAATCTCCGACCGAACTGTTGGCGGCCGAGTTGCACTGTGGGTAATGTAGGAAGAAGAATGCATGCCAGTCGTTTCATACTTTGAAGTGTGAAAGGCGCTTTAGTCAAGGTGGAGGTAAAGCACTCGTCATGGTTTTACTGTAGAAACATGTCTTAAATGAGTCTGTGAAGCAGACATTTATTTTTTAGTATGAATTTCCCTCGTGATGAACAAGTATACCTGGACTTACTTGACATCACAGAAGTCAATGTTCGCCTGTGATTTAGTAATTTATTTGTTTATAATCTTTAACCTCAGCGGCCACAACTAAAATATAGAGATTTAATGAGAGAGCTACAGTACGCTCCACTGAAGCATGTGTTACAAGCATGACACCTTGTTCTTTGCAGCATGATGGAACTCAAACCACCTCCATCCAGCTCCGGAGCGAGCACACACCAGCCAGTCCTTTTGTTTTGGCCTCCCTCCCTGTGTGGAGAAAGTCAAACCCCCTCAGCAGGAGCTTGGTATGTATTCCTGTTGACATACACACACACCCTCTGCTGCAGAGGAATGTGTCCTATTTTTGGGCCCCTGAAGTCAGCCATGACTTCCAGCCTCTTTCTAATGCCGATTCACTTGACCATTGTGTTTTTTTTCACTCTTTTGGGAGTACGCTGTGTGTTTTGATCCGAGCAACAGCCTCCATTTATTTACAAGGAGCAGTTGTTCTCAGCAGTGCTCGAGTCAGGCTGTTGTTTATTCGGCCAAATACAGCTGGACTTTGAATTTTTGTACAGTAGTCTAAATATGAAGCTCTGGTCCGCCACTGCTTAGCTGTGCAGAGTTTAATTGTTTTAATTTGGGAGATTAGATTAGTAGGATAAAGACAGGAAACAAGTGGAAGCAGCTAACCTGGCTCGCTCCAAAGAAATCCACCATGCACCCTCAATAATTAACATTTCATAACCGGAAGTTACTTCCTGGAGTTTCCATGAAGACTCCACTCAACCAATATACTTATTGCATCCAGTAAAGAAATGCAACGCACATAATCCCCTCCTCAAATCGTTTACCTTCGGTCAGAGCTCCATTTCTGTCTTTATGATGAGCTAACTAGCTTAGCTTAGCAAAAAGACTGGACACATTATATACAGTATGTATATAGTATATATATATATATATATATATAGCTAGCATGGCTTCATCCAAAAGTAACAAAATCCGCCAACCAGCACCTCCAAAGCTCATATCTATACAAAAACTGAAGCGTAAAAACGTAGAATCAGCGGTTTACCGGGATCAAGATCCGTTTCCAGGCAACCTAGCGTGGACTCCATGAAGTTACTGGTGGATTTTGTTATATTTAGACATTGTCTCCTCCTGTTTCCTGTCTTTATGCTATAAGCTACGTAAGTCTGCTGCTTGTGGTAAGAAAGCGAGTAAGAATATTTCTCAAAATGTTGAACATTTCCTTTCAGTGTAATTTTAAAATGCATGACTTCTACTTGTATTGTAAATGTCCTTAGATATGAGGAAGAACCCATCAGTCATTCCGGCACTGCTTTGCTGAACGCTGTCAAATGTTGTCAGACATGGCTGCTTGTAATAACGTGACAACCCTTCAGACTCTGCTTATTTGACCTCATCTGCCCGTCTGAGAATTACTTGCTGGTCCGAATGAGATAGAAAATGTGTTCCGACAGTAAACCAATGAGACTGTTACTCTCTGTTATTGATCATTACTCATAAGCTGTTCTCCATCCATATCATGACTCAGTGGTCCTACATACAAATCTTTCACTGCCTTGTGCCAGCTCATGCTAACAACAGGATATTATTGTGTTTGGACTGCGTGCCACATTATGTGATGACCACAGCTTCTATGCAAATGTAGGAGGACGGATTAGATGGTAATTTGTTTATGTGCAACTGCTAGAACAAAGACAACAGCACTGATTCACTTTCGCTCTGCCTGTTTGTCTCTCTCTCTTTTATTCCTCTACTTGTTTTGTTGTTTTACTCCCCACACACCGTATACCTCCAGGTTTCATATTACTCACTGCTTCTTATTCCCTGTTCTTCCCGGGCCCCACAAGCCCAACCAGTCCGCATACTGTCTCCACTTTGAATGCATATTCCAATAAGGGCTTTATGTTTTGTCACAACATGATTAATGCAGGTTTTGCAAAAGGCAATCACTGCCAGCAGAAGGGCATAGCCACACACGAGGTAATCACAACAGACCACTGCTCGAGCTGCTGCACCCGCTCCGCCACTTGCCCTCGTGCAGACAGAGAGCACCGCAAAATAGATTTGTAAAAAGGTCATTGGAATAAATTGCCTCTTAGGTACAGTAAAATGTGTTTCTATGTGTCCTCCGACAACTTAAACTGCCTTTCAAGTCATTGAGCCGTTTCAGTGTCATATTCATTGTTTATGACCTTTATGATAAATAAGAAAATGATGGGTGTTTTCACGTTGCTGCAACCACATGATATTCAGATAAGATATTTGTGGGAAACAGATAAGACGTTGAAATCCAGCTTGATTTAATGTTGTGAATTATTGGCTATAATGCTTTTTGAAAAGGAATCTGTTTCAAAAATGCTTAAAAAAGCAACAGTTAAATCGATCCCTAATCTCCAAATCCTATGCCACGTTCACATTATATGGGACGGAGGGTAAAGATGGTAGAACTTCCCATTTCTCTGATTTGTGAGCATACTCAACATAAAACAGCTCAAGACAGTTTATTATGTAATTGACCTTTCGCTAAGTCCTGCCCGTGGAACACAGACCAGCCAATCATAGCGTAGTATTGTCCAGCTCCGACCAGGGTCTGACAACTAGGGCTCTGCTCCAAAGACTCTCATGCAATCGTTTCAGATTTCCTTCATTTTCAGGTTGGTTTTGTGGATTTAGAGCTAGTCGTGGTTCAACGTTGTGTCATGATCCATGTTAGCCGGATAGGGTTGAAGGAGATGTGCGTTTCTAAAATGTTACATTTCTATGTAAAAACCTGTAGATTTAGCATTAACAAAGCACCTTGCAATACATTAACTAGTGTTAGAACTTCTATGCTACGTTAGCTACTGAAGGTACACTAGATGTCGACACACAAATTTTTTCTTTCAAAAAGTAGATAATATTCATGCAGGAAGTGCAGTTAGTTACAGTGTGTTCTCCAATGGTAGCTCGGAGAGCTTGACGGAGTAGCAGCGGGGGATGGGGCGTAGCGAAGGGTCAATGGGATTGCATGTAATTATATTTGGTCATGTACTGATATACAGTTTTTTTTATGGTGACTGGCTTGCTAATACTCTCTGTGAGACAAAATATTTAGGCCATCATGGGACACACTTAAACCATGATTCATGAGCCATATATGTTTGACCTGATTTAAATGCATTGGAATTAGTCAGGTATCGACGGTCTACCTATCGCATCAACGCAGGACAAAAATGAAAATATGAAACTTATATAACCGTCTAACCACCATTTTCACTTCCCGAATGAGTGAATAAAGGGGGCCTCCTCTCTTCTTTCCTTTCCCTCCTCTTGCTCTCGTCAGTGGGGAGGGGCGTCCCACCTGCTGCTCTAGGTAGTAGAAACAGGAGCATATGTTGTTTTATTAGTCTGTGTTTGTGTGTGTGCAACCACGTGCGGTATGTGTGCTCGAGGTGCTGCTTCTCTCCTAATGTCTGTGTGCATGGGAGGGGGAGGGCCAGCTCTCAGATTCCTGGGTCTCTTGGTGTAAGCTGTGTTGTGCTCCAGCGGTTCCATTTGGCCAACAACGAACCAACCCTCACCCCACCCCCCTCTAAACCTCCATTAGACAACCTTTACAAGTCCTGCCTGCCAAGATCAGGTCTGATCCTGTCAACTCTTTGCTTATTAGATAAACATGAGGAGGTTGTAGAAATGTGACGGGCAAATACACGATGCAACTGAGCACAAAGCTGCAACAGGAAACTGGTGCAATAGTGGTTACTCTCTCAAACAACTTCCCTTTTCAGACTAAGGCTACATGCACACTAATCCGTTTTCGTTTTAAAACAAAAACAATCTCCGTCCACACTTCGTTTCAGCATCGTTTTCGAAATGATCCCCGTCCAGACTATAAAGCTTACGAGTTGCATAGTTGGTGAAACGTTTAGGAAAATCGGAATCGGAGATCAGAAAAACATGATTCCTGAGCTTACTTCGTAGCCATTTTCTCATATAACTGGTAGCGGAATCAGCTTTTTAAAGGTGCATGATAAAGACTTCAGACAGGGGAATATGGCGATGACAGCTGAGCGGTAGGATAAAAGGAAAACAATCATTACACATGGCTACACATTCTCATTAACAAAACTGACACAAAGGGACTTCTAAAAGCCAACATGAGTTAGTTCCCACAACTGAACATGTGACTGTAACATTCAGCCATGCTGTCACTGAACCAGAGTGTTCAGAGTAATCTGGTTTCTAAAACTATTTGCATAGCTAGATGCCACTAGAGGTAAGTTGTAAAATATGTTTTGTGTAATTTATGTGGACAGAGCCTTTAAGACAGTAGCCGAAAAATACTTTGAGAAGAAGAACAGCAGGCAAACAAAAAGATATTTGGGCATTTCCTCTGCTCAAAATCGCCTGTGTTTATGTTTTCCTGACAAAGGAAGTAGTGTGATGTTGTTATATCACCGCTAAAAGTCATTTGAATGAGCTGAGGGTGGATGGTTGGGTGTGCAAAGCATGTGATGGTAACATCAGAGCTCACAAACTGTCCTTTTCCATTTCTTCGTTGTGTATGTATAAAACAAACACAGTATGTTGTGTTAATTATTGAGCTTTCAAGTTAGTGGTATATGTTTTGAACTTTGGACAGAGCCAGGCTAACTGTTACATCCTAACTTCATCTCTAAAATGAACTGGACTTCACCAAACTTAAACTTATTTTCCCTTAAACAGCTAAACACAATGTAACGGATCAGAGCTTCTCCTGGTGCATCATCTCAAGATCGTACATAACTCAACACATACAGTATTGACGCTTTGTCAGTATCTAACACACTGGATAGTCTCGTACCCCAGTCTCCTGGTTGAAAGCCCTGTCTTTGTTTGACGCCACCCACGCTGTGGGCGTTCTTTAGTCTTTATACAACCTCATCACACTCCCGGAGCATTTTCTCTGCGAGTCAAATGATTGTGTGGATGGGTTTACATTGTAGTTTTTTGAAAGCCTTAAAAGCGTCTCATACGGACCCGGACAAAGCGTCGGCATTTGATGCCCTGTGAATGAGAACTTGCTGGTCATTTTGGAAAATTATCTATATTGTCCCTTTGGTATGAGAACCTGTTGAGAATGATAACAACCCCATGACGCTTTCTATTGAACTGAGGAAAAATACGGTTTTAGCACTGATAACTGCCTGTGGCACTGTTGACACTGCAGGCCTTAGTTGCTTCTGCCTGATTCTTTCGGATGACTATTCAAATCTATTCTAGGACACAACCCATATCTGATACCAATGTGAGCTGACAGCAAGGTCAACCAGACCCTGCTGTCAGCTCAGGGTAAGAATAAGAGATGTCACATTTGTTTTTGTACCTACATTAGGTTTCTACTGCATGTTTTCCAAAAAGTCTTTGGTTAATAAAAGTAACTACAAGTATTGACTGATTCAAAGTGTTAGCCCGCATACCAATCATATATCTGTCTGGCCTTGGATCGGGTATTCTTCAATGCTGATGCTGTCTCTCAGCGTGGTGACTTACTTGGTGATTTAACACAGCTGATAAGCTACAACAGCTTCATCCAACTCTCCAGCTCTCCGTCCACTTAACGTTCAGCGCTGTCAAAACAGCATGTGGTCAACTGCACAAATTTGTGGGTCAAAGTTCAAAAAATATTTGCAAATTTACTTGTCAGCGAATCCACTACTCACTGCAGTATTATTGGACTTAATTTAATTTTTGTCATTTTAAAAGCTGGCGTGAACAGGCCATAACAGGTCAAACAGGAAGTGGGATTTTGTTTCCATGAAGCCTGAATGACTTGCTCAGATGGACATTTTTTACAGTGTTGTCTGTATGACTAATAGAGGCACAATGTCCCTGTTTGTACACAACCATCAAGACTGTCTGTTCATACTGAGTTGTGTTAATGCCCGATGAGTCACTGCTGCATGTCCTCTATTGAAATGCATGCTTCCTACAGAGACTCACAGACAATGACGATGACGCTGTTGTCATAGGAGACAGACCTAATGTACGACGTAGGTCTAATGAATGCCGGTTTAGCTCGTGTCTGAACCTTTTATATGACACTAATGTCACAGATTAACCTTCTGTCGTCATTGTTCACAGAGACTCCAGTCTGCAATTGTAGTTTCATAATGTTACTGCGAACCCAGATAATTACACAGAATTACTTCTCCACACATTCCCTTTCTCTTTCTTTCTTTTGCTCTTTTTTAAAGATAAATCGGGTAGTTGGTTACATGTGTAAATGGGAGTGACATTAAATTAAAATTCCCCACCCCTAATGAAAACAATTACGTAATGGACAGGAAGCCTGAGGTGTGTGAAGTGTTGAGAAGACACATTGACTGACTGAGTTAACAACTCTGCAGGTTTAACCCTCGCCTCTCTGTCATTCTGAAAGGGTGATTAGTATCTAAAGATTATGTCCTTCGCCACAAATGAGATGATATGATAACTGCATTAAAGGGACCTGACATTTTCACCAGTTATCATATCAGATTTATTTCTCTTCAGTGTCAGTAAACAGAACACATGGGCTCGTCCAACGCTGTGTTCAGACCTTAACTAGATATTTAGGGCTAAAGTACAGCAACGTTAAGCGCCATTAACAACATGGTCCCCCCCCTCCCCCCCTCCACAGACACACAGTGGGAGAGCCTCTCGTAGTAGAGCTGCTAGCTCAGCTACAACACAGCTTCCCAGACTGTCAAAGATTCTCAGAGGGCCATAAATGTGCTTCTAGTGACTGTCAAAAGCTCCACCAGACTCCCTGTCTTTCCAGCAGAGACAGAGAGTCTGACAATAGCTCTTCATGGCTGGTTAGCTCGGACTACCCGGCACTATGTCTCTGTCCCTGCGACACTGAGCGGTGGTCAGTCTGCGGCTCTTACAGTTATTCCTCTGTTGCATTTTGAAAATATGCTGGGAGGAAGGTGATTTATATATACAGTCCTGTGCCTGTGAAGAGAAATATTGAATCAAGTGCGGAAAGGTGGCTTCCGGCTCCAACAATGAAAACTACTATAAACGGTTTGATTATAGAAATATTGAAGTATGAGTATTGAAGTATTATAACTTTAATGCTTAATGAACATCAACCGTATACCTTAAAGACTTCGGTGCCAACGTGAAACTGAATGTTTTACCAACCTGCAAATGAAGATCCCGTGATGTGAATGAAAGCTCCAGAACAATTACTAAATGGACCTCGCCACATTAGCTGATATGGTTTGAACTCAATACACTTTCACCCCCCTTCAATATAAGTAAAAAAAAATGTATTAACACAAAATATATGTTTCAATAATTCACACAAAACAGGATTTTGTAGAGCTGAGGAACAGTGACAAATGCTTCCTTCCTAATTCCTGTTGTTTACGTAAGATGTCAACCACGATCATATGGCACCGCAAGGAAAAGGAAAATGACTAAGCTGTTATGTAATTTATCTTTTATAGCTTATGCATTTTTTTAATCAAAGTTCAGGGGATGTTTCCCAGATAGCAAGTCAATAAAAGTCAGTACAGACACTTTTGCTGCAACCAAAGGCAGACGCACTCAGTGCAGTTACATTCTGTGATGAACGTCCCTCCCTGTGTGGAAGATAAATCAATGTAGATGGTATTCAGAAGATCTTTTCCTCTTTTATCTAGTTCATCTTTCACCCCTGGCAGCTGTCCAATTTTTCAAAATGGCACCACAATTGCTGCTGGAAGCACTGTTTTACGTGTGGATTACTATATACTGTTAGCAATTCTTTCATTTATTGAAATGATTTGTAATTTGTTTGTGGTTAATGATTTAAAATATTGCAGTTATGGCCTGTACTTTAAAATGCAGACCTGGCTTCCACTTGTATTTGTATCTTTAAACAAACTTAGTCTTGAGCTTCAAGTACAAAAGTCCTCCGCTCAGCACACACATCGACCTGGCAAAGTTTTGGCAACGTGCTCAGACTCACTCTGCTTGTTGCCTAACACTAGTTATGAACTTAGTGCAGGGAGCACAGGGTCCAGCTTGCTATTCTTAGCACTCTTGGAATGCTGTTTCTCCGCCCTGTTATTTTGTTTGCTCTCTCTTCACTTCGGTCATGTTAGGAAACTTGTGTTTGGCCTGGCTGCTCTTAGTCAGGATAATAACCGGCCCCAAGGCCTGTGACGTGCTGTTGAACTGTTGTGGAGGAGAAGAGTCATGATAAGGTGAATAACAAGCTGCCTGGTGGTTACCTTTAAAGGAAATCTCTGAATATTGTGAAGACGATGTGACAGTTTTGTGTAGTTTTCAATGTTCTGCACCAATCAAAATATCTTCTGAAACATTCATCAGCCTCAGAGGGTATCGGAATATGTGCCTGTATCTGTAAATATTCATATGAGTATGAGTTGGAGTTAGTTATATATCGGCTGACATAACGGAACAAAACAACTTACATAACTCACGAGTTCTTGAAACACATTCGTCTACAACCTTTTTGAATCAGCTCCGGTTCAATTGCATTTCTATTGTTTATTTTCAACAGCTGGCACATTTACATGTCAACATCAACATCTATTTTTGCATGTCTTGGAAATCTGTTTATAGCCACTGAAGTAGTTGTTATAGCTTTGGGAACTTTGGCACAATCGTTTGCGCAGCAAGTGAAAGTATTTGTCGAGATGAAATGAAAAACACCCTCTAAACCCTTTTAGATCACATCACCAGCCACACAAACCATCATCTTGTCTCCCTGAACAACTAAATATAACGTGTGCTAACATAAGCTAGTACAAACCAATTTCAACCAATACTATGATGATATCCATCCATCAATCAATTCATTTTGAGTGTGTGAGCGGTACACCGATCGCCCCCCTGCAATTAGATGCACGAAGGAAAAGGAGAAGCTGCTCACAGCCATGAGAAATTAAAATCAATTGTGGACGGTGTTGAAACGGCTCCAGGAAAACAAATCATAACAGTTTACTGTCACTGTGCTGAGTTCAACTGGCAGTGCCTTACTAAAGTTGCAGTATGACTGGCTTTGCACTGTGAGCACATTGGATCGTTTCCTGCTAATATAAAACAGCAAAGTATGTTGATTCCTCGTATACTAACTGAACAAAACAGCATACTTTAGAAGTTTATTCCAAGACACATTATTGAGCCAGCCCTCATTGATATAGATGGGGCAGACAAAATAATAGAAACACCTGTTTGTATAACACATTCAACAGCACTACAGACAGCAGCTTACAAAACAGTTTCAACAAAAATGTGGAAAATGTATGACCTCCTGTTATAAAAGTACAATGGAACAACACTCGAAGTTGGAGTTCTACTCTGGCAAAATCCATCAACCCAGACATTTTGAAGAAGCAGTTGTTGGACGTCAGACAACAATGGAAGCGCACATGGTAAATGGTAAACCCCAAACTAAAAATGCAAGGTGAAGTATATTGACCCTTCTCGAAGTAACTCAAATGCAGACTGGCCAATCATCGCGTAGCATCGGTGATAAAGCTGTGGAGCTAACATTAGCACAGTCCGTTAGCACATCATTAACTAGAGTTAGCACTTCTATGCTACGCAAGCTGCGGAAAGTATACTAAATGTAAAGCAGAAAACGCGTCATTGTTGTTGCGCACAAAACACGGCACCATAGTTTCTGAATTCATTAAAGATTGACCAATAATTTCAATAATTTATTTAATGATTTGGTAAAACAGTGCAATAGTATGACATCATTTAAAAATAGAAAAATAAAGAAATGTACATTAAAATATGGTGAACAAACAAACATAAGTTGTTCAAACAAGTATATTATTAAAACGTCAAGTATATTAAAAGAGAACAGATGTGCAAATGCAAACTAAACTGTTTGTGATTTGCAAAGTGAGTTACTTCTTCAGCTCAACTGTGGCAAGTCTTCAAGGCCGAGGGAATCACAGTGTACACTACATAGTGTACTTGAATATGTAATCTGAGACTCGTTTGTGGTGAAGACCAGTCAGCAGAGTCTGCATGTGCTCATGGTCGCACAGAATGTCCTGATAATCGGCTGCTTGTGTCAGATTGTTTTCCTCGTCCCCTCTCTTCCTCCTTCGCCAAAAACACTGGCTGCCTGGAGTTCTTGGTAACCAGCAGAGTGATCACATGTCTCCCAGGCTTGAGTAAATCACACAACACAGAGCAAGATGGGCTGGACAAAGGAAAATAGGCTGATAGCAAGATAGGTGGTGGAGGTGGTGTTGGGAGGGGGGGAGCAGGGTGGCATGGAGCACGTGTTTGAAGTAGCCCTGCCCATAAGTATCCAGATGAGCGAGAGCACGTGGACGGGGGTTGGAGGGAGTGGAGGGAGGCTGTCCGAAGGGAAAACAGGCACCTCTGCAACAGCAGCGCTAGCCCCATGTGACAGCTCCATTGTTGTTGCAAATAACTTCACTTTCATGGTGAATGATAAGACATGTCATGTGATAGACTAGCAGAGCACAGTATTTTCTATCACCATAACAGAAAACTGGCCCACAATATAAAGTCACTACAACTTGGGTCTTATTTAAACAGCTTTGTCGATCGTTTGTTTCTTGTATTTAGCTAGTTAATTGCTGAAATAACACAGTGATGCAGTGTTAAATTCGGTTAGCCCAACTTATTGAGAAGAGACAACAACAAGCCAAACTGTCCATTGTAGACATCCATAACAGTTTGTGAAGTTTATTTCCTTGTTCAGCTTTGACCTGCTGCAGGGCCGCAACCAGGATTTTAGAGATACTGAGATCAATCCAAAGCCCCCCCCCAATATGCCCTAAACAACAGGAATAGGAAGTGGCCGAAAGTGCTGTTTCAAATCCTTTTGTACTCTGCCAGGAGTATAATGTTGGTCTAAAAGTTGTGAAATTTATCTAAAAGTTGTGAAATTTAAGTATATATAATCTAAAACTACTGCTCAGACCTCCAAATTTATAATTTGTTGGGGGATATGACCCCAATGGTATGCACGGCCCTGAACCTGTCAGCTTAACAACATTTAGGATGCTCTCACTTTAAGTTTTGCATCCAAATAAAGTGATGTAAATCTGGCTAAACTGATTTGCATTTTTCGGACTATTGGGGTTTCAGAATAATGGGCAGTCTGAACAACAGAATGGAATAGTAGTTGCTCCAAAGATTAGCTAGCAAATGCCTGAACGGTAGTCAGTCCTCTGGGTCGCCCTGACATCCTGCCTGACTAATGTTATGGAAACTACAATAATAAGAGTAAAAGAGAACAAAGATGAATTGAATCCTATCAGAGTAGCATTCTGTACCAAGTTCCCCTCTCAACTGATTGTTGTGTGACCCGTGTTTAATCATTTGTCACGCTGACAAATTTAGATCATTTATATGAGTGAGTGTAGAGTTTTTGGAAGCAAATGATATTAGGTGCAGGGACTCTGCCAAAGCTTAGGGTTGAGTGAACGAACAGCTCTGCTCAGCAAGGTGAACCATAAATCAACATCACTGTAACCTTGTTGAAAATTCACTGTATGTTTGCGCGCTCCAGCGTGTTCGGCACTCAGCCAGGCTGACACATTACATGCAGCCGGAGCACACCTGCTGTGTTTTGGTCTCCTTCTCCCTTTCCTCCTCCTCGGCTCCCCCCCACCCACCTCTATCGAAACCCAACCCAGTTTCCTGGCAATGTGGTGAGAGAGCCGTTGGGCTGCGTCTTTGTTTGCGTTCCCTCGGCTTCCTCTTTTTACTGAGTGCTTCAGCAGAGCAGAGATAGTTAGACCGGTGCTCCCCTACCCCCCATCCCTGGTATCCACGCCTCAGCATGGATTGCTACATGCCAAGAGACCTGAGACGCACCCTGACTCCCAGTTCCATCCGCTGGCTTTTATTGGTGCGACTTTTAATCCCAAACATTATATCACGTAGTGTTTGTGTCCACGTGTTTACTTAGGCACAGCACCATCTGATAAATGTCAGGGTTGGCAGTTGTTGCTCTTATCTTGATACTTTTTGTATGGTGGTAGTAAAAAGAAGTCTAATTTATTTCTCACTCGTAAACTAATGGACAGGGATTATATTTCGAGGAAGTCCCCCCCCCAGAGTGCATTGGGTGACAGGCAGGGAAATACCTTGTCTATTCACACCTGTGGGAAACTGACCTGACCTGTGTGCGTTTGGATCGTGAGAGTAAATGGGAGCACCCAGATGACACCTACACAAACATGGAGAGAACACGCAAATTACATTGGAGCCCAACCTGCAACACTCATCCCCTGTCAGAACAACACAATTGGAAATGTCGAAGAGGACACATTATATAATCTGCTTCTTATTGACAAGGTACCGTTAAATGCTACACCAAATACATTTTATATTTTTCTTCCTTAAAAGAATAGTTGCACATTTGAGGTATTCTGCTTATTTGCTTTCTTGCAGGAAGTTAGATCAGAAGATCAGAATAAATGTGAAGCTACAGCCGGCTGTCTTTTAGCTTAGCTTATCACACGTTCTACAGTCTGTGAGGCTGCAGAGAAACCAGTGGAGGCTGGAACATTGCGTTACTCAGTAATGTCAAAACATTTAATGGTAGTGTAAAACCAAAAAAAAGGTACATTTTCATTGACTTTTCTTTTCATATGACTGACGACTATGACTGACGACAATCCCTTTTTAAGACAAAATAAAACTGTCTAACACTGTCTGAACATGATTACTAGATAATTTGCACAATCTGAAGTTATAAGGTCTTGTTTTTTACTCTGCAGTGAGTTGCATATATTCCTCGGAGTGTATGTAAGATATTTTAGTTTGACTGCGATATGACCCTGAGAAGAGGACGTTTGATATTTGATGCAAATTGCATCAATCAGGGTTTAAGGGTTAGATCAACACAGCTGAAGACAGTTTTGGAACCATACCAGGTGAACCTCTATATATTACAACCTTCACCTCCTACACGAAAAAGGAAATGAGTTCCTGCTACTTCAAATATCATTTTTCAATGAGTAAATGTAACTTGTCTTACTTATACAAATCCTTGACTTACATTTGAGTAAAGATTCCTTATTTACCCTCAGCCATTAAATGTTTTAATCACTTAATTGAGCTTTCTAAAGGAATAGTTTGACATTTTGGGTAATACACTTTATAACCCTTTACAATACCTTTTTTAACATGTTAAATCTCAATGTTTAATTGCATAAAAAAACTATAAAAATGACAATTTGTGGTTTTGCTTCCACTAAGCAGGGAAATAGATTTACAGTGATGATGCTCACAAACTCTGGAGGAAATCAGACACAGATTTGAGGTCTAATTAACTAAGTCAAATCCATATTTCATGAATTGTTTTGCAGGCTTTCCATATAAAGCAGGCAGAATGTTAAAGATTCATTGAGCAGCACAATCAACCCCCAGGGGTCCCAACACAGAATAAATCAGATACATAATGAGTTCTGGAAAATACATTTAAAGAGACGGCTTCAAGAAATAATCCATCACAAGTTCATTGATTAATAAAGAGCCAGAGAAAAATATCTGAAGATGATTTATGTTTATTTGGATCCACTATCGATCCCCTGTCTAGTTATACGTACATGGCTTGTCTGGTGTCAATTTAGTGTAGGAAGCTCTGAAAAGCCCTTTGGCCCTCTTAAAGTATTATTCTGTCCACAATATCCATTTTTTTTTACCCGTGCTAACAATGACATTGTTGGTATTTAATGAAATATCTAGAAAATTGAAGTCTGGTACATGCATTGATCCCCAGAGGATGAATTATAAGAACTCTAACCCCTGATTGTTGTTGTCCTATTCTTTAGTTTTATGACCAAATACTTGCATAGTTAATGACATTCCTATCCGCTGTCATTTTCCAATGTTAACATGCTAACAATTTGTTGAGCTGTGGAGACTGTAGAGTTGGTGCTAATTCTCTGTGAATTCATCACCAGTAACCTCTTCCACATTGATAGTTGTTTGATTGTCAACATAAACATATTGTTTAGTGCAGCTTTAAATACCAGATCTGTGTCCTTGAAAACCAAGGTCCCCACCAAAGGGCCGGGGGTTTGTGGTGCTACACTGCTCACATGCAGTCCTCCTGGATATTCTTGTTTTACCCAACATACCTCAAACACGATAACAGTGCTGAGAAAAACACCCCTCGTACTCCTTGTTCGCTGGCTTTTTTCCATATTTAGTGTGTGAATGAATCATCCTGAAGGGCTAACGTTGGTGACGCTATTGCTGTCTTGTTTTTACCAGGGTGATAATGATGAGGAACAGGAGTTATTAATACACACATTTCCTTTGGGGGCTCACACTCACACAGTGAAAACGGAAGTTGACAGTGCTCTGGGAGATTTTCACAAGCTGCCCGCTATTACTTTGGTTGCTTTGTTTTTGCTCAGTTACAATAGAGGAGAAAGGTAGGTATTTAGATGATCTGAGTCTACTCATGTAATTTAAAATTCATTCCAACTAACTACAAACCATGAATGTCAGTTGTGTACTTAAGCGAAAGTGAGTCCTGATCTAAATCTTGTGGCTTTTATTATTATACTCAAGAGCAAAGATCACGCAGAAAGTGTTGAAATCCAAAGCTAACAATCACAACAGGGACTTTTCAAGACCACAGTTCCCCCTAATCTAACAGATGTGGCCTACATCTGATAATTCATAATTTAATAGAGAGAAATATTGTGTCAGTCATCCTCCACTGCTCCACTCTTCCTCTTAATGTGTGGGGACAAAGTTGTCAGATTATAGAGGCGGTTTGATTGTTTGCTAAATAAAGAACCCGTAGGAAAACTGTCTACTTCTTTTTTCATTACGTTGTTCTCATTAGAGTGACTGATGAGGAAACATCCCAAAGTAAACACGTCCATTTGGCTGAAGGATCCCTGCTGTTGTTCTTCTAAACAACCCCACCTCCCCCCTCCTGTCTCCTATCCCAGTGCATTGTGGGTTGACAAACAAACAAGTCCAGGCGGAGGAGGAGTCCAATGTTCAGCCTCCACACCAGACATCCGAGTGTTTCTTAAAGCCAGCTGAAGCACCAGAGCTGAGTCACCGTGTCTGTGAATCAAGCCGCACACTCAAAATGACAGCACGTCGTTCTGAACACATCTGTGTGTTCAGGCACGTACTTCAGAACACATCCATATGCAGTATACCCTTAAAACAATATAGGATGTTGTTTGACCCCTTTGAGGAAACCTGGTGGCTGCAGGAACAGAAGGTACCTCGACACAGGGAAGAAATAGGGAACATAAATACAAATAGAGTAAATGTGCACATAATAATGTGGTCAAAGTCACAGCAGTAAAGGCTCTGTGCTTTGGAACAGTGGTGTTTTAAACTAAAAGCCAAAACCAATATGGCAACATGCTCATAATGACAATGCTAACATGCTTATTGTTAGCAGGCAATGTTTACTATGTTCACCATCCGAGTTTAGCATCTTAGCATGCTAACATTTGCTAATTTGCACTAAACGGCAGCGGTGCAGCTGAGGCTGACGGGAACGTCCTTAGTTTTGTTGGTATTTGGTCGTTAACCAAAATATTGACCTGATGGTGTCACTAGATGAAAAGTCAGAGGATCACCATAGTTTTTCTATTTCATCCTGTGTGTGAACATTAATGTTTGTACCAAATTTTGCAATAGTTCAGATATTTAAATAAAGCGTAGCTTTAGGATTTAGGAGCTGACTGTCAACTGCAACGTGTCCGTCTCAAGTCCAACTGGTGGACTGTTCTCTCTCTTGCTTATTTCTTGTCATCTCTCTACTGTCAGTAAAAAGGGCTTTGGAAAACAGTAATGTCCCCACAAACTTTATGGCAGTCCATCCAATAGTTGATGTGTTTCAGATCGGGCCCAAAGTGGTTGGCCAATCAACAGAAATTGCCATCACTGAAGCCATTGCAGCTAACAGAATAGACTACATGACAGTGTTCAATGATAGGCTTAGCTGTCCAGAAGGCCAGAAGAAAATAAAAATACCACTATGCATGCCATAACAATGAGAATACTGAAAAATAAATTGATATCATAAAAAAATATAGATGAAACATAGAGCACAATTCATCGTGTCTGACATCTTTCATTTTCAGAGACAGGGTTGCATGTTGTATCTCAAACGGGGGCCTTGCATGTAGAGGATAACACACATTTTAGATTCCCAGTGCAGCGGGAGTCTGCCTTGCTGCTTCAGCACACTGTCACCATGGCGATCCCTGAGGAAAGGTCATGAGCCGCCCGGCTGGGATGTTTGAAGGTCTGCAGATTGGCTATTGATGCTGATGACACGAGACTCGCTGGCACATACTGGTCATCCTTCAGCTGGCTCATTTTCAAACTTTGCTCTTTCAGAGGATCATTTTCAGAGAGCTCCTCGGCTCCCCGGTCGACGTTGTGCACAGTACAGCGTTTGACCGATTCATATTCCTGAAGGCTGATAGCAAATGTTTTTGGAACAAAGCTGACATTCAGTATCTTTAAACTAACATTTCCATGTCAAAAACTATGAATATTGAAACTCTACAGTGAAACTTATACTCATAAAATTCTATTAGGTGAGTTATCAGCTCCTCTTGCTCCTCGTGTGCAATTTCAGTTTGGCAATCCAGTCAGTGAAGAGCACTCCTAGTCCATTTAAAAGCAGTAAAAAACATTACCTAAATGTCATAAGTGTTGAGTTAACAAGACACATCTGCCCACTTAGCACTTGCTCATTTATTTCTGTACCGAGTGAACATTTTCCCTTCGACATTGAAAAACCTTCATTTCAGACATTCACACTTTTTTTTTCAATCTCTCCACCATATGTTCACTGATAATCTCTGGTGACCTTCATTTATTGCAGACAATAATCACATGCTGGAAAACTATATTATTCAGGCTTCAAAACCACTGGTTGTTCTCCACATGAAGGCTGGGCAGAATGAATCATCAAGGTTGATCGGGGGGGATTAACTGAAGTGTTTTTTGGACCTAAAATGTCCCTTTAGAACGTATCAATGCATGTATATTGTGCAGAGAAACATTTAATTAAAATAGAGAAAAACACAAGATAATCTAGCAAAAGATCAACTAGGGACACAAGGGTGATTTGGGTGAAAGAATTCTAATAATATATTAATATATAAAAATGATAATAATTGCATAGAATGTTTTCACATGTGGTCATTTCACTTGTTAATATGGAAAAGAATCCAGTAAGATTTCAGTGCTATACAAGCTTCTATCGGTCATAGGCCCTGTCACACCTGCATTGACGGCAGGCAGAAGCTACTCCACTCAGATTGTTTTGACATGCACGTGGACCAATAGCGAGGCATCTTGAACGTGCTTACCTTTGAGCAATGATCCAGTTTTATACAAGCCTTCTCTGCCAGACTACAACTATAAGCCCACAGGACCAGCATTGGGCTGCGTGGCAATGGTTTGAATTCTCACCTGCAGTGATGGACAGGTGCACCGCAGGACCTCATTGCATCACTGTTGGGTGATGTTCCAGGGCAGCAGAATACGATTTTCAACCCGATGTCAGGTGACCTTTTAAATGAGCATGCTCCATGGCCCTAAAAATATAAGATTAAGATATATTTATTTTTCTAAATATACGCTTGGTGGGGAAACTTTCAATGAAACGAATGAGTAGCAGTGTTCATGACAAGTAATATTTTCCCACCAACCTCGTAAGTGTTATGATGTCATCAAGCTTCCATTTTCTGAATTTATTAATCACCAGGAGAAGTTATAGGAAATGATGGGAGAGAGAGATGAGCACTGACACGCAACAGAGGCCTCCGGCCCGACACGAACCGAGGACTTCATCAAACCTCTTCCTGCACCACCTATTTCCTGACATGTGGTTGAACTTCGCTTTACCACTTTCTGCTCTGACGTTCATACACACACAGTTAGCAATATGGCCTGTGCACGGTGGCAGCAGAACATAACAAATATCAGATTCACAGAAGTGACGCTGTGACAGTAATAAGAGCAAAGGTCTGGCTGCACATAATCAAAGCCGAGCAAATCAACTTGACTTCAAAATACACCACGCTCACTGAAGTCATCCAACAGAGGCTAAACAGTCACCTCTCATTACACATAATATGTACATCGCACCGGGGAGTTCAACACTCAGGGTTTTATATTGATTGCAGTGAGGTAGATTAGTTTGAATGTTTACATTTCAAAGCCCAGCTTTACAAGTTAAAGCTGTACGTCTGACTTGATTGTGTCAGTGAGCTGAAAACCATACAACAATAGTATTTGCTGGGAGGAGGCAATGAAGGATATTTCCAGACTTTCCAGACTTTATTATAGCAAATATAACTTTCCAGTCATCATGCCAATGGTTACGCTAAGTGCAGCCAAAGGTTAATTATTCAAATTATCATTTTTTTTTTTCACAATTGGGCGATATGCAGGCCAACTAGAGTGAGGCCAAGTCCCGCCACTTCCCGTGGACTACTTTTAAGAATATGTATGGTAGTCAACAGCGAGAGACAACAAATGATTGATCCTAAACTGTGCCATGAATTACACATATGGCGATTGTCAGTTTGAAAGGTGATTTTGCAGAAAGAGAGTAACTGTTTGTCGTAAAACTGTTTAAGTTGAAGACTGAAAATACGCATGATGGGAAATGTAATATGATTTACAGCATTTTACTTGCTTCTACCACTTGTTTTTCCAGTGCTGAAATTCACACATCAAATTGGTTTTTTTTACGCATTCAAGGCATTGCATTGGGGATATTTGTGCATGTTTTGGCAGCTATGGTAACTCCCAGTGTTCATTTAGCGATTAGGTTTTCAGACGCACATACATGCACAAGCACACAACTGCTAACGGTTACTATTTAGTGAATATCATGCACTAGATGGGTAGAACATGTTTCCACAAGAGTTACTGTACATAGCAAATCATTAAGAAGGAGATGCACACTGTTTGATTAATTGCTTTCCACAGCAATTTACTGTCTTGATTATGCACAGTCAACGTCCCTGCCCGCTGTTTGTGTTATGACCCACTTTTACCTCCAATTTCAAAACACTTAGGCAATGTAGGGCAGCAGTTATGCAGCACCAAACAATGACACAAAGTAACACTGTGTTGTCGGGCAGTTCTTTATCTAAGCAGACTGATTTGTTCCAGCAGGTACTGAGCCTGCAGGGACTGAAACAGATGGAGATTCAGAGAGGCGACAGTTGCTTTGGAGCTAGTCGAGCAACATTTGGCAGAGTGAAGGTGATAAAGATCAGAAGTCAGGGGGAAAAAAGGACAAAACAAATCCTTTAATTGCATAAACGTGCTAGTGCTTGTGTTAAAACAACAGTGTGTTGTTGTGAACTGGCTGCTTCAAGCTCTGTTCAATGTTATGTGTGAAACTCAGGATATTATTCTTACATATCCCAAAGAAATATGTTTCTTCCTTTACAAATATCTGTAATTACCTTTAAATAATTAGCTCTCTTTCCAAAATATGAAATGATTCACAAGGCATCATATGAAATGATTGGTTAGGTTTAGGGAAAAAAAAATGTGATGCATAAATTAAGTGTTTGTAACATAATTGATGTTAGTTAAGTTAGGTAACAAAACTATGG
>NW_022280044.1:6066405-6094543 GCF_004355925.1 Anarrhichthys ocellatus | reverse complement strand
AGAGGTCTTGGAAATGTATTGTCAGCAGTGTTGCATTTAATAACATCCACTCCATTTTCAATGTGAAATATTTTAATACTTACTGTTTTTATGAAGTGCCTTTAAGTTTTTTGTTTAGACCCTGAGCAATATGCACACAGATTATGACTTAACATTCAAGATACAAGGAAGAACTCAATATTCATTAACACCCTTACACTACTCTGCAAAACAGTGTGATGATTAGATTTGTCAGAGCGAGTGAATGTGTGTGTGAGTGTGAGTGTGTTAAGTGGAGGAGGGGTCAGACTTTTGTGTTTCAAATTGGGCCTGGCTGAGGAATGTGGGCTGTGAAGGGCAGGAGAACAAAAAAAAACTGGAATCACAGGGATTAGAGACAACACTGAATGACAGCTCTTTAACTCATTCATTCTCTGTAGCTCATGTATTATTCATCTCTATTTAATAAGGTAGTTTAACTGAAATCAAGATGTCTTTTTAAAGGAGGGCCCTGACAACAAAAACACATTCATTGAATTGATTTGAATGTAGGTTGGCAACAGAGTTTAAATTCGTGGGGGAGAGTGGTGACGCCACACCAGCCCTGCCCCTCTCTCTCTCAGAGACCCAGCAGACACAGAGCATTTAGCATAACAAATTTAAACGCTTTCATGAGCTGGCAAGAGGCTGAATCATTACTGCGTTCTACCAATCAGCCCTCAAATGCTGCAAAAGAGCCATTTATGCATCTGACAGTGTCTATTTAAAAAAAAAAAAAAAAAAGGCTTTGATTTAGACTGTTCCCTTCATGTCTGCTACACAATTACTGAAGCCTCTGTATTAAGCTCTGACGACAACAAAAAAAAAAAAACAGTCTCATGTATAGTCACACAAGGATTGACATCTGCCAGCCGGAGCTAGCGAAGCAGCTTGACTGGGCTTGTTCATGGCCTTAATCAATGGGAGGCTTAGCTGGTGACACAAACGATCATGGCAGCAGCAGAAGAGGCCGCAGACTGTAGCAAATCCCAGCTCATCTCATTACCACAAGATGCATGAGAGGAGCCACATTACCATTTCTGCCAGATCTTCTGTCACTGTGAACGTTCAGGGGGTGGACGGAAAATATGAAGAAGCTAGCTATGTATGTAAACATCTGGCAATATGTGAATATTCAGAAGCGTATCAACTGTGCACATACTAGGTGTGTGTGCAGATTGTGTTTGGCATATGTTGTCATTCTCCATGCTGTTCTTCTTGTCACATTGCAGGTGCTACAGCATTTTAACATTGACATATCATTAGCATGTTAATTTTGAGGTATTTATGCAATTGCCATAAACAAGTAAGGTTGCATGGGGTTTTTACACGGTGTGTATTTTGTATTTGAGATGTGCTTTTGTAGCTGAAAACAGGTGTTGCTAATTCACAGTTTCATTACATTATTTTAAAGTGTAGTTTCAGCATGTTATTTTACATGCTTATTGGATGTGTTCAATGGTGATAGTAGAACTTCCACAAAAAACTCTAGACAGAGAAACACGAGGGGGTAACGGTAAGCAACGTTAATTGTCATTGTACACTAGCTATCAGAGACTACTTTACATATAGAAGGCAAACAGCTCAGTAATGTAGAATTATTAGTATGCATACGTATGATCACTTTCACATTCAAGCTGAAGAGAACTTTGTCTGGAGCTTAGAGTTAGATAGCTATTTTTATGCTGCATTCATTTGTGAGTTACGTAAAATAGAATATCAGACTACTTTCCACTGGGTCCTTCTGATAGTGCCAATATAGCCAACTTAAAAGCGCCTGAGAAAACAAACATGGCTGCCTTAATATTAGACCGTTAGTACTATTGTTGACCTTCACACCACCAACTCTGAAGTCATACAACTCGCTCGTAGTGATGAACCCACTGAAAATAATCACCGAACTCTGCAGTTCCCTTCAACTTCATGAAACCTTGCAGCCTCTTTTAGTTAACTGCTGTTGTTCAGGCTCATTGCAGTTTACAGCGAAAAAGCTCTGATGAACCCACTGTCTGCTATCTGCTAACAGCTAACAGACCAAGTTAGCAACTACCTGGTGAAAATACTAGAACATTTAGCAGCTAAAGAGACTTGGTGGAGACCAAAACAGAGCTGAAAAAGGAGAGTGAATATTAGAATTGTATTAGTCAGGTGGACACTAAAAACAATTGAATTGATCACATTTGCCATAGCAACTTTATAAGGTGTTATATAAGGTCAGACATTTTGTGTTTTCAGCTTGGTCAGCTGCTCCACTCGAGTCTCTTTTTCTATTTTGCTAGTGTTACTAATGCTGATATGGTTCGGTTAGGATCAAAACAGCAGAAAAATCAAAAGTAGAAAGTCCCACTGTCGTACAGCTAATGTCCATAAATATTGTGAAAAGCTGAAGCATATCTTGTATTATCTTTTCAATGATCTCGTCTCCCACAAGTGTTATCATGTTCCGTCCTAAATGATGTAGCATTGTCATGAAATAAATTAGGATATCTGTTGAATCTACATTTCACCTATAATGCCCATGGGGCATTATGGGGGCATTATGGGGTATGGGGCAGTTTAGATTGTTTAGGGAATCTGCTCCAGGGTTAAATTCTTCAGTACATGCTTCACATACAAAATCTGCATGCTGACACTGCACATTACTTTGAAAACATATGAAAGTAATTACTGACAGGTTTCTTCCAGCTGTTAACTGTTAATCACCGTCATATTGCTGGCCTGTGCAGCTATGACTTTGTAGTTGTAATGTATTTCCGTACTTCAAAGTTAAAGCCCTTTTTAATGTGGTATTGTTAATATGTATTTCTCCCACCGCTGTATATGCAGTGGAATACATTCAGTAGTCGGTCATGATGAAGACAGAAAGGCACTCAAGCCAGAGCTAGAAAGGAGGAAGTACAAGTCGTTCTCTTTTGTAGCCCTAAATCAAACAGATATATTTAGACCCGCTGCTCCGTGCTGTACAAACCGAGTGGTATTCCCCTTTCAATCTGTACGGCTGTGTTCCTCCGCCACAACACAGCCAGGGGTCTTCCACACTGTCAAAGGCTTTGTCGAAATAATACCCATGCTGAATCAATCCCTTATGTAGTGGACACAGGAGCCGATTCACAGCGATAGGTTCCTCATAGCTGATCCATGTTTTTTGTACAAAGCCCGCTGTTGTGTCGACAGGAGCCAAGCTGTCTTCCCATGACCAGCCCGACCGGCCATGTCTAAAGCAGTGTCAGGGCGCTGTGACGGTCCTGTGTCACGGATAACAGGACATGACTGGATGCTGTATCCCACTCTGTTGTGAAAAAATAACAAGCAGCTTGTGTCTGAAGTGACCCAGAATATTTGACAACAGGAACAGGGAGCAGGACAAGGTAAAAGTATCAAAAGTCATCCCAAGAATAGTTTGAATCAACCTTCAGATATAAAAAACACTGGTATCTGAACCCACCGGACCATACAGATCGGCAGTATGAGCCCCGAAAGAAAGAGTTTCTTTTTGGACATCATGTACAGTACTTCTGAGTATCTGCCTGCTGTCTTGTAAGCCCCAGGCAGAGTTAGCTTGAGTGTCCTCATTTGGAGATTCGGGGGACGACATGAAGCAGAGTTTTTCACTGCAATACAGTAGACATCATGCTTGTTAATCAAATTGAAAAGCAAGGCTCTTTAATTGACTAAATCTTGACCACATAGCTGTGCATATAAGCAATATCTACACCGGACACATCATTTATTGCCACCACTTGATCGATGTGTCAGTCCTTAATGGAAACAATTCTAACCAAGTATTTTTGCAACACGCTCTCATCCCTACTTGTCACATTTTGCCAGTTGGACAGAAGCCCTGACATCACCACAATGCCTCTTGAGCAGTATCTACATGCTGAATGGTCGCGCATGGTTACCGTTGTAACATGCGGTCAACGTTGTGAAACAGTGGCGGTTTGGTTTGGGCAACAAAACCAAGTAGGGTAAGAAAAAAGATCAGGGTTTGGCTTAAAAATAAGTCTGCTTGTAACATAACCGATGCTACAGACGAAAGAGCATGCGTGTGACTCAGTGGCATAGCGTCAAGTGACATAACGTCCTCAGTAAAATAAATGTTTGTTTGACCCAATCAGCCCCCCCCCTTCTCGCTAACACTATGTAATTTGCTCTGAGCTTCTAATAATGGCGACAGACAGGCTTGCATTGGAGTCAGTTGAAAGCCTGGTGCGTCTCCTACAGACACTAATGAGTGACTTGTGCATCAGCATTAGGACGCTGCAGGCCACTGCCTAAGCGTCGGGAGTCCGACCAGGCTGGTTTTTTCATCCTAAACCTACCAACAAATAGGACACAGAACGAATCTCTGGTGTCAGAGTCTCGTGCTCTGTACACCCATCATCCACCCCAACCTCTTCTTCTGAACTTTGTACAGCAAATATGTCACAATTCATAAAGAAACATTGCCAAACTGAAGCTACTGTGATCCAATGCAGCAATTAAGTTTCCACAAAAAAGTTTTTTTTATCCACTGCAGATGCCTCAGGACATACGGCCATGTGTTATGGCAATCCAATATTTACATCACCTAGACATGGCTGAAAGACTCTGCTGCTGGTTTTAGTTAGTTTCTTTTTCCTGTTTCTACATTTCCTTGTAATTTGTCACACTGTAGTGATGCATCTCTGTATGCCCCCCTCCTTTATCAAACAGACAGAAGGTCTCTTCAACACACACACAGTACAAACTGTGAGTGGTTAAGGAACACAAAGAGGGATTGAGATGAAGGGTGGGGCCGAGTGGAGGAGGACAGAGGGAGAAGTGTCAGAGAGGGGACAAAGACAACACCATCTGACTGCAGATGATTGTTCCAGTCATTAGCATGGGTTTGGGCCCTCACTGAAATCTCAGCAGGGCTTTTCTCTGCCGACACAGGCAAAGCTTTTATTGAGCAAATGATGATGTTGAAGTGGAGCTAATGTGACTACCTCCACTTCTCCTTGTCCCTATGATGACCTTCTATTTCTAAAGCTTTTAAAAAAAGCTTTTTCACAAGATATAATAAAATAAAATAATAAAGACTAAAACTGGTACAATTTGGCCAATAACCTCACAAAATCTAAATTAAAAAAAATTATAATAACAGCCAAGAATGGAAACCTCCAGCCATTAATAACCAACCTGACCTCATCTATACATGGTGCCCAGAGGATGACCCCTATTGCTACTGCTAACATGCTAGAGTAAAAGGGTGCACGTAGTAAATATTATACCTTCTCAACATTATCACTATGGGGATGTTAGCATTGTCAAAAAAGGCAATTTAATAAATATTAAATAAGTAATTGATGAAAAATAATCCACAATCTCCATTTTTGGACATTGTCTAATGTTGCCACATTTGACGAACACCAAGTAGATGCAATCATAGCCACACATACTTTGCCACAAAAAACCTCAACCTCAATATTTTTAGCAGGAACATGTTTAGCAGTAATTGACAATATTTGGTCAGCCCTCTGCGGTGCTATATCCGCACTGTTATGTTCTGTGGACACACGGATGCAAAATGGGACTGTCCTCCCCAAACAACAACAACGTCAGCATGTTTACATTGGAGTGACAAAGCCCTCTAGACGCCACATTATGACTGTTGCCCATCGGGAGTAAAGGAAGAAGCGGTTTGATGTTGTTATAGAGACACAAATTCCACAGACGGAGGATGTTGGAGTGAACGGGAGGGTTGTGTTTTTTTGTGTTTCCTACCAAACAGTAAATGACCAAATGGTTATTACTGTCTCCATGATGACGGGAGTCCCATGAGGATGACATTTCAGCCCAAGCCACAATGTTTCCTACAACTTAACCAAGTTGTTTTGAACCAAACCTTAACCATGGCCTTATATTATAAAACTATTTTTTTCAACAGAGATTTGCAATAGTTTGCAATGAAAACAAATAATGTGGTCCTGTTGATAGTGGTTAAATAATTTAAAGAAACATCTGCGATATGTATTTAAATTACGTATGTATGTTTGAACCAAATTGCATTGCAATCCATTTATTAGTTGTCGAGATTTCTCAGTCTGGACCAAACTGGTGGACCATCATTGTCAGCCCTTAGTGTGGCTAAAAAAAAGAAAACATAATGAAAACAAACCCATTGTGATGCTTACCTCGGCCTATTTCTCAATCCTCTTGCAAAACTCCGTCAAGCTTGCTAGCAGGTGTGTAATCCTAGTCATCCACTGGTCAGAACATCTCTTAATAGCTCCCTAACTAACCCGATGCTGAACCAATAGTAAATGGACATGCACCTGTATAGCAACTTTCTAGTCTTCCGACCCCTCAAAGTGCTTTACACTCATCATTAAACTAAAAAGAGCAACTGAGACCAGTGAACAAGTTGGAGATGAGTTCATCACACTTTTACAACTGATGGCAGCTCTGCAAGAAAGGTGAGAGAGCCACTTTAGCTATCATCCTCTGGTGACTGGGAACATCTTTCGGCGCACTAAAGTTCATGGTAATCAGAGACAGACCGACTGAAAGACCAACGCCAAAAGCCTTCTCAACCTGCACATGTCCCCGGAGATTATTCCCATATCTTTATAGTTTCCCATGGTGTGTAGTGGAAGGTTGCAAACTAGTGCAGAACACGATTCGGGAGAACCTTAGTGTGGATTTCTGTATGCAGAAAAAAAGGACTTGATCAACCCATACAATGAAATCTTTCAGATGCATGTCATGGACGTCTAACAAGGAATCAATCACAAACATGTGATTATTGAAAGTCGCTGACAGTTCCAGTTTCAGAAGCTCAGAGACATCTTTGTACTGACACAAAGAATTTTCCGGAGTGAGGAGAAATGTATTAAAAACTTGTGAATCTTTTGTTATCCTGTCATCTCATTGCCATCTCTTACCACACTGCTTTACCAGCAGCCCATCTGGTAGCATTGTGTTTCATTACATAACACTTTTATGTTTAATATAAATCCATTCTCTGTCATTTTTCACCCCCTATCCTAAAATAACCAATTATCTACAGGTTTTACACTGGTTGGTCCTCCCTTTGCACTTTAAAAGTGCATCTCTGAGGTTTTGTTAAGATGCACTGATTGCAATTTTCTTGGCCAATTCAGATTTTTGTCCATTTTGATTTTCTTTCTAAATACTATGATTTACAGTAAAGCTTCAGACCAAGTTGTTGTTTTTTTAACACTGTCCCAGAATGTCCTAAAAAGTATTTTTAACTATCCTGACGTCAACGTTAACAAACAAATGTTATCCTATTACTTAGTTGTTGTCATTTATAGAGTTTGCATTAAAACACACAATTAAAATGATTAGGAAATAAATTATTATATTTTTATAAAAAAAACATTGTGTATGTAGGTTTTGAAGAGGAAGAAGAATGTGCAGAAGAATCTGCTGCATATATTTTTGATTATTTAAAATAGTGTAACGCTGGAGTAAAATATAAAAATACCAACCTCAAACACACTTCCAAATGTTCTTTGGGCTATGATTTGGTACTATATCTTTTATTTATTTATTCATGAGATTATTTTACAGTTGAGATATATATTGTTGCATTGCACTGGTTTCAAGAGGCCAAAAAAACAGCTTTTAAAAAAAACATCCTCAGAGGAAAATTTAAGTCTTGATAAAAGAAATGAGACAGATTCTCAGCTCTCATGTTGACATAGTATTTGCCCTCGTTGTCAACACTAATTGCAAGCTGCCATATCAGCATTTAATCCATGTTTGTTGGGTAGTGTCTCTGATAACATAGATCATTGTAAATTTCTGACAATGGACTGAATGCAGGTCCTTAGAGAGACAATAGCCTGCAACAGCAGTGTGCGGTACACAAGATGTAACATGAGCCGTCACCCTGTCAGGAGCCTGGTAGCTTGCTCAATCTTCTTGAAATACTAGTTCTAACTAACCAGCTGATTTGGATGACACAGGCTGTCTTTGCCTTATACCCTCTGCTGTGCAGCATGATTATGTAAGCTGTTATCCAATCGAAGCCTGTCTGGATCGCACAGTCCTCTGTGTGCCTGTTTGTTTGCATAGTATATAGCTGAGAGCAGTACAAAGAAACCTGGATATTTGAAAGAGCTTTATGTAACTAAAAGCCACACAGTGTGCCGTATAAATACCTACAGTACATGCACTGACTGCAAATACACTCAAAATTGGCCAAAAAGGACATTCGACTAGTTGCTCTAAAAACACATTATTAACTATTCAAATATACATTTTTGGGAATGATGTGCATGACACAGTGTCCTAGTTTGAGCTGTTTTAAGGTGACTCTTATCGGACGCCCTGTTTCTATCATTCCTGTTGCTTCCTTTGAAAGCATGTAATGGATGTAATTGTTGTTTAATTATTTCTCGCAGCAGGTCTTGTTCTATCTCTCTCTCTCTTTCTCTCACACATCAAATTTACTTTAAAATCAACACTTACAAGTAACAGTTTACTAGATTATGGGTCCATAAATGTGGTCAACACATGTCTCTCACTCGTTTCCTCGGTGTTGTTGTCTGTTCTCACTCGTAGCTCTGCTGGTAGCTTAACTATCTGTCCTACTGAATAGCATTTACTGCTAACCGCGGCTTCAGACGTCCGCTCCGTAGGGCCGATAACGCCGCTGGTCACGCTGGTCACTGATCACTCCAATAACAGTTGCTTCCTCCGTAGTAATGCAGACTTTTACTGAACAACAGCTGCTAGTAAAGACAACAAGGTCAGCTACGCCTGTAATCAGTTGTCGATATTAACCTGATAGACGATCGGTATTCAATGTTGTCGTTTGTGAGCTTCTGGGTAAGGGTCACGTGATAGACATGTGACGAATCAGGGAAGGACACATCATGACTGCTAAGAACCAATCAAGTAGCGAACGCGGGTGTGGGCGTCATCGTTTCTAATCTTATCCGGTTTCGGCCGTCCACGCGAAAACGCAACCCCGGAGTTTTCAAAGTTATCCAACCTCGGTAGCATTTTCAAACTTATCTGTTGACGGTGCTCTAAAACGCCAGCGTAGTGTGGACGCTCAGTGTAAACGTAGCAAAACATATGCGTTTTCAAATGGAAACGGAGTAATGTGGATGTACTCTTAGTCACACTTGAAATGTTGAATACCTTCTTACAAGTATGAACGCTGATTATCGTCAAGTAAGCAGAGGTGCAAGGAGAGACCTAAAGGCCACGGTACAAAACTCCAAAGAACAAGGAAGCGCCAGGAACTAAACTCATGAAGTGGAAGGCCCCTTTGCACATTCCTGTTCGCGTGACACCGCATCTCAACAACATTAAACAAGTCCTTATTATTTATCCAATGCTACAAGAGATTTCAATTTGTTTTGACGGTGGCTGGTGCACGTCCAGTGCACGTCCAAATCTCCATTAAAATTAAAAATGATTTTGAAAATATTTGAAATTAACGAATGAATCAGTTTTTAAGCATTTCGGTATTACTTCAAGTGAATTTATAAAGAACTTAACTGCAAAAATGAGTCAGTTTCGTATTCTCTTTACCCAGCGGGCTCCGCCCCTTTGTCCATTTAATACAAGTGAATTGGCAGCAAATAGGCAGTGCCCTGAAACTATTACAACAATGCGTTCTTGTTGGCATGGTAGACATAACTCTCGGCTTTTGCCAATTTTTTACATATTTGAATTGTTGTAACTATCACAGAACCAGCTAGTCTTAAAGAATTAAGTAGGCAATGACAATCAAGTCAAGACAATATTGTTTTATGCTAATGAAAACCAGGAAGGACTCTTTGTTTTTTAAATGCATCCTGTTTCTGTTTGCACCTAAATAACCCTGCCAATTATGCAAATTAGTTCAACAGTGTCAGTTTTCACACCCATGGAAACATCACAGGGGCATGCGTATTGTCTTAACTGCTGCTCAGCACATGTTGCAATTGATGAGTGTAAAAGAAACATGAAGAGGTGTTTTAAGGTTATTTATTGCTGGTGTGGCTCATATATCTGCATTGAGATAGTCAGCATCAGTGCTTGATTACTTGTAGCAGCCACCAGGCTTGTGTTTGACCGATCAAGAGCTGCTTTTCTGCTATTGTGCTATTAAAAGTACACACAGTTCAACTGTGGAGCCAATAGCCTCGCAGTACTGCCCTAAAATCAACCCAAAACATGCCACCTTGGTGTAAACATCAACAATCCCATACCACAGATAACATGAACAGACTTGTCAGACTCCTGTAACCTTAAGTAGTCATATTAAATTACAGTCAGCACCTTCGAGCAATCTATAACACAAGTGTGTGTTCAGTTGAACACTGTTTAACTAGCAAAAAGAATTCATGTCAAAAAATTCAATGAGAGAATCAGGTTCCGGCGATCCACTGGTGAAATTACCAGCTTACCGGTGAACATTTCCTCCTTCTAAAAGATCATTCATGATTTCTTACGGTTCATCAATAGACACTAACTCATAAGAAATGACGCCAATAGCTTCTGGGTCAGAGGACAGACCTACCACCACTAACAGAGAACTAAATTATCCTGGTTCCTACAATCAAAATACAGATAAGTTCACTGGCTTGTCAAGACGGTTCGTGGGCTCCTGAAAAAAGGTTCCTGTAGTGGAAAGAAGATACAAATCAGTCAGCTTTAACATATCGGGAATAACTGGATTTACTAAAGAGAGTACTGCATTGAAGACGTAGCTGATGCAGACCATTGGTGGAATAGATGTGTTGCACAAGGTTTTTACTGGCTACACCAGCAGCACAGAAAAGGCTGAGGTTGTGTGAGTCACGGGCAAAACAAGACGGTAAGCTCTCGTTTTAGGAGTGTGTGGGGTTGTTTCTTTACTTTTTGGACCCAGCCGAGTACTGTGAAACCTTTTTTACCAAGGTTTGTGTGCCAGAGAGAAACTCTTAAAACCAAACTGCCAACTCTCTCATTGGTGGATGGGTAAAACAAATGCAGGACTTTCATCCAGGAGACTGTTGTTTGCGTCCCGTGTCAGGCTGACATGTTGACATTTTGTTACCTGAGGCATTTGCGTCGTTAGTCACTTTCAGTCACGTGACTCGCTTATCACGTAACATGTTTGTCACTGTCAGCCACGCTCTCTTCCTCAGCAATATTGTGACCTTAACCTAACTTCCTGTGAGACAGAGAGGTTTGTTTTGAAAGGACACCATGCATGTTACAAGCGTACATTGACGCGACGTCCCTACAAGTTAAGGTAAAGTTCTTAAAAAGGTTCCCAGGATCCAAGAGAAGTTCCTCTGAGAATAGAAAGATAGTAGTTGACATGTTACAGCAGCGTAGTAGGAAGTGAGGTTTTCTTTTTCTTTTTAACCTGCCCTTACAAAGGGATCACTCCCTGGTTCTAACCTTTGTACTCCTAAGCAGTCAAGCATGGTGTGCAGAGACAGCAATGAGAATGCCCTCCCACCCCTCTAGTTGCCATTAGCAATGTAAACCGGCTGATCCTGCACATTGTAGAATCGATTCTCCCGGTGTTTCTTCAAGAGAATGGCTTCTGACCGTGTGATGATTGCAAGTGTGTCTGTATTCATCTAGTCATGTGAGGTGCGAAAAGGAAGAGCTAATTCGGTAATCAGAGTCACACAGTGATGGATCGATATGGTTCGAGACACATGTTGCAGCAGAATACGGCTCTGTTGACTCTCAAGGCCACTTGCCGGAGCGAAGCTTCATAATCAAGTGCTTAAATCACAGGAGATGATTTAATTCTTCTGCGAAAGGGGCTTCAATGCCCGGCAATCCTTTTTAGCGTTCTCTGCATCCTGTGTGAAATGGACATGAAATAAGAATGAGCAGCTGCTGGCATCAAAAGGTATCAGTCAAATGGAGCAGAGAGGCTAAAAGAAAAGGACAGTAGATCTTTGCTGCCTTTCTCTCTGGTCTCTGTCAGTTCAGTCAGCTGTGATTTCCATATCAATATTTGAGTGACACTGAATAATTTAGAGGCGTGCAGTGACACAACGGGATGCAAGGCTGAGTGGCGCCCTGCCACCGCTCTCTTTGTTTGTGTGTGTGTGTGTGTGTGTGTGTGTGTGTGTCTGTGCATTCACAATATATATTTGTAAGTCAACTGACAGAAATTGAAAAAGCAATCATGTATGTGAAAGTCGGCATTGGTAGAATAGGCTCTCAAATGGCCTGCCTAAGAGCCACTTGCTTCCATAAGAGCAGTTCTGAGTAGTAAAAGTCCAGCTCAGGGAACATTCAGAGGTAATGTTTAAAAACCAAACCTTCATAGTATGACCGATGACATCTGATCACAACTTCTTTTCCACAGTATATTCATGGGGTAGATGAATGAAAACTAACCAGAGAAGCAGCAAGACATTTAGATTTCAGTATTTTGTAAACTTATAGAGCACATAAAGAATCTTCTGGGTTCGTCCATTTCTCACAGGTGCGGCTAAGGATTAAAAGTGCATCAGCAGTCATATTTCTTTAGTTATCAGATTGCATTAAGCTTTTGATGAAATATATGAAAAACATTCAACACATTTTTAAACTCAATTGATAGCCCATTAATGCTGGTTCTTGGTCACAACTACTAATATATCTCTGTAAAGTGATCTTATAATATATAACAGTGTATCATACCAGAGTATACCCTAATCCAGGGGTTCTCACCATGTGTGACTTGAGCCCTACTTTTTATTGTTTAAAAAATTCCGAGGACCACCTTCCCAAATAAAAATGAAAAAACAGACGCAAAATGACAAAAACAAAGAACGTTAGGCTGTAGGGTTAGGCTGTAAATAGAAATAAAACTCCTGCTTAGACTCACCCATCACTGCCTGCGCTTATAATCCATATTTAATGTATGCAGGTTCATACTTCCTCACCACACGCTTTGGAGATTTACCACAGTGTGTTATACCGTATAGTGGCATACCGCATTTAACTATAATGTTGCATACAGTAGTACCCCATAGTATACTCATAGTTTGGCATGTTGTAGTACCCCCTAGTGTACCCTAATGTAGCAAACTATATTATACCATAGTATACCTTAATGTAGCAGACAGTAGTATACCATAGTACGCACAATGTAGCATACTATAATATACCAAAATGTAGCACACGGTAGCACACAGTAGTATAAAGATAACATAGCCTATACGGCAGTATGCCAGAGTGTATTATTGCATTGTATACATGATAGTATAGTATTATATTACAACTTGCAATATAGCATGCATTATTTGATAAAGTAAAGGAGTATAGTTGAGCCTAGTACTACATACAGTAGTACATATTGTATAGTATGGTATAACATCTATAGTAGCATAGTATTATGCATGGTGCATAGTATAATACAGTAGTATCGCATAGTACAATTAAATACAATGTAGTGTAGTGCCAGTATGTCTGCAGAATAGACTTGCTGTGGTCAGTATGAGGTTTAAAGAGACTGAGCGGCTGCTCTTTGCATTCCACTCAGCCACTGTTGACCCAGAGACTTTGCCCCTGTCTCTGTGACTGATCAGCCATTTATCAGCTCTGTATCTTGTGACTGGAGGCTGCTGTCACAGCCTTTCCTGCCTCTGAGTTGCCTGGAGACTGTTGCTCCTCTATCCACTCCAGGTACAAGGACAAAGGGGATGATGCACTAATCCGCTCTGGAATATTGTGGCACAGTACCATGCTTCTCAGTGGAATGCCTGTTTACTGCTTAACGGGAAAACGGAAAGTCGGGGTTTCTCAATTTAATTGCTTCCAATTTCTTAACGCACATGCTGTTAGACATAGCAGGGGGCTGCTGCTTCTATCCCCATGCAACAAATTGTTAACATTAATTGAATGCTCAGTCTGTTCATTAAACCTACTTTGGGGGGTCTGAGCAGCAGATTCAGATCCATATCAGATTTGAGTCAACAACCAACCTTCCAATCAACACTTAAATCCACCCTGATAATCGCTGACACATCGACACATATTTGGTGTCAGTCAGTGTCAGACATGAGAGGTTTGATTATGTGGCATAAACGGTCCATGCTAGCAGCATTACAGGGTGTCAGTCAACCACTATAGCAATCGCATATACTTATTTTGATAAACGGGGGAGTACAATAGACACTTCAATTAATATCCCCACATGCTTGCTCGTTTTCAATATCTGATTTCAGACTGAAAGGATTTTCTCAATCTTTATCTATTATTTATGATTACACCGAGCGTAAGTGATTAGAAAATTAAGAGAACTTGAAGAGCTGAGATAAATCAGTACGTTTATCTTCAACTTTACTCAAAAGGTTTTTACTGACACTAGAAGGAATACAATTTTATTCATTTACAATTTGACACACTCACACTCTTAATTGGAGCATGTATTGTGAAGATGTTACAACTCACTCAGAAACCTTCCCAAACCAACCACTTGGCTCTGGTTGAAAAGTTATTGAAAACAAGATGCAATAAAGGCTTACAGCAGCTGTGTTCAAGGAGGAACTTTCACACGGTGTTACAAAAACACTGTTTGAGTCACTGTCTGAAATGAAGCAATCTACTGCGAGCAACATTAGCATTGCAGCTAAGGCGGTGCCTTTTAATACGTACCACCGGGAGCTCCAAAGAACTAAATACTGCGCAGATCAATGCGGCATAACATGTGTTTTGCAGCTGTATTGTGAATATACATAAAGATTAAAGAAATAATAAAGAGTGGGGGTGCACCATCACGATGTCCCCCGTTAGAGCCCATGTCAGTCCCTTGTACACGCCATCTTAGGTCACGCCATCTTAGGTCAGAAGCAGGAATGAAATTCCCAATGTATGAGAGGTACTTGATCTACATTACTTCCATGAACATTATTTCATGAATGGAGTTAACATAAACACACACTGATTTTACAATCAACATTAGCTTTGATTGAACAGTGTGTAGGGATTTAAAATAGGGAGACGGCGGATTATAATTTCGTCAGTAAATTGATTTTGTAGGCTTGATGTATGCCAGTTGTGGATTTTCTGATCATTCCACAAATGAATACAAAAAAAATGGTCCAAGAAATCCATATCCAGCTAAACATCAACCACGGTCTCTGGGCCACTAAACAGCCTTTGGGGACTTTATTCTGGCTCCACAAACATGATGGGGACAGATACGGCTGCTCCTGTCTCCCTTTGATTCCTCTCTTCATTTCTCTAACCATTTGTCTGCTTTGTCAATTTCAGCCTCCCCAGGCAGACGTATGGGAGCATGTAGCCAGGCTCATTGTTTCGATGCACCAACTATTTCTTTCTTCTTTATAGCCTCTGGATACATGAGCCAGACTGCATTTGGCACACACACACACACACGGATAGAAAAGCCGACAGGAAATCAAGAGAAAGAGAAAGCGGGTAGAGATAGGAGGGGGAGAGGTAAGACAGACAAATGACTTGAGGCCATGTTTCCAATCTAATCCTCTGTTTGTCTTCCAGGATCTCTACTCTTAAAGGGCTTGACATCAAATTCAATAAGAAGATCTCAGGCTGGCATACCACGGCGCTCATTGGCTTTCAGTCCCTGTTCTCTTCCTGTCTCTATCTCCGCTTCATCCCATCTCTCTGTGCACGCACTCCTACCGCTCAATACTGTAGGGGTTTTGGAGGTCACAGTGACGAAGGCCCCGCTCTGGTCTGATTTAAAAGGGCAGCCATGATCTGAGTCCATCGTGCCGAAAAGTTAACCATAAAAATGCTCATAAAAGCATTCACTGCACCTCCGCTGCTTGAAAGTCTGATCTAAACTTGACACTCTCCGTTTTTTACTTCAAGAGGGTTTATTATGACCACTCTGGGTGCACTTTAGTTTGTCTAATTTTATGTTGAAAGTTCTGGTTTTACAGAAGTGAACAATCCTCCCACGGACAGTCCTTGAGCGTGGTCACCTTCCCCACGGTCACACGTCAAAAAAACGCCTGGAATGGTAAAGAGGGGGGCGGGGGGTTGGAGGATTAGAGGACAAAAGGAGATGAAGGGATGGAGGTAAGAATAGTAAAGAACCAAGGTGAATAACTGGTTACATTTACACATACAATATATTTCAGTGTTGTGACGCGGTAGTTATTCTTTTTTTTACCTGTTTATAAATTCTGTCTCACTCTATTTCTCTCACGATGTATCTATCTTCTCTGTAAATGCGTGTACAGATACGTGTCTGTAACTGCCAGTTGAAGAGTGGGGGGGTTGAACAGTGAGTGGACTTTAGAGGTGGTGAGAGGGGCGGGGAGGCCCTCACTCATTGATTTCTAGGGACTGTGGCCAGGCAGTTTCTCGCTGCTTCTGCAATAAAAGGTCTGTGCTGGAAAATAATCAATGTGCAGGGATTCTTGCCTACTTGATAGTACATTCTTTTTCCTGCTCGAGGTTCATGGCCTTATTACACCCGACACATCTGGCAGCAAACACGGCAATTGCTCCAGACACTGTACAATGGATTGTAACAGCTTCAGCAATAATATAGCTCTTGAAGAGCGAAATGTTGTTGGGTAAGCAGACTTCCTCGCCTGCACAGCAGCTGCTGCTAGTACATCCTGTATGTGCACAGTGATAAAATATATCAGTGGAAGAACACAGATAATATAAATGTTTTGTGTTTTTATGAGAAAAGAATATTTTAGGTGTTTTTGTTACTGGTTTTACCATTTAAATTGCATCTAATTTACAGCAAATTCTCACAGCTTGACTAGATTACACCGAAATTCTTACAATCTCTACTTGAAGTGCTACAGTTGTCATGTCATGGTCCAGGATCCAAGTAAAGCACCATTTCCAGGCAGTTGGTTTGATTAAGTTTCTTGTTGAATGAATGTTGAAAATACAAATCCAACAATAGTTTAGAGGAATACACATTAATGTCCTGTGTGTGTAAAGTCATATATATTATATAAAGAATTCCCTTAAACTCAATCCAAGCTATTTAAATGATGTCCTCGCCGGTAGTAATTCTCGGCACACAACTAAAATCATGAATATTTTTTACAACTGTGTCCGTGAATGTATTAAACAACCATACAACAAATTCATTTGTGAGCTTTAAATGTGCTGGCAGGTGTACTTTTAAACTTTTGATTGAGCTAAGCCCCTAATCTTTACACTAATCTAGGCTAATCACCTACTAGCTTCGGCTACACACTTAATGCACAGATATGAGAGTGGTATTGATCTTCTGATCCAACTCTGGGAAAGAAACCAAATAAGCAAACCCAAACCCAAAGTATTTTACAATTTCTTTACAAGACGTTGCAACCTCAACCCAGTTGTTTGGCTGGGTTTATGGTGACATTTGTGGATTTCTGCAATATGCTGAAGTACAGAATGCTCACAGTATGTAACCATAACTCGAAGGTACACACTTATTTAAACAGTTGCATAATAGCAGGGTGGCTGTAGCTCAGGACGTCGTCCTTTAACCATACAGTTGGCGGTTCAATCCCTGGCCCTTCCTTTCTGTTTGTTGAAGTGTCCTTGACCGAGACACTGAACCCCAAGTGGCCCCCGTTTTACGGCAGCCCACTGCTCCTTAAATGCAGAGGATGGGTAACATGCAGAGGTCATATTTCATGTATGTACGTGATTTGACAAATGTAATTTAATAGAGTTACCCTCTCGGCTTCCCGAGTGTGACACATGGTTTATTCCAAAGCATAATCGTGTAATCGTGGCATACTCTTATGATGTGAATGTACTCACATATACTACTTGATGCTGTTTGAAGTTAATTGACTTATACATAAAGAAAAGGCTTGTTTTCCTGGAAGTGTCTCTTGAATCTATCGGCCTATTGAGTCGCTCGACACAGACTGCAGCGATGGAGCAGATGCTGTTGAATGAAAGCACTGTCAAGACCAGCGCTCTCAGACAGTCTGTCCTTTCTTCTGGGGCCTTTCTGTGCTTTCAGAGAGCCCTCCAGCCACGCAGCCTCTTCCTCGTCATCTGTCGGTGGCAGACGTCAGGTCAGCTCGAAAAAAGGCAGCAGGTGGTCTGTAGTGATACTCAACTCTGCAAAAAAAAGTGAATCTGTGCATCACTGTGTGCCTGTACCTGTGCTACTGACACTGCAAGTCGGCAGCTGTTGATCTAATTTGACAGTAGAAAGTCCCTTGTCTTCTGCAAACCTAACCGACATGGTGCAAAGTTACTGGGAGCTCCAGTTGAGAAGGTGCATTTTGTATCGTGTTTCAGTACTCACAAGATGTGTTGTTTTTTTTTAGTTCACAGAATTGAATCAAGCATGAAACCTATCTAGTCAAACTCAAGATTGCTTTCTCTTTGTCATTCTCTGGCGAAGAAGATAAAACAGCTCTAGATAGCTGGTGCAGACTAAATAAGACATACAAGTTAGACACGTGACATGACAGCAATCCACTGCATCACAGGTGTGCAATAAAATCCCATCAACCCTTTGTTTATAGTCATGACTTTATAATCATGACTGCCAGGCAATAGCAAACCTTGCAGTCCCATATCAGGGAATGAAAGTGACTGAACAGGCAGTTCTCAATTACTTTGTGGCTACTGATGAAGACATACTGGACTGTTATGCAGGTTTATTTTTTTTATCAGGCCACCATGGCTGCTATGTGCAAAGTACGTCTTTCAAGGGCAAACAAATATAATAGTTGCAAGAGAAACATAGATCAGGGTTGTTTTGTCGAGGAGTGCTGCATCACTGCATCACTGCATAGTATACTGTATGTAGTTACTACAGCTCTTCTCAGTTAGTCATTATCCTGACGATTTCCATCATGTTTGATTGACAGTACAGGTCCCGGAGTTCTGTCACAACAAGGTCAAGTTTTTCATGAATACGCCGGAAGTTATGAAACATGTCGGAAATATCGCAAAACAGTTTTTTACGCTTGGCAGAGGTGGACAAGTTGGTGTCGATTAAAAACTAGATATGAGAGTCCAATAGAAATAGATAGCGAATAAATCATGTCGTACGTGATGCATGTGACTTTAACATCATTCAAGCTTCCACTCCACTGAAGAGGAGAAAACATCAGATCTGTGTGGAGCAATGCTTATCTTTTAGTTAGAGAGACAGACAGGAAAGGCAGGGGGGAGAGCGAGAGAGAGGATGACATGCAGCAAAGGGCCCCTCGAAATCAGGGCCACTGTGGCAAGCACCCAGCCCCAATGGCATGCGCTCCACCCAGTGAGCTACCAAGGCGCCTATGAATGTGCGCTGCAGTAAGTCAGACTGCTGTAGCGATGCTCAAGGAACATTCCTGAAAACGTAATTAACAGGAGAAAAAAAGATCCTCCTTAATTCAGTCACACTGGCTTAAAGGCACAGAGGTTACAAAGTGCTTGAGAATCTGCCTGCTGCTGTCAGGTCAGAACTCGTCAAGTTGTTGCTTTCAGGTTTACAGGCAGGGCAAGTCTCAAGTAAGTCTACTCCAGCAAGCCCAAGTCTCAAATCTTTTTTTTTTTTTTTTTCCAAAGAATGACTAAAGTCATGTCTCACGTCTTCTTCTTCTATGTATTTCCAGCAACCCTTTGCATCATATGACAAACGGAGTAATTCCTGTACCATGACACAGTCATTCATTCCGAACAGCCTAATGATGTGAGACATTTTACGAGTTGAGATGTAGAGCGTAATCGGGCAGCAGCTCTTGGGATGGGCTCAAGTTACATTGAGAACACATCTGTGGTTTATGGCAGTCTACGGTACTCGCCACACCCGAGTTTAAGTGGTTCCAAAATGTATTTAGTGTAGATTTAAAAGAAGAGCACTCATCAAGTAAAGTTCCCCCAGAGTTTATCTTTCTTCTTGTCTTTCACACCATATTCTATCTTCTCTTCAATTTGATGCATTTCCACCTACGTATGTACAATACTTAAGTATAAGTTGTAGTTTTACAGTGGCTTGAGTGCTGGAACTATTTCTTGACAACCAATAGCCGGTTGCTTATAAAGCGACTTTCACAGCTTTAATCTGAATGTTTTGAACTACTAAGATTACAGCCCTCTTGACACTGACATGGTGCCACATTCAAGTTGAAAGTGAATTCCTTAAATTTCCTTCCTGTTCAGGGTTCTACTCACAAATGCGTGGAATGAGAGTAATGTCAGCTGCCTGTGGATGTGAAGTTGCTGGGTATGGTGGAGGGTAGTCCACTCCCCGGGAGTACACAAAGTGGAGTGTTGGATGTGACCTCCTTTCGAGGCTTTACTGTTGTTTCTTAATGCGCGAGAGAGCCTTGGCTTTACATTACACTGTTTTTAGATTAAGTCGGCAGAGTGACGTGTATGCATGAGACTGTGTGTGTGTCTCCTCTTGCCAGAATCCATCATACTGTTGTAAAGTGGCTATGAAGCTTGCCACTGCGATGGACCCCAGTTTAATCATTTCCCCTCATTGTGTGTCCCCGGCTGCAGGAAGGAACGGATGGAGAAAGATTGCATTTCCTTTCAACAAACTGTCACCTTGTGGGTTTCTGTTGAGCAGACGTGCTTTCAGTAGGCTAATGGGCAGCTGCCTGTGTCTTCTCTTTTTTTTTTTTTTTTGGTCTTGAGTCAATGGTTGTAGCTGTGGAGGAGGTGGTGGTAGAGGGATGGCAGGAGGGAGATTTGTAACCCGAGGAGAGGTGCATCCCCAGGGTGTTAAGTTGAGAAAGAGCACAAGAGCTGGGAGAGGCAGAGCGTAAAAAGAGAGGATGAGATGCAAGCAGAGATAGTGCAACTGAGGAAGAGCGAGGGTAAATTATCTGATTGAGTTTTAATGACAACAATGGGAAAAAAGAAGCGCTGTGAAGTCTAGACTGAAGGTTGGGTCTAAGTCAACAATTGCTGCTTTGACTTTAATAAACACTTATTTCTGTCTCTCATGCACAGACACACTCATATCATGCTTGCTCATGCGCGTCTTGCATGAAGCAACACACAACTGATATATCGTATCGATATTGATTATTATCTGTACAAAAACAAATCAAATTTGTATTCTACCTTTCTACCTCTAAGAAAGCATTATGATCGGGTTCCACAGTGCAAATTATCCGCAACTGTCAACTCCAACACAAAAGACCCATATCGACCGAGCCCTAAACAACACACATATGTCACCCTGTTCACTGCAAGTCCACAGAGTAATGCTACGCTCACTATAGCACGTGTGCATCCAGTCCATGAATCATTAACCATCTGCTGGTTGGCTGGAGGGAGGGAGGGAGGGAGCAAGGGGGGAGGGGGGGGGGTGACAGAGAGAAAGAAAGAGAGCGCATAGAACAAAGTCTGCTTTTTTATGGCTTCTCTAAGACCCAAAACAAAGGATCTGTTTAGTTGCCCTGCAGCATGATGGGAAGATTGGGATGATAAGGGGGGGGGTGTTTAAAGCAGTCAAAAACAGACGAGTCCAGTACTTATGGTGGTTAGGAGAGGCTGTTCATGACAGTGATATTTTTCATTTATTGTCTTTTGTAACTTCTGTCATTTTTATATATTGAGAAACATGACCGAAGTATCTCAACGACTACTGCATGGCTTGCTGTGACATTTTGTACAGCTGCCTGTAGTCCCCAGAGGATGATTCCTAAATATCTTTGGTGATCCTAACGACTTTGAAGATCCCGTGACTTTTCACCTTGTGTCATTTTATTCTTATACTCTGGTTTATGGCAAAATAATGATGACACTCCCATCAGCCTCAGCTGTGTTTGTTTGTGTTTAGTGCTAATTTGCAAATGTTAGCCAGCTAACAAGCTAAATTAAGATGGTGAACATGGTCACCATTATACCTGCCAAACATGAACACGCTAACATTATCATTGTGAGCATTTTAGCCGGCTGATGTTAGAACATCACAGAACAGCTAACATGGCTATAGACTTGCATTTATGTTGAATGATCCATTCAGTGCGCATATCTTCCTCACAATTCTTATGAAAAGGGGGATTCCTATCAAAAGTGTTCATGTTTTTAGAAACATCCACCTGCTACATGATATAATTTTTATACCTATGCCCGATACTGTCATCAGTATTGGAATTAAATGAAAGTCATCTGGTTTTTGTGAGGCTTTTTGTGAGAAATCACTACTTTGTTTTGGCCTGTTTGGCACGTCTGGTCCGTAGAACGGGACTGGTTTTCTTTGCACTTATGTCGTTGCACTCGTTTTAAGCATTTTGAGCTTAAAGCATGTTGTTGATTCAAACTGTTTTGTTCAGTTCACTACAAAAACATGCCGCACCACTTTGTAGAATGGTTAACAACTATCTGCAACAGAACTATTGCATCAGCCACGTGTTTCTGTACCTTTCACAGTCTTTCAGTAAGCTTTTAACCAGGACGTAGCATATGGTACATTGAGTCTATCATGGTTGGGCTGACAATGGCACTTTCAGTTGCAAGTGAGCTTCAAAGCACAAAGCTACTGATTTTAGTCAGTGACAGTGATGGCACAGTACACTCAGGATCCATTCATCACATTGAATGTGTGATTGTGAAGCCAGAACATCTCAGGAGTCTCACAATGGTAAAAGCACTACAACCTGAATTATTAGGTACAAATATATCATTAGGTTTTGACTCAGCCAGGGTGAGAGAGGGAGACAAATGACAGTTATGACAAATGCTATAATTCATTGAGTTACTATATTACTCTTTATTGGGTCATTTTCTCAAAGCATTAAGCCATTGAGCCCTGCCAAAGAGTACGGACATGTTCCCTTTAAATGAATGCATGGCAGTAAAAACATGTTATTGATTTCTTAATGGGTCGTCATGACAGCTATTACAAAGTAAAATGAAAAGGCAGCAGTTACGCCATATAAAATCCGTAATGTGTGGTTAGCATTTACACACCTCTTTTCCAGTGTCAATAAAAAATGAAAGCAATTATAAGCAAGGCGTGGATTATTGCAGCGCTGTTGTAGATTGTACAGGAGTATCTAATGCACTTTATGTAATTATTGCAAAGGATCCTATGAACCGCTCATGTTGACTTGCAGGCTCAAGGAGATTCTGAGAGCTGGACACACCCACTTCGGTCACGCCCACCCCCTACTCCCATGTCCCAAATTTACCCCATTCTCATCTAGTTACCCAAAATTATAGTTATTTTAAGAATACCAGCTTCGCCGAAATGTTGCTTACGGAATTGCTTTAACAAATTATGGATTAGCTGTAAATTCTTAATTTTTCCTTAAAATTACCACAACGCATCAGAAAATTAAAAAAAACAGCTCGCAAATTGCATTGTAATCTTTAGATAAAAAACGCTGCAAATTCATTTCTCGTGCAGCAAAGACAACAAAAAGCACTCTTGGTGGGCCTGTCTTGTGTGCTACAATGTGTCATTGTGCGTAAGATAATGCTCTCAAAGTGAATGTGTGTGGCAGCAAACAGCAGTGTGTTGCAGTAATGGCAGGGGGCAAGAATGGAGCATAGCTGCAAGCTGTCATTCTCTCTCTGACTTAAAGAGGCAGTGTGCTAACACTGCATGCACACACACACACACACACACACCCAGTTGCATACCAGCTATTATACCCAACCAGCCAGTCTGGAGGAAATGAAGCATCATTGTCATACGGGAGCACACAAACACACATCACCGCCTCAAGTGTTCTCTTTTGTTGAGGAGGGCAACAAAAGACACTGGGACAATGAGAGGAGGAGCTGGCGGCCTCTGAGGGAGGCAATAAATGAAAGAAGTAGAGATGGAGGACGGAAAAAGAGAACAGAGGTGGTGTTGTTGTGATGGAAAGGTGAAGGCAGGCAGTGAAATGGGGGGACTGGATGAGCAAGTGCTGATTTGTATGGCATTTAACCACTAGCCACATGCCAGTGTTGTTGTGTAGGTGGTGGTGTAGGGAATATTAGTGTGCAGCACAAGAATGGGATATGCATTACGTCACTTGCATGCAAGCAGCAGAAGGCCCTTGAGTAACCGTGTCTTTTTATCAGGGAATGGGGGCTTTTGCATAAACAGCATTTGTAAAAAGTCAGGGACGCGATCACTGCCAGAATTGCCTTATTTCTTGGATTTATCGCAGCCCATGGTCATTAATGTGTCCTTGTTCTGACCAAACCCTGCAATTTGTCCTTCACTTTTAACTCCCAAGCCTCTCCGCTAAGATCGCCTCAACATTCATATCACACTTGCACCTTCTACCCGGCGTGCACACGCAAGTTGTGCACATCCGTACACGGACACCGCTCCCCACCCACACACCCTCCAGAGCCGAGCAGAGAAGGGCTGCGGATGTCTGATATCTCACTGTGCTCTGTCAGAGACCCAGTGGCAGGAAAGTGGCCGAATGCATGTGCAAGGATGGGGGTGGGATTAGAGCTATTTAAAGCCGTACGCGTCTGTCTCTCCAGGCTCAAGCACCAGATACGTTCTCCCCCTCCTTCTCCCTTTTTCCATTTTCCACAGAAAACATCCCATGCATCACTGTGGCTCAGTAGAGCAGGCATGCAGGCCTCTGTCCCTGGGCTCAAACCACTTATGTAACATCGTCAATGGTGGAGAAGGAGCACCATCTGGGCCTGGGGCTGCTGTACTCACTGTGCTCAGTGTGTGCCTTTTGTGAGTTTGTGTAAAAGAGGAGGAAAGGGTATATAACTGCTTATCCTTAGTCATTAAAGGTCTAATAAACATTAATTCTGATATTTAATTAAAGAAGAATAGTGGAAAAAGGATAAGATAATAGTATTTCAAACTCAAGACCAAATTTGTGATAAAACTGTGGGTTCCAGCATCAACTGTGGGTAATAAACCTGTTGGAACAGATTTCTCCATATGCCTTTTTATCCTATTCCCAATATAGGACCTAATGCCATTGCTACTGGTGGAGTCAAGTCATCTGGGGGAGATATGTTATCAAGTGTGGGGTGCCTCAGGGCTCCATCCTTGGCCCATATTTTCTAAGTATCAAGCTGAAGTAAAATGTCAGTTTTAAATAACAGTAAAGTCAATTCTGGTGTTTTTAAGCCTTGAGGGTGCATTCACACCTGACCTGTTTGGTTCAGTTAGAACAAGCTATGTTCATTTCACCCGGTTAGTACAGCTGATTTGGGCTGGTGTGAAAGCTGTCAATCCAACACTGGTGCGGACCAAACAACTGGACCGAGATCGCCTGAACAGCTGGGTCTCCGGCTTTAGAGGGAAATCTGGTGCAGTTCTGAAAGCAAACAAACCCGCCACGATCCGTTCACCAGATGGAGATAGACACGTGTTTTTGCCTGGAATGCTCCAAATATGCCCTCCAAACACAACTTTAGATCACAAAACAGCAAAGGACAGACATAACTTGTGGTTATGGCTGTATAACGTTTCTCTTATTCGGCTGCTGGTTCTGTGAGTTTTATTCTGGAGCAATGCCATGCAGGTAGCACAGCGTGAAAGACTGATGCTTCGTCGTTGTTTTTTATTTGGAGGTCAGTCTGTTACGACCGTGGGTTGTGCTAACTTTGCAAGGATCTATCAAATTCCCTTGCTCTTCTCGTCATTGTATTTATTTAGTTTGCATTGCAAAGCATTGGTCTTCTCACTCGACACCAGCACATTAATGCAGAACACACGCAAACAGCCTGAATTCTTTTTTTTAACTGCAAAGATGACCACAAATACTGTAGCCTACCTTGACCTCCACGAACAGATCAAGAAAACAAATCTGAAGGAGATTTTTTCAGGTCTAGTGTGGAGGAAAACAAAGCTACATGCCTGCTCAGCACTGCTCTTTTCTCTTTGCAGTCATCTGTCAAATGTGCATTAAGAATTATAATTGTCGTTGAAACGCATGTTGTTATGCTATAGAGGTGGAGCAACACAAGAAGTGTAAGTTGTCTGACAGGCTAATGTGTTGCCCTTATCCTCTGTTGGATCTCAGCCAAACCACAAGCCAAGCTTGAATGGCGACAAACGCATTCTCCACCATGAATCCACTTAACTTTACTGTAGCTGATAGAAGTTCTCCTTAAGGAGAGATATCCTTCAATATCGCTTGACCCGAATTAATGTTTTTTTTTTCCATGTTCTGAGCCTCTCGCTCCATACTTTTTGATGTTGGGAAGGTTTAGGGGCAGTGGACCGTGTCCTGCTGGGTTGTCACTGGGCTGCAGCTAAGAGTCCCAGTGACAACAGAAAAATATCTTGTCAAAGCCTTTGCCACCCAAAATTGGTTTTAAAAAGTATTCTCACATAGACCTCTAGGTTGTTTTTCTGCCCTGGAAGATCAGGTTTTTTTCTCACTGCTAGCTTAGTCACAGTGCTAGCTTTTATATATCTTAAGAATAAATGTCCCAATACCTCCAAGGCACTATGTTTCACTAGCGCTTTGATTATATTAATAAAATACTGCAATACTTGGTGGTACACATGACTTTAAAAACCCATCACTGGTGGAACCGACTTCTCAGTCGCTATAGACTGGCTCGGGAACACAACCATCCATCTTGACAAAAATGCACTAACATTGGTAACACAATGTTTGTATCAGGCTGAATGAACTAAGGGAAAGAAAATGGCAACTAGCTGGATTATCAGCATGGATTTCTCCAAACCCAAAACCTACATATACCCTTACGGCGTGCAGGTGCTCCATTGAGGCCACTCATCCTTATTGCCTTCCTTTTATGCATCATTGGTTAATTATTGCTTTTGTATATGTTCATTCCCTTGTCCAACAAGCCGTCAGTTGAGTTTATCTGCCTCAGTTATCACCTGATCGAGTCATCTGTTGCAGCAGCTACAGGGAGCTGCCATTGAAGGACAGTTATAAGTCACTCTTCGCCAGATTGTTTTTTATTTGTTCCCTTTATTTTCTAGCCTTCATTCTCTACTGCCTCAAAGTGTCTTAATTGTGCCTTTTGACTATTGCCTGCCTGCTTTAGCCCCCTGGATCTGTTTGCCTGGTCCGTCCCCCCCCCCCCCCCCCTTTTGTACTCTGTTCTTGCCTTCTGACCTACTTTTACACTGTTTGTACCACAGCTGTTCTGCCCACTGAGTCTGCTTCCCAGTACTAGATATGTGATCCAGTGTTACACCTGCAGTTTTTAAAGTGTCATGATTCTTTGCTCATTTGCAGCTCCATATAGATGGCATCTGACAGCTGCAGACGGTACTTATTTTTTAATAAACCTCATCACTGTATAATCAGAGTAATTCATCTATGCATAAATGGATTATGTGTGTACTATCTTAAGATATTTTGGCAGCTGATTGGGTATAGATCACAGAAGTGGGAGGAGCTATTTTGAGCCTCAAGGTTAATCAAGTAAAAATACATTTTATTCTTAGAAAATCTTCTAGTTAACTGGCAGTTGGAGTGATCTGCGATGAATGAATGGATATGAAACAGTCCCATTTGAATCATCAGAATAAGGGAAGAAACATGGTCCATGCAAGTATGCAGACGCCCCTATTGAGTCTCCCTTCCGACGAAGACTGTCAAAGGGGTCAGTTGGCTGATTTTCAGTAGCCTTATCTATTAGAACTGGAGAAGAATGAAAACAGTAAAGAACCACATAACACAACAGTCCTTGGAAAAGTAGTGAACCTCTATATCACAACAGAAAAAGCTGTTAGTTAACCTGTCAGGTTTCTGTGGTCAGTCACCCTTTATATAGTCTTGACAAATTGAGAGTCTCACAATGCAAACATTTTGAAATATAATGGAGCAGGCCATCCTCGCTCCATATGACACTAAATCATTTACGTATATTCATGCAAGCAGTTAATTAGAACACATTTAAGGATACTGCAATTGTATTATCACAAAATATTTCCTCTTTTTTAATGTGTGTCTGTCAGCAGCAAAATACTCCAGAGTATTTTCTGTCTGTTCGAAGAAATATCAGATAATGATGAGGACACAGCTCAGTGCTGCTCATTGTAAAATAAGTATATAGACTTAAATTAAAGCGACGTCAAAATAATTAAAACGGGTGGCCATTGCATAACCTTATCGGCAAGCATTGTGGAATTCTCAAGAAGGCTTCATCTCCTCCTACTTCACAACACTATTGTAATATGCTGGTAATCAATTGAGACATGCACCGGGGACCTGTACAGGGTCTGCATGAGCTGATTCTGTCTCTGTTCAAGCATTTACTGGTCAAGCTGGTCATCTTTCCTCCAATTTGCAGAACC
>NW_022280044.1:5988249-6066305 GCF_004355925.1 Anarrhichthys ocellatus | reverse complement strand
CCCCCCGAGTTCTCTGTTCGTGTTATTTCGTGCTTCAATAACTAAATGGCACACAGTTCATCTGCTGCAGGTAACAAAACAAAAAAACGATGTAAGTGGTTTCAGTTCAAATGTGACCTGCTGCATTTTAGCTGAGGAAAAAAAAAAGGCCAGCGGAGAAGAGTGTGTGAGTGCTGTGTTGAGCCCTGCAGCCTCTTCACTTCCCTCTCTCTGTTTCCTCCCGTGCAGAAGGGCCAGCAGTAATGACCTCCCTCCGCTCTGTGGAGCACCTTCAGCCTGGCCGTAGGCTGAGGCAATCTGTCGCTTGTTTGTGCCGGTGACATCTGCTCCCATGGGGACGCAGGATTATTTCTCCTCTCTGTTCCGAAAGCTCCCGAATGTGAACCTGTGCATTCGTGTGTTTTATTGTATGTCGGGGTGGGACGAGTGGAAGACACACAGTGGGAAGAGCATTGTGGTTGTGAAGAGAAACGGTTTGACCTGGATGGGTTGAATGTCGGCACTGTGGCCAGCAGCGGCGATTTGTGGCAGTATTTGGATCAATGTAAGGATCTTTGATGATGAGTGCAAGCTAGTTTAGGCAGACAGCGTGAGTGTGCTGGTTGACTTAGGGCCTCCGCACGCTTCAAATTAAGTGCACTTCAAACACTGCTTTAAACCTCCTCCTGCCACACCTTTCAAATGGTAGAATTTAAGGAGAAGGTGAATTTTGAATCCTTGTTTCCATGGATCTGACACCCCGCATCTACGTTCTCCATGTGCCTGCTCAACAAAACTTTGATATGCGCTCCATAAGAGTATTAAACGTTATGAATAGGGCTGTATCGAATTGAGTTGACCAATTTTTTTTGGTCAACATTCAAAGCTTTAATTGAGTTGTTGTTTTTTTTAAAGAAAGTGTCTTGCGTCATATGTTATAATGTCACCCTAAAAATATGGGAAATGTGATTTTGTGTTATTGTGGTTACATAAATGTAATGAAATTAAATATTAATTAAACACTTTTTGGACCACATGGAAAATGTTGGTTTTGAATGGCTAATAGACTGAAGCGGAATATCTTGTATGACAAAAACATTTTGCGAATTTTGGAAATCATCGCATCTTATCTTTAATCAATAAATGTTGACTTTTTCACTGAGTTAACTGTTGTGTGCTTGTTGGAGAGGGAGGCTGACAGAGAGAGGGGAAGACAAGATGGAATACTGCACGCAATGTTAATAATAACAATTAAAATGTCCATGATATGATTGAAGCTTTGAACTATTCGGTACAGCCCTAGTTATGGACATGATTTGGATTGTGATTTTAAAGATGCTACAATAAAGTAAACCAGACCATGATGTGATATAGCCGCAGCAAGCGCATGCACACACTTTTAAAAGTACTGTTTAAATAATTTGAATAAAATGTTCACACTCTTTTATGAATTGCCGAAAGCTAAGCCCAATTAAAGATTCAAAACTCTGTCAGACGCCGAGCCACCGCCGCTCCTTAACGAGCGGCTCGGCGATCTCATGTGACCACGTTTGGACGATATGAAAACAGAAACGATTGCCCAAGCCCTAGTAAGGATATTGACACAAGCAAGCTCACGTGTGTGTGTGTGTGCATGGCTCTTAATGTTGCCCCATATGGTAGCCCCACACCAGTGTTATTTATGGTATTTTTTACGGCCACAATAAAAGCCTCCTGAACCAGATTATAACAGCAAACACCACATGCTGAAAGAAACAGAGTGAAGAGGAGGGAAACAGTGAGTAACGATGTCCCTGGGCTGTGAAACCCAATTTGTGGAGTGGTGGGAAGATACTGTACAGTGAAAAGTGTGTGTTTTATGCATTCATTGCACGCCTACACAGCAGTGCTCTGTACCTAATCGTAATTTACTCTCGGTCAGCATTCCAACAATCTCACTGCTCCCCGCGCAGCAGATTCAAGCCATCGACGTACTGTGGATCAAAACCAATTACGTCTGATCACCGACACAAATGGAGACAGAGGGAGAGAGAGGAAAGGGCTATAGAGCGGAGAGAAGAAGAGCATGTTAAAGGATCATTTTAGATTATGGCACTAAGCAGTCATGTAGTATTAAATGAAAGGTGGGTTAACTATGACCTCCAGTCAGTAATTATCTTCATGAAAACCAACCACCAAAATAAAAACCATCATTCAAGCCATATTATCAATTTGATGCTCCTTTATTATAATGGACAATAACATTAATTATTGCCATAAAGCTTTATGTCAGGCAGAGAAGGTGGAAAGATTGGCAAACTGCCTGAAGGTTGATTTGATTACGGCTGCATCCATGACAATAACCGTTTTCCACAGGATTTTTTACAGAAAATGGGTCACATGGTGGAACATGACCTGCACCACATGAGAAATTAAGTCCCACAATCCTGCAGAAAACAATCAGATGGAGGTGCATTATCCATGTGTCGAGATGCTGAGCCTTCAGTATGTCACTCAACTTCTCAGGAAGCTTTTCATCATTTCCACTCAAGACAGTAAGACCTCGGCTTTCAAGGGAGAATCTTTGGATGTTTCAGAACCATTTAACAACCTGTTTCAACTTGAACACGCCACCCAACCCCCTTCACATATTCAAAAAATGCAGTCAAATCTCCGGTCAGTCCCTATTACTTTTAATAACTACTTAACAAATAACTAATAACTACTTTATTTCAATCAGCAGGGACAAGTGAATCAGGACAAGGTAATGTTGTATTTCAACCGATGATGTGATGATAAAGTTTTGACAGAAAATCTTTGGCATTGAGACTCTACAGGGAGATTTGTTATCGAGGGGCGTCTGCCCTGAGCAGCAGAGAGATAAATCCCCCCCTGGAGTCCAGACACCGGTGGCTGATGATTCTGCAAAGACTAGGGCGGTGATGGGGAGGTGGAAAGGAGGGTATGACAGCAACATCATTGTGGCTGTGCCATTGGAGAGATAAAACCATCTGATAGGAACAGCTGAGAATGCGATTGACACCTGTTCCTGACTGGATTTACAGAGCTTCTTTACTACTACTACTTAGGGGTGGAAGTAGTTATCAATACAACAGTGTAAGAGTAAAAGTACGGCAGTATTATATGAAAGCAAAGTACAAGTGCTCAATATTGTGCTTTACAGTACTTAAGTAAATTAACTGTAGTGACTTCTAAATCAGAAATATATATACAGTATGTATATATATATATATATATATATATATATATATATATAGATTAATATAAACAGAACAAGAATAAAATACTTCATAACAATACTAAAAACAACTAATTACAGAAAGGTACGTGTATAGAAGTATTATAGTAGTCTAAATGATGACACTTTCCACATCAGTGTGTTTTCTGCTCTGCTGAGTTCAAGCTGTGTACTTGTTTTTCTTTTTCGCTGTTCTGATGATTCACAGGAATTTGTTCTGGAGCTGGAGCAGTAATAGACCGGGGTGATGAGTGTTTTTGCAAACAGACCCGTAGCCTTATCAGCAAGCCCTGGGTGTTCGTTCCTAGTCAGTGTGAGACATGTTGTTCTCGAGGGTTATGTTGAGAGAAACAACTTGTCACTGTCTTTGCACACAAACAAGGTGGACTCAGGGCATAGTGGGGTTCGACTGATATAGCAGATTAATGGTGGCCTTAAACTATTTAAGATATTGTGTTATCAGGGTGATTTTACCAGTGATATTATGCTATTTCTGAGCAGGTTACTAAGTCTTGGGGTGTCTAATAAAAGTACAAAGTTTTAAAGGGGCCTACCTTACATCAGTGTAGTCCGAAATCTGCCATGGAATACCAGTGATGAGACAAACCAGCTCCCCATCCAGTGGCTTACCACACTCAGCATCTATCTCAGAGATAATTAAGTATCCAGTCCCAGAGAGGGATGAGGAAAGGCTCCTGCTGGCCACTAATTTCAACATGTATCACTATCAGCCAATCGGCAGCCAGGAATTGCATTCATGTTGGATGATTCAGCGGCGATTTACGTCTAATGCCACCATTCAGTAGCAATGCAGGAAAGATTGTGTCCATTAAAAGGCAGAAGATAAGGATGTAGAGGTTTGGGTGGTGAATGGGAATGTAGCTCATCCATGTATTCATGGGATGGTTAACTTGTTGGTTCAGCAACCAATAAACCTTATTGATGTGGAAAAAGTTTATCAAACGCATCCTTTTAGCAGCTGGCCTCGATGTTTTCTGCACTCATAGAGACTGCTATAGTAACCCTATGTAGCAATGTTTTCATGAGCGGGTCACTATTTGGTTTCTGTTGCGTTTGACACACCTCCTAATTGTTTTAGCTCTGTTCCACTGATCTACAGGTGACAGTAATGGGCCATGAAGCTAAATGAAATGCAGGAAATGCATTAAATGCATTCCTCAAGGTCAGCGTGTTTTGATGAGCAAACACAACGTAAACCTCCATAGGGGACCATTAAGGCCGTAAAAACATTAAATGGATTCTTCACCTCACAGAACACATTGCAAAGCTTTTTTTTCCACATGTTTTAAAACCTGCGTCGTTTATATTGTATCAGATAGTGCTGCACCAAACACGTTCTCAAAACACCTTTGATTGCCTTCTTGATACTGCCATTGGCAGACTGCTGACTCATCCATCTGATAAAAACCTTTTAAATTCTTTCCAAAGACTGTATATATAGTCGCCCCCTTCTTGTCATCTTTTAATTGTGTTCTCTCGTAAACTGTGATTGATTCAATAACTTAAAAACATTTTCACTTCACCTGTCTCTCCTCCGCTCCATGTGTGGAGAGTCAAACAAAGCCCCAAACAAAAATGACTGAATGCTCGCGCATCTTATCTCAAAATCATTGTGCACTTTTGAATCCCCTTCGTTTTCCTTCACACCTTCTCTTCCTCAGGCAGCTGTTTGTCTCCAGTGCTGCTGTGGAAATTCTCTACATTCTTGACTCTCGAACGCCTCCATTGAGGTCACTGTCTATAGGCCCCTGGGCTCTTTCACAACAACTCACTGCAACTGCATCACCCTCGTCATTATTTCCCCAACCAGGCAGCCAGGAGTAGCACAGATGAGTCAACAGGGCGCTCATACAGTAAAGTACATCTGGTGATGTATCTGAGCTGTAGAACACATCTACACGTCTAATTGCCCTGTGCGGTGTTTTTTCCGGAGCAATCAACATATTTCAGTAGGCTGAAACAATCCCTTTATTCATTAGGCTGTACCGAGTTGTATGACAAAAAGCCATGCTTGGTCCTGATTAGACTGTGGAGAGCACTTACTGATTTCCCCCTATGGCCCTGCAATCAGTGTAAGATCAGGATAAAAGAGAGCCCAGCTCTCCCCCACAACTCCCTCATCAGTAAATTGCGACTAAAATCCTCACATCACTGCTGACATGTTTTTTTTCTTTTTTACAACAATCAAACGTCAGGTGCTCCCCCTTGAGATGCTGTTATAATCTTTGTTTTCATAGAATGATATTTGTCATGCTTCTGTCATTTTTTTTTTAAATCTTATGGTAAGGTTTGATTCGTTTTTCATCAAGGTTCGGGGACGTTTGTCATCAATGATACAATGATAACCACTTGGTCACGGAATAACCGCACTCCATGATTAAGGCTACATCTGCACTAATACGTTTCCGGTTACAAACGATGTACGTCCACACGGGTTTTCCAGCACCGATTTCAAAATAATTTCCATCCACACTAGCACACCTAAAAACAAATATCACATGACTATACACGTTCACTGGGCATGCGGGTGCCGGTGTACACAGGAAGGAGATTGGTTGCTTAATTACAGAAAATACAACGGGTATTAAAGTACTCTTTAATAATAAAATGTCGTTCTTGATACTTAAGATCATCCTCTATAATCTTCATCTATATACTCCAACAGACACATCTAACTTAGTTACAAGGCTGCAGGTCTTGCTCATGTTGGCCGTAGTAGCATTATAAAATGCAGAATTTAACTGCACAACAGCTGCTAGTAAAGACAACAAGGTCAGCAACACCTGTAATCCGTTAGCCATGTTGAATTAACCTGGTAGTCGATCGGTAATCATGGCTGTTGTTCATTTGTTTTCTTTCAGCGGCGTTGACGAATCAGGGAAGGAAGCGTTGTGACTGCTAACATCCAATCAAGTAGCGAACGCGGGAGTCTACGTCATCGCTTTCAAAGGTCTTCGTTTCCGCCGTCCACACGACGAGGCAACCCTGGAGTTACCACAAAGTTACCCGGCCTCGGTAGTGTTACTAAACTCCTTCGTTTTTGCTGCTCTAAAACTCCGGAGTAGTGTGGACGCTCAGTGTAAAAGTAGCAAAAGATGTGCGTTTTAAAATGGAAACGTAGTAGTGTGGATGTAGCCTAAGAACTCATCAAACAACGGTCTTCCTCTGTCCAAAATACATGCCTTGGGTTTTGTCTCAAAAAGATGTACACAGGTTAGATATTGATAAAATGTATCAATTATCAAATTTATCAATTGATCAACGATGCAGAAATGACCCCTGTAATATTTTCAGTATTTAAATAATTGTAGTCCCAGTCTCGTATAAAAGCCAGCACAAAGAAACAGAGGCTGGGTAAAACCCATTACAAGGAAGGTGGAAGTACCTGTACTATAATGGATCAGATTTCATTCTTCACACATCTACAGCCGCACTTGATGTGTGTGCAACCAGGCGCAACACTTTAAGAAGTGACTGTCTGACAGTGTGCACTGTTGCCCCCTTTTGTAAGATTTATTTTTCCTCTTGCCATTTTGCCGTTGAGGGCAGCCATTGCTCACAATTCCTGAGTTTTTTTGAATTGTTTTGCTGCGAAGCTCCGTTAGCCAGACTACAGATGCTGTGTACATTTTTCCACCTCAAATGGTGTGCTCATGCAGTGTTGCCATAGAAGCCCGATTCGATGTGTAATTGCTAATGGCCTCATTAGTGAGGGGGAGAGATGTGCGAGGGGAAAGGGAAACGTCCAGTGTTGTGATGCAACGTGTTTTCATGTTAACTGAGCTATAGTGATGTATAGTACAATGTGCTTTAAAGTGTTTTGTGTGTCAACAGTCTTTGGTCGGATTGGAGAGAAATGTGCATATCAGAAGGCAGAGGGTGGCCCTGGTGCTAAATGTTTACCAGTTGCTGTACATTTTTAAACTCAATAAAGTAATATAGATTCTGTTCTGAATCATCAAATTCTGCTCTTGTAAATGTGGCATGTTTGTTCTCATCAATGGCAAAAACAGCAGCAGCAGCAGTCTTTATGGCTCGGCATTACTTGTCCCCTCCTCACCTGAGAGAAAACTCAGTTCTGAGTGTGTTGAAAGAAATAAGAGGAGAGACGGTTTGCACAAAAACACTAAAAGGATTTTGTGGATGGAGCTTGTTGTTTTGACAAATATATATATAGAACTTATAGCCTTCATAATAATAGGCTGCTACTGGGAACAAGGGGGAACATTCCCTGTAGTAAACAAATAAGGATTGTATATGCTTTTCATGGTTTATTTACCTTACACATGCTGGTTTCCTTGGGAAAAGTCACAGTCTATTATTTTCAATAGCTTGTTTTGTTTGAGTAATCACAACATTTTACTGCTTTAGTTGTGTTGGTATTTAGTCCAAACTGTTTTACAGAATGATATTTAATTATCTTCGTAATCAACATAAGCTGTTAGATTGCTAGCCATGATCGAAAAAAGGGAATGTGTAATGTTTTGCCATTTTAGAATTAAGCATAGAGCAGATGGCCTGAAAATCCCCTTTTCAAAGGTTAGTTTTGCGGGCGGTTGATTTGCTGCTTTCATCACGTCGCTACCTGGTTTGCCTTTTTTGCAGGTCAGCTGTACCCAGAAATTCTCCAAAGTGAATGACAAAACATGCCGCTTGTAACTGTCCTCCAGAACAACACACTTTCTGATTCGACTTCCCAGTCAGCAGGACAAGATAATTACTTAGTGTTCCGTTACAAATCACTGTTGGAGAAACAAATCTGTGGAATGACAACTCTATGGTCAAGGTTTAGTTACATTTAAGCCCCAAAACCAAAACAATGAGTTAAAAAGCATTATAATGTTGAAGAGCTGAGGGGATCTACAGAGGATTAAAATTCACTTTGTGTTCATTACTACAAACAACATCATTTCATCTGGTTTATATAAAGTTATTAATTAGTGCAGCTTTAATCATAAGCCTTTCACTTTCCCCAAAACCATAGAGTGCAACAATAGTTACATTTTGTGCTTTAATGAACTTAAGTGGAAAGACTATGTTTCCAACTATATCATCTCATATTGTTTGCAAGTATATGACCAGACAACAAATAATGTTGTCTCTGTGATGTATACTACCTGTCAGTCCTGCTTGGATTTCCTGTAGTGCGAGTCCATGTAGGTGCTTTTTAATGCAGTGGGCAGATTGCATTCATCACATGTTTACTGCCCACACACACTCTTTCCACTGAATAAACTAAAATAGTTCCATTAGCTGTTAGCGGTTAGCCAAGCATATGGTCCAAAACAATAAAAGAGATCCGCAGAGCAGCGGCCAAGAGGTAACCAGCAGTGTGTGTACTGGTAGTTCTGTTAGCTAACAACCAAACAAACTGTCCATTCAGTTAGCTGTTACACACCGCAAAGTGTTACCCCCCCCCCCCCCCCACACACACACACACTGTGGATGTAGAGGGGTCAGCGATGCACTCAGCTGTGTTATCACTAGCCCATTGGGGCCCAATGAGAGTAGTGAGTGGGGAGTCAGCAGGCAGTCAATGGCAGTATAAAACAGGCAATTAAAGGTGTTTTGAGAAAGTGTGAGTCACCGCAACCACGAGAGCATGCAGCCATAACTGACCACCCAAAATATAATGCAGTTTGCCACCACAGAATGAGAGATTAGCTGTGGACAGACACAGAGGTGCACACTCACTCACGGGCACACACACAACCAATAGAATGATACTCCTGGCGGAGATAATCTCACAAATGGACATTTTTCAAGGATTTTTTTGTTGTCCCACAAGGGTAAAATTGTTCTGCAGCCGAGGTCACTTAAAAACAGAATACAACATCATCAACACATCAACACACAGAGCTTAGAGCAGGGAAATGGAAATCCATACCAATACCAAGTTTAAAGTGAAGTTGAAATGAAACTGAATGAAAAGTCTCTAAAAACAGTAGATATACATTTTTGTGAACTCTTGCTTTCTGTCGAGAGTTGGATGAGAAGATTTCAACCATTTTCAATTGGCTTTGGTTCCGAGAACATGAGTTTATAGGAAGCTTTTTAAAAGCAAATGTTGAATTCATGAACTCAATGTCAGAAGAATGTGTACAACACTGAATTTAATCAGGTTGGAATGTATTTATGAAATTGCTTTACATTTGAACAATTTGAACAAATTGGTTAGTATATGTTTGTGGATCTAAAAATACATCTGTGAACATCAGAAATTACTCACAATTATTCATATAAATTTGTACATCCTGTTTTCAGTTTAGATTTAGAGGTATACTGGTGGGCCGGTATGGTGACCTTCAATCAGAACCAAGCCAGCTGTTTGGCCCAGTTTACTCCTTTATGCTAATCCAACAGGCTTCTGGTGTTACAAACGTGAGTGGTATCAATCTTCTTATGTAACTCCTGACTGACAGGTGACCTCTGGGTAGTGCAGCGCAAAAACACAACAGCACCAAAGATGGAAGCTAATTGAAAACAGTTATTAAAGGGATTACTACTTTAAATGGAAAAACTGGAAAAATCTAGATAGGGGGCCTCTTCAGGATTCAGGCCACACGTACATCAGTTGTGATGAGTCACGCTGTTACACCATGCCTCCGCATCTATCCCTCTGCTGTACACCGACTTTATCTGTGTCTGTCTTTCCCTTTCCATCCCTGACTGCTGTTGTCACACACACACACACACACACACACACACACATTCATGGACAAACTCTCCTCCCCCTTTATTCTGCGAGGCAAAAAACGCTAGAACACCATTCTTCACTGCCACCAATCCGTGCCCTCATTTTTAAACATATCTCCTGCCTAATTCACTCGGTTACGCAACAGACAATTATACAACCAATTCAGAGCGCTCCTCAAAGACTAGCCTCACAAGGGCACTCCAAGCGCAGTGGTAAGCAGGGCAATGGTGATAGGGGGAAGAGGAGGAAATGTGTAAGTAATTTTAATAAAGAGATGAAATACAGTTACGACCCATCATGGACTAATGATAGGAAATGAATAACGGGGAGGGAAGGAGCCGGTGTGAAATTGTCAATTAGGATTTTCTTCCTGTGGCAACTAGAGGGAATTCAATAAGCCAGAGGCAACAGCAAGCCGCTTCTATATGAACGCAGAGGCCTGCTTCTCCCTCTCTGTGTGAGCTGAGGCTCTACAAGCTAAAGGCAAAACTGCAGATTATAAGATCAGCTTTAATGAATGCAGAGAAGTGGTCATGGGGGCGTTCTTTTTTTTTTAATATCCAGTTGGTGTCATCCACCTCTGCATATATTTAACACTAATTTTTCGTGTGTGCATTTGCAGATCACATCCAAATTGACTCATATTTCATATATGTTGCCAACAACATTTTCTGGCCTACGACATTTCCAGAGTTTGAAGGGTGAGTCAGGTGGAATATTTGAAAATAATTTCATATTTACAGTCGTCAACTGTATTTATATAATAAAAATCCCATGTAGAAAACAGCTACTAAATGGAATGTAGTGAAGATGTTTCCTCAATTGCTGTACCTACAACCTATTTTGTCTGACAAAATAATCTTGACTACTACCTTTTTACGGACCTTTTAACCGCATCTCAATCGTCTTCGGCAGTCTTCGAGTTTGCTCAGTTGTCTTGAGATTAAGTATGGGACTTCGGTCTTACATTATTACATGACTTATGTTGTTGTTTGGGTTTGAGGACGTATTGGTATTATTTTCACGTTAAGAAGTCCAAATCAAATGAATTAACATGTTATTTATGGCTTCTCCCTTGTAACCAGTCCGGAATCATGGTGTGAGCCACTTCATCCTGAAACTAACTGAGCTCCTCCACTGTTTTCATGCTGATGGCCGTGAGCTTCCAACAACAGAGCCTAACATTCCTGTGAACATGTGATTTCCCCCTGTGCTTCTCTTCCCTGCCCCCGACCTCCCTGACCACCCGGACACGTGACCACAAGGCTGTTACTCCCTGGAAAACAGACCGAGCAGGCAGCTACAGCAGGAGGAGACACTTCTGACAACACGGGCAATATTATGCTGCTAATGCTACTGCTGCTAATACCACAACTGCTGCTACCATTGATGTTACTACCACCACTGCAGCAACTGCTGTTGCTACTTCTACTGCTTCCAACACTAAAACTATCATTGATGTTGCTGCTAATAGTATTTCTTCTACTAGTTGTCAGCAACTGTCTTTTTAAAGGCACGTAACAGCTCCTCTTTGTCACAAGAGGGGTAATTACAGACGTATTTTAGGTTGGACAGCAAAACATAAAAAACTCTTCAGCAGACCTAATTTTAGTCATCTAACATAAAGAAAAAAATAAAATCTTTGAGAGCAGAGAACTGGAAGTCATTCCTGCACCACTCTATGCTGCTACTGCACTGGTGCTGCTGTTGCTAGTGTACCACAGACTGTATAAAGATGGAACACATGACCGATGTTTTGTATTTTGGGCCAAAATCTTCACCCGTAGCATAAAACCCGAGATTATTATGGGTAACGCACCGGCCACATTGTTGTTATCGTCAGGCAGCTAAGATGTGCTGTTGCTAAATAAAAGGGTAACGATTGGTCGTAGACTGAGTAATACTTGTTACATAAAATAATTGTAGATATAACAACTAAACTGTACACGCACTGCTAAGTTCACAGCTATAACGTTGCTGATAACATCATACTTACCATCACACACACGCTCTTTCTCTCGACCGGACACTGGCTAACGATGCGCCGGCTTGCAATAAACTGGCGGAAATCCTGACAGAGTATTACATTACATTATAGTCATTTAGCAGACGCTTTTATCCAAAGCGACTTACAATTCAGATCCTATCATATTTCTACACCGTAGGCACAGCTACGGGAGCAATTTGTGTCTTGCTCAAGGACACATCGACATGCGACTAGCAGAGCCGGAGCTGGGGATCGAACCGCCGACCCTCTGATTGATTGATGGCCCTGCTATCCACTTAGCCACAGTATGTCAGGTAGACCCACAGCTGCCTACTGGGAAAGTGGCTGCATGTTTAAATGACAATGCACGTAATATCATGGTGGCTAACTCTCCCGGACAGGTGAACACGGGACTGCCTGTTTTGGCGGTAAAGGATTTAATCGGGTTATAGTTGCAGATGGGCACCACTTCATGCAAGGCATTCATTTAGTCTTTTAACGGTTAATAACTGGTTAACAGGGTTCAGCTATTGGTCTTACAAGCAGTTCTACTTGTAATACTATTACTATCTGCTGCTAATAATAATACTACTACTATCACTACAGCTATAGTTTTGCTATGGCTACTGATGTTACTGTTCTTCTATTGCTGCTGCTGTTACCATGCCATTTCCACTGCCACAAAACAGAAATAAAACACAATAACAACTGGAGGCCATTTGTCCAGATGGATGCAAGAATTGCTGGATGGGATTGGGCAGTCTGCATCACTCACAGCCAAAAATGAAACCGCTGTGGTGCACCACACTCATCATGTACTGGCCACCAAATCCAAGAAGGTCACCCGGGCAGCTGTTAAAGCGTAAACACACATCTGCTTCTTTGAAAAAAAAATCATATACCAGCCCATTTGTGGAATAACTTGAAATATGTGAAGACTCTTGTGGATTTACTGCCTCTGCGATACAGACCAAGGTCAAATTGGAGTATTGTGGAGTAGGACAACACATGCTCGAACATATTTTCTATGTTTGTTCTTAAGGTGGTGATGGATTTTATTGGATTAGGACGTATATGGGCAGATTAGCACATTATGGACAAAAGAAAAAAGCCTTTTCAGTATATAAAAGCTGATGATTTAATGCTGTTGAGGAGACACTTAACATTCCGCTCTTCAGATTTGATACGCTTCAGGTGTATAGGGGAAAACGTTCACAGAAATACTGTGAAGCTTTCTCTTTTCTTAAGTTTTAGGTTTTGGAAAAGCAAATAAAAAAAGAAAAGAAATTATGCTCTAAAGCTTAACAAGACTGCCTTACCAAGCTGCTATATGATTGGACAATATAGCTGCCCAGGGAAAGGCTTTTGTGAGCCATCAATTAGTGAAGGTGTAGCACTCCTCTCTGTTGTTGCTGCCTGCTAACTGCATCTTCTGAATATGAAGTTGATCACCTTCAGCTTAATCAAGTGTGTCAAACAAAATGCACTAAAAGCCTCTTGCCTTGAGGCGCTGTCAGCCCACAAAGAATTTCAGCTGTTTGAATTTCAGTAGAGCACACTTAATCCTTGTACATTCGGGCAATATTTCAGCTGAAACATAGTCTGAAATATTAAAGTGTATTGCTAAAAAATGAAGAATAATTTCGTATTTGATTTTCTCATCTTTGGCTTTGGTTTGGAGAGCTGTTTGTGCTTCGACAGACATCTTCAGTGTCTTTTCCCCACCAGCTGCCCAACAAGGCGATGACCTCTGGATGTGCAAGATGGCCATGGTCAGGAGAGCCCAAATGGGAGAGAAACATCTGTCACCAAGAAGGACACCAACAAAGACCTTTCTCTAGGTCGAGTTCATGTAGGAATAATCCAACCAAGGAAAGTGTGTGTGTGTGTGTGTGTGTGTGTGTGTGTGTGTGTCTGTGTTTGACCGGTTCAGTCGCATTTATGCGAATGAGATCGTAAAGAATACAGAAGAGGACGAGAGGAGGGTTTGCCCTTCGCTTTCCTCTGTCTTAATCAATGACGGCAGGAGGAGTTTTGATTTATGTTTCCCGGGATCTGTGCTCCAGGAACAACCCCAGCTGTTCTATTGACACAGCTGAGGCCAGGAGCGAGATGAGTAATATAATTAGCCAATGAATGAAAGGAGGAAGATGGAGAGATCGGTCTGCCTGAGGGGGGGGGGGAGTGAGGCGTGGGGGTACAGTTGCCCGCCGATGTTCCCACACGACAGAACCATATCTCAGTGTGTACAAAAGCCCTGCTCCGATGTCACCCCCTCAGCATAATTAAATGAGATAAAAGTTGCAGTGGAGGAGTGAGCCTTAAAGCCTAACGACTGCATCAGCGTGGCGCTGCTCCATAGTGTCGGTTCATGTTTCTGTGATATCAACATGCTCAGTTACATCTCTGCTGGGGCGGCTCAGCAGCTCGTGCAGACGCTGAAGAATTAATGAGGAGTGAGTACGAGGCAAAGGTGAACTATACAGGATGGAACCAATACTGATAGATTTGCACTTTAGCTGCAAAAACCTGATTGTGCAAATATTATAAATTAAAGGCGTTGGGTTTTATCCTTTTTTTATTGATCCAAATCCAATATTTTGAAATCTTACTAAGCTTTAGATTTCAAAATGTATAAATAAAACAAAACCTAAACTAAAATTTAAACAATCATTTTCACATTTCCATCGGCTGAGAAGGCAGAAACAATTTGCAGTTGTGGCCTAATTAGGGCCCTATTCAAACGATCTATGGTGTATGGTCAACAGTGCATGGCGTAAGTGGGGCGCAAAGTAAGGGGCAAAAGAGTTCTAACGCTCTGGAGTTATTGGAAATATTTTGATAACAGGAGCCGAGCCGTTGTTACGCAGCCACCACTGGTGTAGCGTACGGGCCGTGTCCTCTAAAGTCTTTTTTCCCATCTGAAAACGCCAGCCTCTCTTCTGAAAACGGCCAGCTGGGAGCACTTGAGAGCACTTTGGAGGCGCAGCTTTTTTTCACCTGAGACGCTTTAGTTGCTACTGGTTGCTGTGATACCAAATATCCCCGGAAGCTAAAATGTCAGCACGAGGTACAGTACTTGCTCTCTGGCCCTTGCTCTGGATGAAACATGTACCAAGAGGGGACGGACTTGCAGAGTTCTACCCAAAAGTTTAACAATCAATTGAGTGATTGAAGCATAAGTAAGCACTAGAAAATTCCTAATTTGCCATAGTGCCAAAATCCTTAAAGCTGCAGCCCGTGTATGTTTAACGAGCATCAAACACGGCAAAGTGTCGAGTGTTTGTGTCGTTAAACCTTGTCGGTATATCATCCACTAACCAGGTAACATGAGTGACAATACATACTGGTGCTGCAAGATATGACTCTACAAAACCAAATCTTCAACTCTGGTAAATGCCCCAGTTTTTTGTTTCAAGGCTTCCCACAATAATGATGAATATTACATGATATATTCATCATTATTCAAAGAATTTCTGCTTTAAAATTGGCACGACAACTGTCTATTAAAACATCTCATAAAATGTGATCTGTCCTCTTATCGGTGTCCAAAAGTCTGAGAAACAGATGTTTAGGCCATCATGAGACATTGAGTTTGGCAGCAAACATCAAGCAGAGTTGCATTCTGCATATTCTAATTGGCAAACGGTTTGAAAGTGATACAAAGCAGCAGCATGTAGCTTTGATCTCTGCCACGGAGAGCAGAAGCTGACAACATTTGTGCACATGCAGCCTCCTCACCACCTCTCAGTACACTGTTGCCCGTTAAGTGGTTGATGGTGTCATGTAATGAATGTTCCCTCGCAGTGCTGCTCACAAGCTCTTCAGTCTGGAGAGGACGTCTCCAAATGAATCATCAAAATGGGTCTCACTTGGTGTAAACTCTCTTTTAAAAAACGGAAAAATAAAAATCTACTTGGATTGAATAGCTGACGCACTGCACCTATAAAAGCAATGTGAAACTAAACGCCTTAATATTTGTACCTTCAAATGCCATTCATTTACTAATAGATAATGACTGATGCAATAATAGACAACTCATTGATAAAATAATGGATGTAATATATTATGGTAAAGGTTTAGGGGTAAAAACTACTTAAAACTGCAGGAAATCATGAAAGTCATCACTTAACTTCCCTGCATGAGGTAAACCCCTTTAAGTGAAAGGAATTATTTTTGTCTAATTAGACTTCTTCACTGTGCAGACTGATTGTCATCTTCCTGAACTGTTTACAGTGTTGTACTCGAGATCGGTCTCGGTTTCAAGAGCCACGTTTTTAAGGTCTCGTCTCGGAATCAACCGCATTTTTATTCTACCTTTCTCTAGGTCTCAGACAAAGAGGGCTCCGGATGTTATACTCGCCTGTGCATTGTCTGATTGATTTATTTGTTTGCACTGCTCTGGTCTTGGTCTTGACTCAGTCTTAATTCCTCAAAGTCTTGGTCTTGTCTCAGACTCTCGATACACTCTGGTCTTGGCCATGACTTGGTTATTACACCTGTATCATTAAAAACCCCATTTGAGACATGCACCACTTTATGTTAATCTCACTTTGAGTAAAAGTCACAACAGCAATCTTAGGTCAGACTTAGTAACATTTACATTTACTTAGCCAGAGCCTAACCCCTGTAACACCGATTTACATTTGTATCTTAAAGGTGTGTTGTACGATGGGCAGTGTGAAATGTATTTGTTGGCTGGTGGCAGTCTGTGCATGTACCGTAGGTACTGTGTGTGCGTGCATGTGGACTGGCGACAGTCTGTGTATGTAATGTATGCAATATGTTATTTAGTATTTTTTTAAACAGCAGACACTATGTTTCCAAGACAAATTTCCTGCGGGACAATAAAGTCTATCTCTTTTATTTCTGTAGACACAAGTCTGAATTGAATGCCGTCAGATCAATGTAACGACTGCAGCAGCACAAGGTTAAACACGCAGAGAATGAAATTAAATGCGAGTCATGTTCGCTTCTGTGAGAGCACTATTTAGGCTACATGGATCAATTATCATCTCCTCTGCTGAAAGAAAGTAAAAACAGGAGATAGGAGATTCTTCTCATGTCGGATCAGTCTATTAAAAAACTTTATTAGGAATATTTTAATGACATTGGTGACAAAATCTATTCGGGATTCACTGTGAGAAGAGAGGTGAGCATCCCTCAAGCTCTCAGTGGTCATTAATGTTCAGACTTGAATTGTAAAATACGTTTTATAATTCAGTCCTGCCTGAGAGAGAACAGAAAACACTTTTCTTCCTTTTGTATGATTACTTTTCAAGGCAGGGTCCCGTCAGCAGAACAAACATTTACATAACATACACCTCGGTCTGAAGGACAAACAGCCATCACTCTAACAGCTTGAGGAAGCTTTCATTTTTCAGTAGATGTTTTGTAGATTAACCTCTGACATTACTCCTTAATGAAGGACCTTTTATGGCACAAATTAAGGGTTAGACGTCTTATTTTGTAGATTTTTCATGGGCGTTTACTCAGTAGCCTTAAGCATTTACCATGAGCATTTATGATACCATTAATTAAGTCACCTTGATACCTGAACACTGTTGGGAATCCCTTTAAATAATTTTCTCCTGGAAACATTTTAACATTCATTAAATTGTAATTAATTCGTTAATTTAGGGCTTTTCAAATTAAAATGATCTAATCGTCTAATCGTTCGCCTTTTCAAATTAAAGGCTTTCTGACAACCACACGAAACCAAATGTTTTGTCAGTGCAAATGAAGGATTCATTCATGGTATTTTAAGGTAAGCTTTGTGATGAACTTCAGTTAAGAGTTCACTGTATAGAGAAAAGCATTATGTGCCCGATTTAATCCAAAAAGAAAAGCGTATATGTGTATAACTGAAGGCCTTCATTTATATCAGAGGCGCTTTATCAGATATCAGCCATTACATTAACAAACCTATTGTATGTTAGTCTTAATGGAGAGTGGTTGAGAACAGGAAAAGAGAGAGAGAGAGAGAGAGAGAGAGAGAGAAAGAAAGAGAGAGAGACCTCATCACCACTGTGTAAAACAAAGTAATCTTCCCATCCCCCTTCACAGCTCTACGCCACTCTGCTGCGGGCTCACACGTGTAAAGGCAGTTGTCAGCGCTGAGCAGCTTCAGCAAACTACTAAATCACTCCCACATTATCACTGAAGCTGCAATAAGGCAGATCTACATTTTCCATGGTAGATGAGTGGGATACGGCTTGTACCACGCACCAGAAATGCGAGGGGTGCAGACAGCATCACTGGACAGATTCTTCTTCCAACTGAAATTAAATGCGTCTCATCTTTCCGTGAAAATAATATTTATTAAGCCAATTAAATAAATAAAGTCATTTTATTGACTTTATTTTCTTTGTAAGAGTGAGAAGTCATGTGTGTGCATTAAGTATGGAGCCTCTGGTCGTGTTTAGATTAGCTTAGCGTATAGGCCACATGCGAGGGGACGCAGCTCGCTCCTTCTGTTCCTAAATGTAGTCTAACCTGTTCATGGAGAGAACGAGGAGTTACATGCTCACACTTGACAAACAGTTTACATCCATCCAGTATAGCATCCCCAGATACAATGCAGATTGCCAGATACCGTCAATGAGCACAGGTTCTGGTTTTGGTTTCTGTGCGGACAAGATGGGACCAAACAGATGACAAAACTTTGAGAGGTTGTGCACAATCACAACAACCGGCCAGGAAGTAGTTCCGGCATTTTATGTATGTGAAGCAAATGAGGAAAACAAGTTAATGAGTGAGCTTTAGAGTTGTTGGTAGGTTCGTGTTTTTACTTTGGACAGAGTGAGGCTCGCTACTTCCCTGTGCCTTCCAGTCTTTATGCTAAGCTAACCACATCCTGTAATCATTTCAATATTGTGGCTTTTAATTTTAGTGTTCCAGTATGCTATAAAAGCTGTCCACACAAAGTTAAAATTCACAACAAAAAACAATGCTATGGTTTGGGTTTGGAAAATATCATGGTGCGACTTAAAATAAGTGCTTTGCTAAGGCTCGAAAACATCATGATTTGGTTGAAACCACTATATCCTTGAGACTAAGTGACCTTCATAATGGCTACAAAAACAACCACTTGGTTAATGTCTTCCTTTGCTCTCGACAGATGAGTCATACTTCAGCTGAAGAATACGATGTTGTTTTCCTTGAGAGGAAAGTCTTGCGTATCAGCCGTGTCAGCAAATGTAATGGATTCTGTAAAAGCCTTCAATAATTTTGAATTGTCTTCCGCCCATCCATGTTCTACTTAATGTCATATTAAAAGACAACAAGACAGCAACCAACTCCCCTACAGCTACACGACACTCTAATCACGCACGGTAAAATATAATAAAATAGATTAACATATGTAAAAATGGTTGGAAATAAGTTGTTTGTACATTAGTCACAGATACGAGATTGGGAGCACTCCGATTGCCTCCCGACGGCATGGCGACACCTGACGGCGTTTATTGCACCTTTTAAGAAGTGTTATCAATGTTGCATTCACAACTCGTCTCTGCTGCCCCCCAATTGGCCAAAGAAATCAGGTTTCAGTAATAGTTCAACGTTTAGAGAAATATGCTTCTTCACTTTTCTTTGAGAGGAATGAGATGAGAAAACTGATATCAATCTTAGACATAAGAGTGGTATCGATCGTCTCTTCCAACTCGCAGAAAGAAAACAAATAAGCATATTTCCCAAAATGCTGAACTATGTCTTTAAAGACGTAAAACAAAAAAGAGCACCGGTCAGCAAACACATCTGGCCTGTAAGAGTATATGTTATGTAAATGAAGGAAGAACAGTCAGTTTAATCTCAATCAGACTGACCTGCCGCCTTGCCTGCTGCTTCTGTTACATGTTTAATAGGAGGAAATGGCTTGTGGTGAGGAGAGCATCCAGCCCTTCTGTGGGAGTTTAATTCAATCACAGCTCTGGTCAAAAATGAATTAAAAACTCTCATTAAGGCCCCCCCCCCCCCGTGTTCCAGAGACTAAGTTGGCTGCTCAGGCTCACAAGCAGATATTTGGGTGTTACATGGAAGCATCAGCCAGCCTTGCAGTTATCCGTCTGTGAGTCAGCCATCAGTCACTAACTCCATCATTTTGTTATTTAAATTTGCAGTGCTTGGCGCTCACCCACTCACAGTGAGCCCAGCGAACCCGGTTGCAGATGATCTAAACGACAGTCGGCTGCGTGGACGTCTTGTTGTTTCAATCCGAACAAGTCACAGTTTGACGAAATTGAGACAGCAAGTGCTCCCTCCCTGGACTTCATATCTCACTGAGCACAATGAGGATAATACACTGCGATCCACATCACAAGATCACTGACCTTTCCACGGTACACTGTAACTAACCACTTTAGACTGTGGCTGTTTATTACACGGAGCAGAGCAGCAGAAAGTGTTGTTTTGTGTCAGGCAGAGAAAGGGGAACCTGTGTGTTGTAAACCCACAGGAAAACATCTCTGTGCCTCCGAGCACTTAAGTGTTCCTACTGCGGGATCAATTCAGCCGCGCTTTGTCGCTTCTGAGCAGCAGCTTATATTATCACTGGAGTCACACTGATGCACTGTTACATCTATTGTTGCGTCTATTCTCAGAACATTCATGTATTCTAGTTATTCTTTGTGGATTTATGGAAATATATTAAATGTGAAAGATGCGTGCTATCTTGTTTGTCTGCCACTTGGAAATGAGATATGAACAATGCAAGGAGCTCCAAGCAGAAAACTGTAATGCTGAAAAGAAACACCTTGTGTACGATCTGTAAACAGCTGGCTAAAGGCCTTTGTACATCAGGGAAATGCAACTTTTTTTTGGTCTCCAGTCAAACATGAGCCTTCAAACGTGAAACATGAGCTCCCCCTGCTGATTCAAAGATGGAAAGTGTGCTGCCTTCAGGTGCTCATGAAAAGTCATAAAGCATAAGGGAATTGTTGTGATAGCCAGGATACATGTAGACGGTGGTAGAAAGTAAATAAGTACTGTAGCTACTGTAGTTTTTAGGTACTTGCACTTAACATGTGCATAGGCGTATCCATGTTATGCTATTCTTCTAACCCACTGCAAGTCAGAAGCAAATACTGTGTTTTTTACCTCTCTACACTTTTTTTCGACAGTAGTTATGAGTCACGAAAAAGTGAGTCATTAAAAAGTGAGGTGCTCTTTAGATAAAACACAAAAGAACATAGAAAAAACACCAAGGTCATCTTTTTTTTTCAACAATTAAAATGCCTCAATTGCAAGTCGTGTTTCCTTGAGATTTTTGTGTATGACGTTGCTAAAATATCTTCACCTCAACCAGCTACAGCATTAAATTATTCTTTACATGTTAATAATAATCCAGTAATATCACATGTACAATAATATAACTCTGGAAGGGATGTCATTTTTACATTGCAGTATTGCTGCCGAATATAAATCCTGAATACTCTGTATTGCAAACAGTCATGTTTTAGTTAATATAAATCTGCTATGTGGTTATTGCTATATGCCTACAGTCTTGTGCTAATTCTTGCTGAAGCTCTAGCATTAAGAGGTTGGTTGTCCAGGTTTTTGATTTCTTGCATCTATTTTTCGTGATGCTAAAGGAACATAGCTACAAATATTTAGCCAAGACATTTTTTTATAGCAGCTATTGGTTATTGTCACTATATGTAACAAATTGTAGATGTTAAATACTGCAATACCACAGAAGGGTTTGATGATGGCAAACAAATATCAAGATTAAAATAATAATTAAAAAAAACAATAAATCAGAAATAATTCCAAGGCACTCTATAAATGCTATAAATGATAAAATTGTGCTGTTTTATTAAAAAGTGCATATCTACAGATGGGCACCATTTGCGCTAATAAAACAAGCATGTGTCCATTACTCCACCACATAATGGAAACTCTGATATGATTGTGACACACAGCAATATAGTTAATTATTTCTAAGTTGAAGCACTTGAATTTAGCTTTCGTAAAACAATCGCCTCTTTAAGGGGTCCCTGGTCCCAAAATCTACAGTATGTAGGACGCGTTGGCAATATTCTTTTACACTAGACGCCAATAAAGCATATTGAATTGTATTGACTTTAAGATGGTGGAGTACTGGACTAGTTCCAGAAGGGGGCAGCAAAGCAACAGCGATTGCCGACGGCCGTAAAAAACCTACAGACGAAGAAGAAGAAGAATCACACTGTTGGATGCGTGTGAATTGAATTGAATGGTGTACTGCAGCCCTGAGTCGTGGTTCATACACGTGTAGACTCAAGTGGAGGGTAGATGGGTCTTTAGCGAAACAAAAGCTTCGCTATTAGGATCTAAAATTTATTTACGGAAAAAAGTCTTGTGGACTGTTTTCGTCGTCGACGATTTGTTTTGAAGAGTAGCTTTGGCTGAAGAATATTTTGGTGAGTTGAAATTTGATAGAGGTTGTTGGCTAGCTAGCAAACCCTGTTAAATTGAAAGCTAAACACAACAATAAAGTACGACATCCGGTAGCAAAAAGGCACAAAATAAAACTCTGTTCGAAATACCGTGTCAGCAGTGTAATGTGATTACTGATTACATTTCTGTAGTAGTCTCGTGATCCAAAATGCTGCTATAGATGGTCAATTTAAGCTATTTCGCAGTTTTGTTGCTATGCTTTTATTATGAAAGTTGATACAAAACTAACCGCTTTTATTTTGAATTAACTCCCGGGCATTCTGATTACATGGCATTTGGCGGACTTGACGCTGTGAAATGGAAATAGAGAGCACGTTAGCTACTCTTTGTGTTTGCAGACGGTAACTTTAGTCCGTCACGGTGCTTTGTTCAGCTAAAGTTGAATGTGTCTGCTTTCAAACGCAGCCACTAACAAAGGCCTCGGCTTTGTGTGTCTGATAATATTTCTCGTACACAGCTAGCATAAAACTGGCGGTATAAATTTAGTCCCGTTTACTTTGTGCACCGGGGTAACCTGGGCGGGCGGTACACCCCCGTAGTTCTCTGGCATGCAAAAAGGAATCAGGAGGTTCCCACCTGCTCGGTCAACACTGTGTAGTCCAGCGCACAACAACATAAAACACATTATACTTTATATTATGCTTCATGTTGTGAGGAGGATGGAAAACGTGTACCTTTCAGCTTTAAATATAACGTTATGTTGGTGACTTCCGGGTTCTTGTAATATTGCCTTGGTTTTGGGGACCACGTTGTAGAAGTATATCAATAAATTATATAAAATCTAGTGGTCGATTTAACTCAAAAGTGTGCAATACAAAAGATAATACACTTGCGAATAATACTATGTTGTTTGGCTAAAACTATAAACTCAAGATCCACTTACTAGATTGCTTTTGGGTCTTTCGTCCACATTTTGTGGCCTTCATCAGCAGTTATAATTTACCCCCGTACCTGACCATCCATACCACTAGTTCCAATCAACCTCAAAGCTTCCATTATTAAAATGTTGGTTGTTAGTTGTCATTGTAACTGTAGTTTTTTGCTTTGTTTTAAGCTGTTTTTCTAATGTTTTGTATTCTTTCGAGGTATATAGTTGAAACATTTTGTTTTTCTCTCTCTCTCATAAACAGTGAAGCCAGAGTAGAATGATGAAGTACATCCTGGTAACTGGAGGAGTCATCTCGGGCATCGGCAAAGGCATCATTGCGAGCAGCGTGGGCACAATCCTGAAGTCCTGCGGCCTGCATGTAACTGCCATCAAGATCGACCCGTACATCAACATAGATGCAGGCACATTTTCCCCCTACGAGCACGGTACGTCAGAGGAAACGATCATTCTTAATTCAACGCGTTCGGAGTTAAACAGGCGCGCGTTGTGCATGTTTTTACGATTGTGTCGTGCCGAATTTGTCCAGGGGAAGTGTTTGTGCTGGATGACGGGGGTGAGGTGGACTTGGATCTGGGGAACTACGAACGCTTCCTCGACATCCGGCTGACCAGAGACAACAACTTAACCACCGGCAAGATCTATCAGTCGGTCATCAACAAAGAGAGGAGGGGAGACTACCTGGGAAAGACTGTGCAGGGTAAACAACCGTTGTTTCAGTTTGGGTAGATGGTGCCGTGCTGAAGAGAAATTAACAAATACTGTTTTTCTTGTCTTTTCCAGTGGTGCCACACATCACGGATGCCATCCAGGAATGGGTTGTGAAACAGGCCAAAGTGCCAGTTGAGGAAGATAATGTAGAACCTCAAGTTTGTGTAATAGAGGTACGCAGAGCAGCTGATGTGATGACATAATTTGCACCACCAAATGGCTTACATTCCAGATGTTTCGCAAAGGCTGCCGTGGTTGTCACTGCTAACATTTGTCTGCGTGTGTGCAGTTAGGAGGCACCGTTGGAGACATCGAGAGTATGCCGTTCATCGAGGCCTTTAGGCAGTTCCAGTTCAAAGTGAAGAGAGAGAACTTCTGCAACATTCACGTCAGTTTGATACCACAGGTAAGAGAGCAGCGCTTTCAGGTCCGACTGGTTTCTATCTGGGGTGCAGGTGTGTCATGTGCACACACTTATTGAGAAGACGAGTGTGTCTCATCCTCCGACGGTACCAATAGTTACATTGACTAAAAAGATTTCCTACTGAAGACCTTTAAGCCGTGCACTTTGAGTTGTTATCTGATGAATATCGGCACACCTCCTGATTTAAGGAAGTTGATAAAATGCCTTTTTACTCCTCACTTCATAGAGAAGGAGGAGGAGGACCAGTGATGCGAAATTCTGAGCATTTTTGGCAGGTGACGACTGATTTGAAAATGTCCTGCATAGAAATTTCTAGCATTCTAAAGTTTAGTTGTGTGTGTGTGTGTAGTGAGCAAGAACAGAAGAACTCCTCTGACCAGTGAAAGAGAAGTAATTTTGAAGATGACACATTATTGGCGGAATAAACCTTTCCGGAACTCAGTCAACATTTGTCAGTGAAGATAATCGTGAGCGTCAGCCCTGTTTTGTCCACTTGTGTCGTGTACGTTAGATGTTTCAGATGCACACACCTGAGGACCTCTGTACAGTCGGTTTAATGTGTCTGTTGCGATGTCTCCCCTGTTCTGTCCAGCCCAGCGCAACTGGAGAGCAAAAGACCAAACCAACACAGAACAGCGTCCGAGAGCTGAGAGGACTGGGTCTGTCCCCTGATCTGGTGAGTGGTCGGCACGACGTCCTTCTATGTACGGCTCTATTTCCTGTTGGATACATTTTGGTAGACCTGATTTTTTTATTTATTTTTTTACCTCCGAAACAGCCTGGGACCTTTTTAAAGCACCTAAATCATGGTGACAGTTTGAGTTGGTATACAGTGGCATCCAAATGGTGCTCAGTTGGTATTAATGACACTAATATGAGCCACAATCATATGTATAAATCTTTGTATAAATGTAGGATTTACGCAGCATAAAGTAAAAGTAAATCAATATTTACAGTTATACCGTATATTACATGTTAAGTCTGACTCTAGGTCATTTTAAACATCTGTGTAAGCTGTAAGATATTTGCCGCTGTTGGTACAATATGTAAGGTAGTGACTATTACCTAATTTACTTAATTTGCATACAATGGGAGAGTTTGGGCCCCAAAAAACGAATTTAGTATTTTGTGTTAACATTTTTTGCACATTGAGCCACGTCATGTGATGAATTTTTATTCTTCTGACCCATTCTCCCCAAGCGATCATTAACGTTTCTCATCTTTGCCGACAGATCATGTGTCGCTGCTCCACCACCCTGGAGAACTCTGTGAAACAGAAGATCTCCATGTTCTGCCACGTAGAACCCGAACAGGTACGTCTCTGACACCGAAACACATTCATCGTTGGATGAAGAAGAGCCCCGGCTCTCTCGAGGTTCTCTAAGCTCATCGTCCCGTCTCGTCCCAGGTCATCTGTGTGCACGACGTGTCGTCCATCTACAAAGTGCCGATACTGCTGGAGCAGCAGGGCGTGGTGGGCTACCTCAGCAGGAGGCTGGACATGCCCATAGAGACTCGGCCCAGGAAAATGCTGACTAAGTGGAAGGAGATGTCCGACAGGTGAGTCCTCGACAGGACTGTACACTCTCTCTGACTCGACGGTTTTACTCTAGAGGAGAATCCTGTTTCATGCGTTTTACTGATGCAGCCGCTTGTCTTCACAGGTCAGACAGACTGCTGGAGCACTGCTCGATAGCGCTGGTCGGGAAGTACACCAAGTTCACCGACTCCTATGCTTCCGTTATCAAGGCGCTGGAGCACTCGGCCCTGGCCATTAGCCACAAATTGGAAGTTAAGGTATGCACACGGTGTTGTTGACCCACGCTTCTCATTAATTACATTTTACTAAAGTCTTCATTTTGTTTATGCAAAAAATAAATGATTAAAAGGAGCTCCACTGCAGCAGAATGCACCAACAGCAATAGGACCTCCACTGTGTCAAGTAGAATGATATCTTTTCCTGTCGATATGTTCCATCTTTAACTGTTCAGACCGGTCTCCTCTCCTCAGTATATAGACTCGGCATCTTTGGAGCCCAACATGCTGCAGGAGGAACCGGTGAAATACCACGAGGCGTGGCAGAAACTCTGCAGTGCGGAGTGAGTGCTGAGACGGCATTTTTGTTGAGTAATACAACCTGGACTTTAAATTTACAGTTTCATGAAGTTTTCACTCTTGTTCTCAGTGGCATCCTGGTTCCAGGAGGTTTTGGTGTCAGAGGAACTGAAGGAAAGATTCATGCCATCAACTGGGCCAGGAAACAGAAAAAACCCTTCCTAGGTAAACGCATGGCTGTCACAATAGCTTTGATTACAATACCGTACTTAGCCGCATCTATAGCGGTGAACACACACTGGCTGACTGATACCTGTGTGTTTCTGCAGGTGTGTGTCTCGGAATGCAGTTGGCAGTGTGTGAATTTGCCAGGAACACACTCGGCTGGACAGGTAATATGAAGTAGTGGAGCTACGCAGGACGTGTGCAGGCTTCTTGTTTTTCCATCTTAAAGAAAAGCTGACGGTCCCCATCACGTTAGTCAAACATGCTCTAAAGTTGCAAAGCCAGTTTTCAGTCTGTTACTAATTCAGGTGAAACATGTTCTACTCTGATCAAGTGGTGGATCCGAGGGTTTATTTCATCACACAGTATATAGGGGCCTTTAGCCTGAACAAGTTTAAAAATGCCTGTCTTAGACAAAGAAATAGATATGTCAGAGGTGATGCCTCACAGACATATAAGTGTAAACGTGAGATATGAAAGAATGCGAGCAGCAGCTGGTGAATAAATACTTAAAATAGCTGATTGCATGTTTGTTTTTCAATTTAGATGCCAACTCAACTGAGTTTGACCCAGAATCAAAGCATCCTGTGGTAAGTTTGTTTATGCATTCAGTAATAACCTAGTTGTAACCTGACCTCGATAAGTGCATTGAGTGGAGATGTTGAACCTCTGCAGGTGATCGACATGCCAGAACACAACCCCGGGCAGATGGGCGGAACTATGAGGCTCGGGAAGAGACGGACCATTTTCAAGACTAACAACAGTGTACTACGTAAGAAACAACTTTAAAGTCAGTTCAGCCCAATGTTGTTGTCTGCTCTGTGCTTACTGATGATCTGTATTCCAGGGAAACTTTATGGAGATGCAGAATACGTGGATGAAAGGCACAGACATCGCTTTGAAGTATGTTGACATCTCAGTATAAACTAACTTGCGGACAGTGGGGTGGGAATATATCTCTATATATGTTTTTGTAACTTTGTTGTCCCTGTACAGGTCAATCCTGAGCTCACGAGTCACTTTGAAGAGAAGGGCTTCCGCTTCGTAGGTCAAGACGTTGAAGGGGAAAGAATGGAAGTCATAGAGCTGGACGGTACGGATGAAGAAACGCTGACCTGTTGTTTTTGTGGGGAAAAGGGGTTTTTAAAAGTCAACAATTCCACTACAACATTCTACGTACTTTAATATTTTTCAGATCATCCATACTTTGTCGGGGTGCAGTATCACCCAGAGTTCACCTCCCGCCCCATTAAGCCATCACCCCCGTATCTGGGTTTGTTACTGGCTGCAGCCGGGAAGCTTCAGAGCTACCTACAGAAGGGCTGCCGCCTGTCTCCACGGTAAACATGGCGCACCTGATTAAATGTTTCTACTCATACACAAACTACAAGTATAAACTGTTTTATCAGATTAATGACTGAGTTCTCTTTATCACAGGGATACATACAGCGATCGGAGCGGCAGCAGCACCCCAGACTCCGAGATATCCGAGTTGAAATTGCCTTCCATCTCGAATGAATGACTTGGAGTTACAAGATACTTATAGATGATTTTCACAAGGATGTTTCATTTGAGACTTCTTACCACCAAATACAATATGAACTTGACCTACAGATGTACCAATGCTTTTTTCAATATATTGTCAGATTAATGTGACTCATAACAAGGCAATGTACAACAGCAACACAAGTATAGGAACATTTCCACATCATTGTGGTTCATGTGTTACATGAGCCCAGTGGACAACTGGGTTTAAACACTTTTATCCAAAGCGACTTACAATTCAGAGATCATATTTTAGGGTTGAGGGCCCTGCACTCAACTTAGTCGCCTTTGCTTTAGGCGGAAAAGGGTCCTAAGTAGTAAAGTGTTCAACATGTTGCTACTGATACTTCGCTTACTGTCTCTTGGTTGTATATACACTGCTCAAAAAATTAAAGGAAACACTTAAGCAACACATCCTAGATCTGAATGAATGAAATAGTCTTATTAAATACTTTGTTCTTTACATAGTTGAATGTGCTGACAACAAAATCACACATTATCAATGAAAATTAAATTTATTAACCCATGGAGGTCTGGAAAATTGAAGTGGAAAAACACTACAGGCTGATCCAACTTTGATGTAATGTCCTTAAAACAAGTCCAAATGAGGCTCAGTAGTGTGTGGCCTCCACGTGCCTGTATGACCTCCCTACAACACCTGGGCATGCTCCTGATGAGGTGGCGGATGGTCTCCTGAGGGATCTCCTCCCAGACCTGGACTAAAGCATCCGCCAGCTCCTGGACAGTCTGTGGTGCAACGTGGCATTGGTGGATGGAGCGAGACATGTCCCGGATGTGCTCAATTGGATTCAGGTCTGGGGAACGGGCGGGCCAGTCCATAGCATCAATGCCTTCGTCTTGCAGGAACTGCTGACACACTCCAGCCACATGAGGTCTAGCATTGTCTTGCATTAGGAGGAACCCAGGGCCAACCGCACCGGCATATGGTCTCAGGATCTCATCTCGGTACCTAATGGCAGTCAGGCTACCTCTGGCGAGCACATGGAGGGCTGTGCGGCCCTCCAAAGAAATGCCACCCCACACCATTACTGACCCACCGCCAAACTGGTCATGCTGGAGGATGTTGCAGGCAGCAGAACGTTCTCCACGGCGTCTCCAGACTGTCACATCTGCTCAGTGGAACCTGCTTTCATCTGTGAAGAGCACAGGGTGCCAGCGGCGAAGTTGCCAATCTTGATCTCTGGCAAATGCCAAACGTCCTACCCGGTGTTGGGCTGTAAGCACAACCCCCACCTGTGGACGTCGGGCCCTCATACCACCCTCATGGAGTCTGTTTGACCGTTTGAGCAAACATGCACATTTGTGGCCTGCTGGTCATTTTGCAGGGCTCCTGCTGTTCCTCCTTGCACAAAGGTGGAGGTAGCGGTCCTGCTGCTGGGTTGTTGCCCTCCTACAGGCTCCACGTCTCCTGATGTACTGGCCTGTCTCCTGGTAGCGCCTCCATGCTCTGGACACTACGCTGACAGACACCGCAAACCTTGCCACAGCTCGCATTGATGTGCTGCACTACCTGAGCTACTTGTGTGGGTTGTAGACTCCGTCTCATGATACCACTAGCGTGAAAGCACCACCAGCATTCAAAAGTGAACAAAACTTCAGCCAGAAAGCATAGGAACTGGTCTGGTCACCACCTGCAGAACCACTCCTTTATTGGGAGTGTCTGTTTTGCTAATTGCCAATAATTTCCACCTGTTGTCTCTACCATTTGCACAACAGCATGTGAAATTGAGTGTCAGTGTTGCTTCCTGAGTGGGCAGTTTGATTTCACAGAAGTGTGATTGACTTGGAGTTACATTGTGTTGTTTAAGTGTTCCCTTTATTTTTTGAGCAGTGTACTATTGTGGCTACAAACATCAGTTTACTGAACATGAATGCAAGATTGAATAACACAGAATCTCAAAATGGTATTAGGCGTTTTATTTCATTCCATGACAGTCCACAATCAATGTTGATTTGACTCACGGGAGTTCAATGGCACAGTTTGTGCACGTTCCGTCTGCACAGGTGGACACGACCACTTTAGGCTGGGCACAACCACTGGAATGACAAAATAAAACCAATTTAGCACACGTTGACAATTTTTTTTTTTTTTTGAAGAACATATTATTCAAAGCTTGATCTCAGTCCCATATCCGCAAACTTCATCCAACAGTCCTCAATGCAATTGGTTGTCATCATGGATCAGAATAAATAAAAGAAACTAGCACATCACTCTACATACCTTTCAACCAGGGAGGCATTACAGCCCACGGGGCAAGGCCACCAGATTCAAGCTCAGATCGATGCCTATAGTAGAGAGAGAATTATTAAAACATGAACGCTCATCACATCACTGCTGTGCATGAAACAGAAGTCTGTCGGATAGTTGAGTGGCTGATTGTGGCAGAAGAGGCCACAACAGTCAAAGACCACCCCATTATCTTGCACGCACTTGGAGAACCTAGAGCTACAGACAAGCCCCGGTCCTTAGGATAGCATGCTATAATGTGATCACACCGATAATAAAAAGTTACCTTTATATTAGAAGTTCTCATCCAGTCACTTATGAGTCAACGTCAGCCATGAGGGTCACCTAAAGGGAACAATATAGTTAGTTTTGAAAATCCACCACCACTGTATAACGAATAAGTTGTCACGTGTGGCTCAGTCAAAAAGTGTCTCAATCATGAATTGTCAGTGAGGGCAAGTTTGTAATCACAGCCAGAAGCATTTATATTCAAGATGAGGCTCAGAAAGTACCTAAATGTGATGACGTTATCATGTTCCGCCCGTCCACAGTAGTCACCCAATTCCTGCTGAAAAGAGTACAGTTATAAGTTAATATTCAGCACTTTACATATAGGCTTGTTCTCAACGTCATTTAGTCTGAATGTCCTTCCCCTTAATGTTGCAGTAGCAGTTACTTTCAAACTGAACAGCGACCGTCGGTGAAAGTCTTCTTCTTGGCTTCCTGTTGACCATTCATTGCTACTGGAGAGCATGAACGGCTTCGATAGGAGCCTTATGTAGAAACGGTGATAGAAATAAACATACCTGGATGCTATACAGAGAGCCATGAGGTCAGGTAGAGCTCCTGCGTCAGGCCGATTCTGTAGGAGAGAAAGTAGGTAAGTCAATGCATATTCTAAAGTGCTGTAGAAAGTCCACAAGTTAGGTTGCAGTATTTTAATAATTACTCTGTATGGTTGCGTATTTAAAATGTTGCATCCGTTTTTAAATGCGTGACGTTACATACAAGTTCAATTTGACATTTGTGCCTTGTGTAAATTAGTCATCTAAAGTAAAGTTATGGAGATCTGAAGGCCGGTTTAAGAAGGACACTGCCACGTGGTTCACACGTTAGCATTAAGCTAACATTAAACCAGGCAGTGAAGAGTTAGCCCCAACACAGCCAGCATTACAAGCCTAAAACAAGCCGGCACAATGTGTACAATTGTGTAAATGTAACGCCATACTGTTCTCGTGGATCATTCGTGTTACCCGCGTGCAAACAGTAACTTGCGTTAGCTACATAAGCTAATAGTTGGCTTAAGTAACTCTAGCACGTTTTAGTACAGGCTAGCCAATGACTTGGCGTTAACATCAATACATTATAGTGATTTGTAAGCAAAACACGCGTAAGCTAACTATCATTTATCTACATGTAACTTAAGTGTGCGTGGAGCTGAATAGTTGAAACCTTACCGGAGTTCTTAGTCTGCCGCGCATCTTCACCGCGTAAGACTTGAAGAGGAAGAGACTGAGTAGAGTGTCTCGTGGCTTTTTATACGCTAGCGCCGAGCAGCAGCCCGCTGATTGGTCTGCATAGGTCACATGGGGCCGTTGCATTATGGGATATGTATCTTTTTATAAGCGTTTTGGAGAATCCTTACTGTCTTTTAGATTTATCGTGACTTAGACACATTAATACGAACAGAAGCAGATCTTTTTACATCTTACGTTTTCACACAGAAAGCTGTATGTGAGTAATTGTGTATAAAGATTGTGTATAAAGAGAGAAATATACTGAACAGTCGGGCATAGCTTGATCTCTTTAACCTACTTCAGAACCACGGACAGCAACCTGTCTCCTTCCACTGATCTGTCTCTTGCGGTTTTGAGATAACAACTGAGTCATGCTCTAAATGGACACTTGCGAAATATTGCTATTACATGTCATGTTCGTAGATGAAATTACTCCAGCAAAAATAAGCTGATTTATGGCTAAATTAAATCTTATATGTCTAGGAAATCCCAAATGATGTTGTTTTTTTTACGCCTTAAAATTCCACTTCGCATTATCTGTCATTCCAAGACATGCAACTGCCTAATTCACGAGTGCAAAATGTTGTATTGTAGTGCACTGTGTATAGTAGAGCATAGGTGAATCTATCACATGGTTGCTGCGGTCGCTCTGTGCTCCGCGTCTCTTTCTTCCAGAGCAGGAGGCAAGGCAGCAGCAGCAGGAGACGGGGCTTCATGTAAACACGCCGCGCACAGGGCTTTCTTTGTTTCACACACACACACACACACACACACACACACTCACTCACACACACACACACGCACTGGTATCCCCTCTTCTAGTCATGCCATGGATATTTTGTGGCAATACCAGTTCCGAATCATTTTACTCGGCGATTCGACAGTGGGGAAGTCGTCTTTGCTGAAACGCTTCACGGACGGAATCTACAGTGATGTGGCGGATCCGACGGTCGGGGTAGATTTCTATGCCCGCTCGCTTGATATCGAGCCCGGGGTGAAAATAAAGCTTCAGCTGTGGGACACGGCCGGTCAGGAACGATTCAGGTACGTAACCGAATAAAATGTGGCTCACACAAAATAAGTCTGGATTGAATGCGACGAACAAATCTTCACCAAGTAGATTTTGGCGCTAAATAATGGAGGGGCCTTGGTTCGATGTCGCGTGATTTGGCTGCTATTGTAAAATGAAACCCCCTGAATTTAAATGACGGCTATTCCCTCGCTCGTTGTGATGTAATAAAGTGAGTGTGAACAGTGGAGAAAAGGGTCAGGAGGAGATTATATAGGCCTCGATCCTATGATGCCCTGGCCTATATAATAACACTGAAAATGGAGCTGTATCATTGCCTTCGTTCACGGATGATGGGCATGCCTCCTCATATTTAGGCCCCAGTTTTATTCTATGAGGTACTGACTCCACAGTCTCCAGGGCACACAATGATGTCAACTCATACACTCAAATCTATTTTTCTTTTGGCATTCATCATGCCCTGTTGCTTGTTCTGTTGCTTGTGTTCTTGCTGTCATGGATCATTTCCTTTAAAGCACTTCTGTGCGTGTGTGTGTGTGGAGAAGCAGCTCCGCTCTTAGATCTGCTTTCCCTTTTGAAGGCAAATCTTAAGAGGGTGTTTTCCTTCAGGCTTCACCACACTTTCACTTCTGTCTTAACTGACTATGAGAAGAAGTGTTTGTGAAATCAATCGGCCATTTTTACGCCGCCATGTGCACGGATTAGGGTTTGTGTGGATGTTGGTAAGGCTGGGGCAAGGTGGGCCAACGACCCTGGGCCAGAGACCTTTAGGGGGCCCAGTGAGTCATGTTTATTGTCGGGTTTGAGGTTATTTGATTCATTTTAATTCAATTCAATACCGCCATTCATCCCCAGCAGGGTAATGATCACATGTTGAGGCCCTGTCTTATAAAGGTACTCTGTGTCAAAATATACTTTTAATACCTTCATTAGCCTATTTAATCAATAGCGTGCATGCATAATGCAAATGCCTAAGCACATTTACATTAGAAAATACAAACTGGCACACGACAAACCTGATATTTCATTGCAGAACAATAATGATAGATAGGACAGGGACAGGCAGTCGGTGTGCGGGCTACCTTAAATGTACCATGACTATTTAATTGTTAGACCTAATTGAAAATGTTCAAATGCTGTGTCATTTCAGTGGTCAGCATTCAGTGGCCAGAAAGACTTAGCTTCACTTTATGCATATTGAGGTTGATTTAACATGCGTGACAGGACTTGAGACCTAACTTGTATTTGTCACTTGTGACTTGAAACACTTTTAATTCTGTGGGTTGAGGGTGCAGTAACTATACCATAAACACTTGGACTTTTCTTATATCACTTCAGACTTCTCTCAACTGACTTGAAACCTGCTTTAACAAAACCCCAGACTTGAATTGGACTTGTCTCGACTGACTTGAGACCTTTTCCAAAAGACTCAGGATATTACATCCAGTCAGGATAGTGGAAACCCTTTGCTGGCAGGTTTAAAGTTGTTTGTTTATCAGAGCTGTCCTAGATGTTCAAAAGTGCTTAATCAAGATAATGTTGCCTTGAATCACTAAGATCTGATTAATCTATATACCCACCAGGTCCATCACAACATCCTACTACCGTAACTCTGTGGGCGGGCTCCTGGTCTTTGACCTCAGCAATCGCAAGACCTTTGAGCATGTGCGGGAGTGGCACAAGGAGGTGAGTGAGCACATCCTGCCCCACCACATGGTCTACATCCTCATCGGCCACAAGAGCGACCTCAACAAGGACCGCCAGGTGAGCCGGGACGAGGCGGAGCAACTGGCGGCCGAGATGGGCATCCGCTACGTGGAGACGTCGGCCAAGTGCAACAGCAACGTGGACCGGGCCTTCGAGCTGCTGACGAAAGACATCTACGAGCTGATGAAGATGGGGGAGATCGTCACCCGCGACGGCTGGGACGGGGTCAAGAGCGGCCTCACCGCCAAGGTCCTCTACCCGGCCGACGATGAAGAGGCACTCGCTACCGCGGTCCCCGAAAGGGGCTGCCACTGCTAACTGTGAACTCTCTGTGTCCAAACACTGTCCCGTCACACCAAGAGTTCACCTCGTCTCACAGTTGTCCATCGAAACCAAGTCACTCAGGCTCAGTACCCCCGTGATATCACCATCCATCACTTCCTCACCTTGTGCGTCGTGTGTGGGTTCTTCCCACAGCCGGGGTTCTTTTCTAATCAGGGGGGGGCCATTGTATATCCCGATGTGTATCTTAACAGGCAACTTTGTTTTCTCTAAAGCCATGTGGTGTAGCATGAGCTGAGCTGTTTTGGACCTTGCTAGGTTCGGATGACACAAGTGTGCAGAGGTGATCAGGTCATAGTTCTTAGAGTGTTGCCAACACTGCTTTAAACAGCCACCGGAGTCAGTGGACTACTGAGTATACAGAAGACACAGATCCATTTCACAGAGCACTATTGTGGGTTTCTATCTAAGTTTGTGCGACGCTTTGCCCGCAATCATTTGTGATTATAATATTGTAAATAGTAGTGAAATCTATAGAGATGAAAGCTATAAGGTCACTGAAAGCTATTTAATTGATAGTGTGAACGGAGTGTCACCATATTTTATCAGTGTGCTCCTGCTACTGTCAGCTATATGTGCACTTACGCCAAACTGACTTAAACCTTTCTGTGAATAGATGAGAAATGCTCCTGGAAAAAAAAAAAAAAAATAGATTAAGGTGTATACATAGAGACAGGCCATTGTAATTAGAGTAGGTGGCCTTTAGGCATTTGTTTCATAGCATCAACAGGAGCAAGACATCAAGTGTGTTACCTCTCAGTCATCAAATCTGTAATGACCTCATCAACAGCAGGAAAGATGTGTTTGACTAAAAACAAAAGGAATTCTGAACATCACCTGCAGCTGTTTGGGGATTAGGGCAAACAGCTGTTTCTTTTGTTCAAAGCTTAATCCACAAAAATAACAATATTCCAATCAGGCCTGAGCCGACGATGGATGCCAACTCATTCGATCCATATGTGGACATGTGTGCTGCTTTTGTGGGTGTGTACTTTATGCCGTGTTCCAGAGGTGTCGGTATGAAATTTTGTTTTAAGTTTTATGGCGAAAAGTCAGACTTCCAAGTACATAACCTGGGAAAAATTAACAACCCTGAGATGTCACGTTAACAAGGCAGCATATACTGCAAAAGCTAGTCAGCATTTCTTTCATGAGACTGGTATCAATCTCCTCATCTAACTCGCTCAAAGACTCAGCGTATTTACTAAAATGTTGAAATGAAGTCCTTAATTATTTCAAAATGCTTGTTCTTACTCTGACAGAAGTGCTTGTCTGTATTAATTGACCTTCAAGGCCAAGATTTTCCTTAATCCTAAAGCTGCACAGAAGAAATTCTTTGTTAGTACCTTTGACATACCAAACATAACTGAAGCTTTTACATGTGGAAGAGTGTTTGGGATTTACCGACTTATACACTAACACCAGCTGATGGTCAGTTGATAAAGACTGTATGGGGGATCTAGTATTTCTAAAACATTTGCATTATCCCTTTATTTTGTCGTCTCTTTACAGATTCTAACAGCATACTTCCTAATGAACCGTCATCTGTTGTATCTGGGTTTAAATCCAACTAAATGTCCTTGCAACATCCCAAATCACCATTTGACAACCAGCCTGACTGTGTTTAATGCTACAACCATTCTCGCCTGTGTCTCTCATCTGAACAGGGTTGAATTGTGTATTAATTGTTTGAATTTGTATGTTAAAACTGTGCTGTAGGCCAACTGTTCTCCAGTAAGCATGATTCCCATTCCTGAGCACTGCACGCCAGAAAGGCCCCATTGCATTGCACGGTGCGAAGACGGCAGCCTCAAAGCGTTGGAGAGCACTGGTTACATTTAAAGGACAACTTTGGAAAGACACAAATAAGAAATGGCTTTTTGAATGGGAAGAAATAAGCGTATTCATTGTCAACTTTTACTAATACAGTAATACATAAGATAATAGTAATACTAATAGCATTATTAATAATAGCATTCGTAATACAACAAACCATCCTGTGTAATGACCATGATAGTGATGGTGGCCAACCAACTGTCCAGATCCAGGCCTCTCTTACCGTAATCTTAAAGGAGTAGTTCAACATTTTGGGAAATACATTTATTTGCTTTCTTTCTGGGAATTAGATGAGACAATTGGTACCACTCTCGTTGCCAGATTTGGTACCATTGTGCCTGGACAGACACCTATACTAAAACCTGTGCTCACCAACAGCATTGCTTGAGATGCTACACAGAAGTAGCATCTCAGTAATGTGCGGATGGATAAACTGTTTTTCGTCAGGAAATAGTTCCCCGTTAAATCCCCGTAAAACCACAAATTGGCGATTTAAAATCTTTGTTTAAACAGACAAGATATAATGGGTAATTGGTGAGCTTTAGATGTGATAGGCATATTTATTAACTTTTGAAAGAGCCTCTGCTTTTGCTCTCTATGCTAAGCTAGGCTAACCACAACTTGGCCCCAGCCACACATTTGAGCATGAGATTTATATCAATCTCCTCTCTAAGAAAGAAAATAGGTCACCAAATTTCCCAGAATGTGGAACTATGTCTTTAATGGTGTATTTTTATGTTGTTCACAGGAATGATTAAACCAACCTGGTAGGGCTTCTGTACCAGAAAACATCAGCCGGTGTTTGGCCTGCGGGTACATAGCACAAAACTGTTCAGCTCTTGATCCCGATGGTCACATTTCACAGCTTTACTGAATAAATGTTATTTATTTTATATTTGATGTGATTTTATTGATTGGTTAAAAAAATAAATAGATGTACAATGAATAATGTCTGGACTCAAAGTTTGTTTGTTGTTGTCTTTTAACTGTAGGGTTTGGTACCCTCTTCTGACGGATTGATAATTATTACGACCTAGATTGGTTATTCTGATATTTTAATGGTGATAAAGATTTGCACATTGCCATGTTGTTACAGGGACAAGTCCACCATGCAACCTTTTATCCAAAACAAGAGTTACGTACATTAGGCATGATTAGATTGAGTTGCTAAAAGTGAGCTATTGCTACAAACAGGTTCAATAGGAAAACAAACAACATTTAAATAGGTTGTCCATATTAGCCGGGAGCCCTAGTTTGGCAATAAATGTCATAGAAATTAAATGTGTTTTATATCTCTGGTGACAGTGTTGCCTGTATCAAGTATGTATCAAGTTTAAGATGAGTCTATAATGCCTATAATTGCTGATATTTTCAATCATATAATACATTATTTTAGCAACGTTATTAACACAATGTTAAACTTAATTAAAATATTATAATAATCACAGTTATATCTGAAAACAATCTGATACAAAATAAACGGGTGCTACCTCTGGAGATTTAGATGTAAGCTTCAAACCTTCGTATTTCTAAAATCCTGTCTACAGCCCTGCATCTGTTTTTCTCTTTTCTATTATCTTTTATGTGGATCAAGGCTGATTGAGAGAGCGCAGTCAAAATGTACAGAAAACTTCTTCCGTGATGGCATTTATTTGAACCACATCTCTGTCAACTCACAACAATCAATTCCATGGACGTTGTTTTTCTAGGTGCTCTTTGATTTCCCCACATTACCTGAACGCAACACTAGCTGGAAGATGCGCAGAGCAACCAATGAGAGTCAACCATATAATTTAGCCCCGCCTTTATTTTACCCATCATGCTCTTCGACAGCAAAATGTACACATAAAAGGGTAACAATTCCGACAAATAATTAAGTATTGACTACATATTTCCTCTGATAATAGTTTTTCTGTATGGTTATTATACAACCCACCATAAAGCACCAGTACGCAGAGGTAACGTCCCAGTTCTTTGACCCCTGAGTGAGGTACATGTTCCCACTGGTGAGTAGGTGGTATGGTCAAAGGACTCGTTAAAAAGGGCTTCTGCTATGTTTGGCACAGGAGGGGTGGGGATAACCACTTCTTCTGCGGAATCGCTATCAAGAGATTTCGGAAGCATAATTTTTAACCCAGGGGCTGCTAGTGATCACATGTCCTGGCGTCCCGTTCTTATATGTTCAAAAACGAACCATTTAATTAATCTATCTAAAGTTCCTTCTGCAGTCATGAATGCAATCGAGAATATATGTTGATCTACTCGGACAACTTTCAGTGATTCCCATGTTAAGCAGGTGTGAGATCGAATGGCTATGTGATGTCTTAAATTCTTAAAAAACTGGCAACTTTATGTTAATTTACACATGTCCATCGGTTGGGGTTAGGACCGACGTTTATGACCGTTGAAGCTATAACACCAAGTATTCAAAATGTCAAACAATTCAAATACAACGCTTCACACAGTACTTCACCACAACACAAGCCGAATAGACACAGTCCACGAGCTACATCTTAATAAAGAACACATATACAAACAGACGGTGCCACTACATGTGAATTAAGCGGTACTCTCTATTCAATAAATATACTTTAGTCATTTAAATGAGTTGATAGTTGATTTTTTTCGCGGTTTACAAGAGCGTGATAAACAAGGCGAGCGCTGTTCTGCAGGAAGTCAAGCTTACATCTGCCGAAGTGCGCATGCGCGTCATCTCTCCTCAATCTAGGGCTGCGTTTCTCTCCATAAAAACGGTAAGGACAAGCTATTTTATTGCTATGCGATTGTAGAATATACGTGGCTGTAAATTATCAGCCGATTTTCACGACGCTAGCGGTGGTTTTAACCGGGTGTTTTGGGGTGTTTTTACGCCAGCCAGCCAAGGCTCTCCGCGCACAGAATGGAGGGGCAACGCCGCCGCCGTGCCGTTGTTTGCTGTACGTGCCGCCGCACAGGGAGACGTCATTTTGAGGGGGAGCGGAGAGTTAAAATGCAGAGTTACGAAGGGACGTACGGTTCAGAGACAAGCGGCACGTAACCGTCACACTGTAAATGCACAAGCGTTACCCGTCTCGGACCGTATAGTTTGCAGTATTGTCCAGGTTGCCCACATATTAAGTTACGCCCTTTGCTGTTGTTAGCCGTAATGGCTACCGAGCCTTGTGTGACTATAGCTGTGTGGGTCTCCACAGCATAAAGCAGTCCTCTGCCCACGGCGGTCGTGATCAATCCACTCAACTTTTGGGGGAAATAGGAGTTAGTTTATATGCAACAAAACGGATGAAATTAGCTGAAGTGTAACTGAATGGCCTGCTAAAGCCCGCGTCAGTTAGCATCGCCCTAAATCACTCAAAACTGCGGGTTTATATTCCCAAATGCGCGAGGCAAAGACCCGCACATTAAGCGTGACCGTTACATTTTGCTCCAAAAATTTTGACAGACAAAAAAAAAGTGTGACTGCATCGTTAATTTGCATAAATAATAATTTATATAATAGATAATAACATATTGTAAGTTAGTATTGCTAAATACGAAATGTTATTAAAACCAATAGCTCAATGTTTCTGTAGATAATAGAGTATATAAAGTTATATTAGACTGATGTTAATTAATTCATACATTTTTAAGTATTGATCATGTTCTTCAAGCGGTTGTTAAAGTTTCTCAGCTGACAAGATAACATTAAAATTTTATATTCTTAAATCAAGTTTGGTTTATTGTGTTCTTCATCCTCGGCTAACAACTCTTGCAGAAAGCTGTATTACCTTTCATTTAAACTACCCTACTTTAACTATGTTACATGCATACATGTAAACCAAGTACACACAAGTTCAGTTAACTAGTTATCTTAATGCTAAGCTATTAAAACAACATTTTGGGTTCTGGTATCCAGCTATGTCATGGTGCAACTTGTGCTCTGTTTTCTACATTTTAAATATATTCATCCATTTTTTATTTTCCAGATGAACAAACTCCTGGATAGCTGTTGTATGAAAGCAGCCCCCCTCTGTAATCTACTCTGAGTGTGATGGCGACCACCGACGAGGTCACGGTGTCCATAGCGGAGGTGGTGATGGTGAAGGCCGACGGCGAAGGAGACCCTGATGACCCTAATAGGACTCAGGTCATCCTCCAGCTCCAGCCAATCGCCACCAGGTACGTACCGAAGCTGTTACAGACGATCAGCCACAATTAGGTTTTGATTACAGTTGCATTTGCAACCAACGTCGTTGTTGCATCTTGGATATTAGATGTTTGCATGAATAAACATAACGTAAGACACTAAGTAGATATATATAAAAGACAGACAGGAAACCTCTATTTTACCGAGAACTGTTTTCTTTCCAGGGATGAATCTGCTGAAACAGACGCAGCCGTCATGACTGTCGAATCACATTCAGGTAAAAGACTGTCAGAATAATATTTGGACATCTTGGAAAAGATTTAGCGATGCTTACGTTTCCCCACCACCGGCCTCCTCGGGTTTAAACGCTGTGTGTGTGTGTGTGTGTCTTTTCATTCTTTCAGAACAAGTTGATGGAGATGATGTTGAAATTGGCTGTCCCATAACATGTGGCGACAGTAAAGCTGTGCTGCTAGTGAAGAAATTTGTTTGCCCGGGAATCAATGTGAAATGTGTGAAGGTGGGTATTCATCTTCATCGAAGCAAAATGGCAACTTCATCATTGATCTTTGAAAGATCATCCGTATGCTTTTATATTTGGGTCACAAGGCACATAGGTTCTAATGTTAACACACTTAATAGTGAAGACTGCAACAAATGATTGTGTTACCAAACATTACCGTACATGCGTAGCTAAAAGGCAACTAGGTCATTCAATAGTCATTCACACAGCAGGAAACAAACATGTACTACATCTAGTCCCAGAATAGCGACATCGAACTTCCTATTTCTTCTCTCTTTTAACATCAAATAGCGTTCTGCCGATCACAATTCTAAGTGTGTGTATGCTTACAGCGGCTGATTGAGTTTGACACCCTGAACAATGTAATATGACGAATGTTCTGTTTTATTTACCTTTCTTGCTAGACATAGCGTTATGAAATTAAAACAGGTGCTTGCTATTGCCAATCGCAGCCGGTCAAGCTGAACCTGTAATGAGCAGCTAAGCACAACGAATGCTCTGAACCAAATGAAATATCAAGCAAACCCCCCCCCCCCCCAGTCTAACAGTGGTGAGAAATCATTCAGGCTGCTGTCGGCATCGCAGAGAAAACTGTACGTTAGACTGTAAAAGCTGAGGCCAAGAAAACACATTAAAAAAAGAGAGTGAAAAGTGTTTTATTGATATGTTTTTGTTGTATTCCTCTCTCCACTAGTATGAAGACCAGCTGATCAGCCCGAAGCAGTTTGTGCACATTTCTGGAAAAGCCACTCTGAAAGACTGGAAGAGAGCCATCAGAATGGGGGGAATTATGCTGAGGTGAGAGGACTTATCTTTGGATTCGTGAGCCAAAAAGCCATGTTTCAGTATTCTGGCTGGTTGCACACTACACAACATTATAATTCATTACAGCCTGCTGCTTGCGGACCGTTACAGAAGTTCTTTGGCTGATGTAACGAGCAGAGATTGTGACTCATACATCTTGAATAAATATCCGAAACGATGAGTATATTCTGAGCGAATTCACTCGACGTTAGTCCATCACGTCTGAGCTGTAAATGAAATTAAATAATCACCTTGGCCTTTGATTAAATTCACAAGTAATATGAAAGGTGTTGTGATGAACCCACAGAGAATTATCATCATCTCTATATTATCCTTTTTATTAGCTCGTTGTGGGCCTGAAAACCAAAACAAACTCCACTCACATCCCCTTTTGTTTCTAGCTGCCCTTTTAAGATAAAAAGCAATGTTGGGAAATGATTCCTATTTTGGCAGTATTGATGGGACCTCTTCTATTTTCAATAACTGTTTGAAACCCTTCATGATTTGTGCTCTTCCAGAAAGATGATGGATTCCGGTCAGCTGGACTTCTACCAGCACAGCACACTGTGCACCAACACGTGCCGCAGCACCAAGTTTGACCTTTTAATCAACAACACGCGGTTCCCTCCTGACGGCTCTGGACTTACCACGCCCACATCCTCTCAAGGTGAGAACACACCACGGTCATGGATTTACCAATACCTACTTTCAGTTTTTGTGCAAGATGATGTCATAGTATAAGAGTAACTTAAAAAAGATGTGTCGAAAGCAAAAACACATTCATTTCTTAAGCAGATTTAGACTGCAATGAAGTCCTAAATTATGAGGTATCTTGTGATTCGTCTATTATCTACCACTACGACCTTTATTTAAAGTGCGCTTTTTTTGTGTAAATTGCAGCTCAGGTGGTCCTGGGTAATGGCGGTACAGTGGGCGAGGACAGAGCAGAGGTTCTGAGCGGGAAGATGGACTGGATTTCAAGCTCGCTGGAGGCTGCAGAGAAGAAGGAAACGAACGAGATCTCAGGTCACAAAGAGCACACTTCCACACAACTCATTCCACAATAAAACACGCATAAAAACACGGAGCACACCGGTGACTGAGACCTGCGTGTGTTGTCTGTTGTATCCACAGAGGACACGCTGAACTTCTGGAAGGGCATCGCTGATGTGGGTTTGTTGGGGGAAGTGGTGACCAACATCAGTACAGAGCTGGTGGAGCTGCTGAACGGCGTGCAGCAGCGCAGGGAGCCCGCTGGCATACAGGACACAGGTACGGAACAACGCTAATGTGTACTGGCTGCTGGGATGGCGTCACCCAAACAGACCATATGTCGGCCGTAAGGCTCGCCCGAAGGCGCGCGAACGAGCAACGAACGGAAAGAATGAGCAAATTCAGCTGCGGTTGGATGCAAACTGTTGGTTTTTGTGTAACAACTCTGACTGAGTATTTAACGACTCGTTGTTTACAAGAGCTGAATTTGTTCCTCCTTTCTGACCCTTTTGATTGATTGCCGCGCTGATCCCAGATTCCTGTCTGGTAGAGGTGGCGGTGCTCAGCAACCTCGCCCAGGTGTTCGGCCTGCTCGACTCCGTCAAGAATACGCTGGAGAGGAGGAGGCAGCAGACGGACCCCAGCCAGGAGCAAGTCCTCAGCACGCTCACCAGTGAGTACAGAAGCAGGGTTCCTCTTCAGGAGCTGCCACAGTGACCATGAAAGAGACAATATAGCTGCTAAGCTGTTTACGTGGCTAATAAAAAAAAGAATACTCCACTAATATTCCTGTTTGCATGCAGCTCTGCATGCTCCGATTAACATCAAAATGCCGCTATGCCAGGTATTTAAATTACTTAAATTTCCCTCGATTAGTGCGCATGTAAAGGCAGTCACTGATTCTCTTGATATGCGTGTTCTTTAGTTAGTTGTCCAATGTTTGGCCGATGTGTCTGTTGGACATTTTCTGTACAAACGGGACACGTCAATTTCTAATTGCACCAAAGGAAACGCAACCTCTTGAATGATAAAACTATCTCTGTGTTTCACTGTGTGTATTCGAGGCAGAGAGAGGAGGTGGGATGAGATACATTTAGCATGCACACCTTCTGTCAACACTAATTAGACTAATGAATGTCAATCACAGATCAAAAGGTGAGCGTGGTATTCCGTCTCCTTCTTCTTGGTGTGAAGTAGTGCCAAACTGTTTAAAAACTCCGCATCTGAAGCAGGCAATAAGGATGACACATTTGAATAATGCATTGAAGTACAATTTAAATGTTAATGAGTAATTCCGTTCATTGCCTTGGATCGGCAAGAATCGTCAGTACAAAAGATGAACAACTGCCTTGCAAACTACAGACCATCTTGTGCCCCCCACCCCCCCTCCTTCCAGCGCCCTTCCTCGGATCTTCTAACTCTGCCGAAATTTTGATCTCAACTGACATCTGTAAAGTTTCGTGACTGCCTCTTGCATAGTTCCTGATACAGTGGGTGTCTCCAGGACCACATTGTGCCTTGATGGAAATACCTGCTTATTTGATTAGATGTTGAAATGATTCTTAAAAGAATACAAAATAAAACCGTTGGGATGCAGAACTCAAGAGCAGAATGCAGGATTAGCCGCGGACAGACACAAAGGTGCACGCACGGAACCGATCGCATGATCCTCCCAGCGGAGATATTGAAAACGAACAGATTTGAATTGAGTCAATGTTGTGTATGTTTGGAGATTGGACTGGACGTTTGCTGGCTTGGGCTTGCCCATCTCTAAAAACTATTGCTGTCGAATATCAATATTAAGACGTGCAGAATCTAGTTTTAGAATAAAAAGAATAACTTTTTGTTGTGTGCTCTGTGTAGACCTGGAGGTGCAGTTGGAAGAACAGCAGAAGCAGCAGCAGGTGCGAGCTCTCCTTTCCTACCCGCAGCCTGCCAAAAACAAAACTCCCACCAAGCGCCCGACCAAACGACCTCGTCTCCAGAGGCCCGCCTCCACAACCACCCTCCTGACCTCCCCCCTCAACCAGCAGGCCATCATGCAGCCCCAGCAGTTCACCGTTCTCTCCCCCATCTCGCTGTCCTCTGTGGGTCAGCCCTTCACCATGGCGGGCCTGCCCATGGCCTCCCTGGGCCAGTCGTCCAACACGGTCACCCTGCTCCCCGCCGGCTCGCAGCTCTTCACCCGCTACATGGTGACCGGAGACGGAAAGGCGGACACCATCACCTTGCACCCGTCCTCGGGCCTCACGCTGGTGGGCACCACCACCATGCAAGACTCCAGCCATTTGGGCACGGTGGTGAGCCCCGTAGAGCTGCTGCACCTGAGCCAGCAGGCCGGCGGCTCAGAGATGGTGCCCTTAGAAGGCCAGGTGGTGGACGGCACCATGCTGGTGCAGCAGGAGGTGATGCAGGGCGAGGTGGAGACCAGCCAGGAGCACACGGTCATCGAGATCAACCCGGCTCCGATGGAGCAGGCATTAGGAGCGATGGAGCTGCAGCTGACCGGGGAGTCGGGCAGAGATGGGGCCACCATGATGGTCCAGAGCGGGGTGGAGGTGACGATGGCTGCAGGGGGGGAGGAGACGCAGTGCCAAATGCAGGAGGTGCAGACTGGGGGGGTGCAGGGGCTGCAGTTGGACGCCAGCGGACAGTTGTCAGGTGTACAGATAGTGGTGATAGAAGAAAATACTCAGGAAGAAAACAAGCTCCAATGAGACACGCCTCCTATTTTATCCAGCAGAGCAGGTATGGACTCGTACTGAGCTGTCACAGACTTGTGAATCTGTAAATACACAGAATTTTCAAAATACACAATTTGCCTTGGCCTAAGACCAAGCTCTAGGGGTAGCCATTTTTTTCCTTTTTTGGTGTGTGTGTGTGTGTGTGTGTGTGTGTGTGTGTGTGGGGGGGCGTGTACAATGCTCCTCTCAACTTGTTTTTTATTGCAACAAAGAGGCACCACCACAAAGAGCATACTGCTTCTGTTTGATATGTATTTAAAGTATGATTCTGGTTTATTACAACTCAATATTTTTAATTATTGCTTTCATTTCTAGCTGAAACAATAATGTACTCGTTAGATACGTGGGAATGTGTCTATTTTTAAACAGAAGTGAGATGGTGCAAACACAAGATTCAGACCGAGTTAGCCAAATTTGATTTGTGGCTGTTGTGCTCCTATTACTCTTCCTACCAACTAGCTAACAAGAAATAAACAATAGCTAATAATTGAGAGCTTAAAGAGGTGTACAGTGTTCTCAGCCTGATGTCTAACCTTCATTTTGGTCTCCCCTATGTTGTCAATATAAAGACAAACATTGGGAACCCCCTGGTTGAGTTCCCTAAGCTGTTGCCCTATTTTACAACCTGTCTGGTCGTCCGACTGCTTCTGTTTCTTGCGACATCTGATGGCGCTGTGTTCCCACATCTCATCAAATCCAACAACAAACAATGGCTAAAACTTCAAAAAAAAAAATACCTGAGTTGTAATTTTCCCGGAATTATCCTTCGAGCCTCCACGAACAACCTGAAGACGAGAGAACGCTCTGTGGCAGTAAAGTCCACGTATAGGGCTTTAATGGTGCCGATGATTTTCCAGTTCACACTCTTGTTTCACCGACTCGGTAGCAGCGGGCCGCAAGTCCCGGCCCTCTGCTGTAGATCAGACTTATTACCAGTAACAGTGTTGGTGTCACTCGAGGCTGGGACTGATTGCACTGTTGTGTCGTAATGTCGCATCCCAGCTGTATTGTTTTTGCACTGCGTGACATCCTTTAAGGGCTACAGGAGGATGTTTGCAACAATCCCTGCTCTCTGGACATTTCTTTAGAATGTGTTTTCTTTTTTTATTTTATGTTAAATGCTAACCGACTGAACTCCTCTCACTGGAAACACATCTCTTATGCACTTATTCTCTCAGTGGTTTCTTACTGCCTGATTTCATTCACAAGCTCCATATAATATGGATTTTTTTCTTTATTATGATCATCCTTTTGGCTTTATCTCAGTATGATTGATAGTGTGAGCTACTGGGCTGATTGTTTAAGTCAATATATAAAAAAAAACATATATATATATATATATATATATATATACTTAATGTCAAACATGGTATGCCTGTATTTTACACTTGTAAAGTAGTGTCATATTTATTAGTTCCCAAACTGAAGACGAGCCTCTCTGCTTAAGGTGCAAACGTGGATTAATTTATGCTCACATCAACAAAAACCTATTCGACACTTGTCCATTTCCAATAATTTAATTTAACAAATGAGGGTATTTGCATACTGACTTTGTAATGTGTTTTAATGTCAGATTAAAACAGAAGAAAAAAAACAAACTAATGTGAGTGTGTTGTTTCAGTGTTTCACCACCAGAGGGCCCTGTGTGCTCACTCCACCACGGGCTCAAACTGGAGAGGGCTACAGGTGCAGTAATAGATGGTGGAAACACTCTGCTGCTGTAATCTCTGACTTCTCCAAGCGTCAGGTTTATTGCAGTATACGCCGTAATCTGCACCGTCATGGGGTGCTGTCCGTGATGCTGACAGGGCACCAGGGCCTGCTGGTTATTACGTTTCCCTCTTGTAGCCCCTAATACGCACAGACAGGCTGTATGAGGGGGGGAAAGGCGAGAGGATTTTTTTGGTTGTACGAGCACAACAAAAAAAACAGGGCACATACACAAACCAGAGGGCTGAAATAGACACCCAGATGAACTGATTGTAGGTGTGTTGAGCACAAAGGGGAAACATCCCGACATCAGCAGCTGAATGGGAAGCCGCTGGGGGCCAGGTGAGTGCTAAGGGGTTGAGAAACTGAGCCGCAGGGGTCATTGCGCGGTGCAGGGGGGGGGGGGGGGATATGCTGTCCGAGTAAATTACAGAGGTGTGCCATGGGGGCTGGGGATTGGTTTTTCCTCACATGTTGTGCACAGGACAAAGCAAACGGGAGCAGCCGAACCATTTGTTCCATGTTGGAAACGTCTCAAAGACTCCTGAGGGGTGGGAAAGCTGTGAAAAGAGAGGCCAACACGGCTGACATTCTGCCAGTATCACCTTGGATGTGGCAGGTTTAGCTGAGAACAGAGACACAAAGCGTGACATCTTGTAGTCCGTGTATCTTACGTTAAGGACTTTAGCATCGCAGGAGGAAAACAGGCTCATAAACAAGATCTGTCATCATACTCGAGGAGATTAAAAACAGACGCTTGACATAAAAGTTAGGCTACAGACACGGGGATAAGTAAGTGTTTCCGCTGGTTTTAAATGGTGGCCTTTAATCATTTATAAGTCTGCTTATTTATTCTATATATGCTGACTGTAAGATATAGCCTGCTAATGATCTGAGATTGTTAAACCCATCATTATGAGGCATTACCAGCTAGGGCTGCCACCCTTTTTCAAGATTGATCAAATTAAAACTAGGATGTCTCGAACGCAACTCATATCCATGCATAGGGAGTCTTAGCAAGCGTTGTCTCATAGGCATGCGTGGCCAACTGTGGTGAGTTTGTCGCTATATATAGTTCGGTACTGCATGCCTGGCATCTACTCCTCTCTTGTGCCGTGCATGAAGTCTTTGACACAGCATTTAAACTTCCACTGAAGTCAATTAATCAACTAAGAGAGAGAAGAATTAGGAAAAACAACTGTGGATTGTAACCCAGGCCCTTTACAGTGAATGAGCAGCTCTTTAAAGCACTAAGCACGATTTAAACCTTTCTTATTAGTCTTAAGTGCCAATTATAGAGAAGCAGTGATGGCTGGAGCGGCTGCCAATAGATTTCATAGGCCATCTTCACTTCTACTTCTACTCCCTGTGGTATACAGTGAGCTGATGTAATATTACACCATTTCCAGGTAAAAATACAGAGAGCAATTCCTCACTGCCTTTCGGGGTTGCTAGATCCCAGGGTTGCTCGGTGCAGCTGTAGGGCAGGGCGGGGCAGGCGTCAGTGGAGTTTGTAGAGTAAAAACCGTTGCTACTTTTAAGTCGAAAAACAAGCCTAAAGCCCCTCTCGTGGCCCCAAGAGGGTGAAATGTTCCTCACACCTTACAGGTAAAAAATATACTGGATCCCGCTCTTCTCAGAGCCTTGTCAGTGGATCTTAATGTAAATGTTAAAGGGTAATTCTGGTTCATTACAACTTGGGTGTTCATGTTAATTTTGCCACTTGATCTTAATTTGATTGATATTTATCGTCACATTTCTCGCCATCAAAGGTTACTTTATAGTTAGTCCCTTTTTTGTGGAGAAAAAATGTTGTCGACAAATAGTTCACGAAATGAACACTGATACAACGTCATCTGCATTGACCAATCGGAGACGTTTAAGTGCACATTTTTGGTACATTGCTTGTCACAAGAGTTGTAAAATCCATCATAGTAAAATAATCCACTGTTCAGCATCTTTTCATTTGATAAGCCTTCAAAACTCATGGACCCGTCTGTTCTTCCTGGACTGTATTTCAACGTCTCACTAATACTGAAACCATATAATACTGTTTTCAGTCTTAATCACTGTTTAGCAGTTTTTATATTAAACTTAAAGTGATGTGGGCATTGAATAACAATAACTGAATCTGAGACATACAGATGTATTTCATCAAATGCCAATGTACATTTGAGCGAGGACCTATACAGTTTCATTCTGACACCAGAACTACTGACACAAGAAGCTGAGCCTTTGGTGGGCTGTTAATCCAAACTACTGCATCATCCCGAACGCTCCTCTCAGTCTTGCTTGAAGGGATTTCTGACTCTGAGGACTGCTGTGTTTACAGTTCAGACAAAGAGGATTGTCGACCTTGTCTGGTTTTCTGTTTTCTTTTTCTTTTGGGCAAGTGAGGCTGTGAAGGGAACTAATAAAACTCTGGCAGCCTGTGCCACCCTATCTCCTCTCTCTGCCAGCCATGTTGGCGCACGCCAGCAGCAGAAGGTGCGACTTTGCTGTCCGCGCGTTTGACAAGCGGACAGGGAAGGGAGCGCCCTGTGAGCGGTGACGGGAGCCCGGCTGATGGACAGAGGTGTTAACCCCGTCGTCGGGCAGGGGGGGAGATAGTGCCGTGGTTTGTTTACACACACTGAGGCCGGACTGTCACCTTGTCTGTCAGAGAATCATCCTATCTGCCTCCTCTTATCTCGCCCGCGAGACAACCTACTCTCTTCTAGAGACCCGCTGCAGCTCCACATCACCATAAATCATCTCCCTCAGCCATACCATTGTTGCTGTTTATGTAATTTTTTTCCCTTCACACCTCAAGATATGCTCCTTCTCTGTCCTCAGCTGGCTTTCACTCAGACGCACTCTCTCTCTTTTGTACTGCTCGAGGGTGACCCTGTGTCCCAATACGCCTGCGAGGCACTGAAGTGAATACATTTCCATTAAAACCTCTATGTGAGATGAAAACTGATCACGACGATACTGGGTCATAAGCGTCTTTTTGGCCCTTTATTAGGGAATGTGCAGCCTTAACCCATGTTTTAAATGTCATTTTGCTATTAAATTGTGCTGATTGTTAATCTCTATGAAGTATTTAGACTGTTTTAAATGATGTGTGTCGCACATCAGCAAAGTGGAGAACTGAAGTTTGAAATGTGGCTTTTTTTCTCCACAAAATAAACCGATGCACCAATGCACTTACAAATACGACAGGCAGGTTGAAATGAATTAAAATAAAGCCCCGGCACACCAGGGTAAATGAAGCGCACACTGAGCCAGAAGAGTTTAAAGAGCCCGAGGACATGAAGAGGCAGTGTGGATGTGCTGTTGTGGTGATGGACAGTTATTCTCGATATACATTTCAAGGACTGAGTGGGCGACACCAACAGAAAGAGAGAGAGAGAGGGGAATAGAGGAGTCCTGGGAGCTGAACATTTTCATAAATTGATGGCTGCTATCGTAGGAAGCCTAAGTGGAGAAACAAATTGATGAGAAGGGCGGATGAGGATGTCGTAAAGAGCCAAGGCTTGTCTGTCTCTTATTCTCTCGTTAAAACGAAAGAGATAAAATGTTATCAAGCGCAGAGTGGGACTTCCTATTTAGAATTAAATAAGACGAATCTGTACACGCCGCGGTGTCAGACAGATAAGATGTAAACAGCAGATAGGGAGCAGAGGAGAAGAAGAGTTGCTGGTGAGGTCGTGGCGTAGTGGCCAGTTGGAGAAGCTGTAAATGCTCAATGAGTGCACATGGCTGCGCGTGTGTATTTTTGTACACATGGTTTTTGCACAGCATGCCCATAAATTACTAGCAGCCAGCGTATAGTAGGAGGCTGTTGATTGAAAAACATGTCTGAGCATGAACAAAGTGAGTGCAAGACAGACAGAGCTGTATATCTTGTCAAGTGACAGAGAAAGAAAAATCAATTTTATATCTCTTCTTAAACGTGAAGTGAATCTGTATTGATTGTCGTTGGTAAAAGTGGGGCAATGAAACAGCCAATAGTTCAGAATAGAGAACAGAAAGAAAAGACGAGCGGGACGTCTAGCAGGTGTAATGTTTAGTACCATCCAGGTATTCACCATCCTAGTTTAGCATGTTAGCATGTAAACACACAGTAGGCCTACAGCACAATGTTTTCGAGACAAGTGAAAATTGGCGCTATAGAAAAGTCAGTGAATCACATCATTAACTGTTGAGATATTTCAGTCTCAGGCCGAAACGGTGGGCCGACTGACTTGTCTGTGTGCCGATGTTAGCTATAGTTAGCTAGCAACATGCGTACGTCGCTAGTGTGCCATGTTTCTGTGAAAGCTTAAACTCTGACTTATCTCAAGACTTACAGGAGCCTCAGTTTTTTTTTTGTCATTTCCCTTAAGAACCCTCTCCTTTTCTTCTCCATGAATTGATGTCATAACATCTCAGAAATGAAACAATAGGCAAAAAGTCAGAGACCCACTATTCTCTTAAACTGCACATGCGACATCATACAGCTTTTGTAGTAGATTCATAAGCACCAGAGCTGTTTTGAATTTAAATAAAAACCCAAGAGCAATAGTCTTACAGGTGGGATGTTTGTCTTCCTCATAATCTTCTCTTCATCTTTATAAACTCCCAGACTTCCTTCGCACGTCACGTCGAAAGCAGGACAGGTGCATCCGTCAAGGCCTGGTGGAAGCGAGTGTCAATGTCAATCATTTGACGGAGGCGAGAGGTGTGAAACAATGTGCTGTTTCAAGTGGAAAAGACATGATTTGATGTGATGTGTGATGTTTGAGCACCATAGATCACAAAATGGGGTTGCAGTCGAGAATTCTTGCCACTCTTTAATTTGGTGAAACTTTGGTGTTGGGAATGGTTATCAATGGAAAACCCTCATCTCACATAGAACATGAACAAGATAAAATACCAAATGTCTCCTGAACAATAATGAGAGGAAGTACCAGGGAGAGCTGGACTTGACCAACCATCGCTAACCTGCCTCAACTCACGACTGACCTTTAACCTTTGTACTACAGAAACTCTTGCTGTCAGGCCCATTTTAGGGAGAGAGGTGTGATCGACCCATTACACAGGACATTTTGATTGTTTAAAACTCCTACAAGGAACTTTTATTTTGTGTTGATTTTCGCATTCCCTTCGGAAAGCGGTAGCATTAGCGAGTCCCTTTAGAAATCCTCTCATTTTACTGCAGCAGGGTTTGACAGTCGGCTCCACGCGGTCCTGGTTGGTTTTGCCTTCCTTCCCTCCAGCGAGCCCAGCAATACGGCCTATAGGCCTCCAGCAGCATGGTGTCGGTTTTGGCTCCCGAGCTTTGCCTAGCTGTTGGCCATAGATGCTGCTCAGATCTTGTTTCTGTCCGCGACGGGCTGCTTGCTGATGGAGGCCTCGCTGGGGTCTGTAGGAGTTTTCGGTGAACCTGCATGATTTCATCTGATTCCGCGCGGAAATGGTAACAATGTAACGATATAAATATAAAAAATATTGAAATTTCCAATCTTCTTTCATGTAATGCAGCCAGTGCATTCATTTAGAACGGTGAACAGACAGTTTAATGGGAACTTTTTAGTAGGTGTCCATTATCAAGAAGTAATGGACACCCTGCAGCCAAACAGAATTGAGTATTCCCCTGGTGTAAAAGGCATTATGGTTTAAATATGTTGTAAAACTTTCAACAGTCGTCTTCCTTTTTTTCTTCTCTTTGCCAAACAAAGATTATTTAGAACATGTGAATTATAAAACATATATTTCGTGTCCGTGACTCCAGATAGTTTTAATGAAAATAAACAGTGATATTGATGTTCTGTTGGTGTAAAGACTAACCTTTAAAAGGTCACAGTCCGACATTGTGGCCAGCTTATTTAGATAATGCTGAGCGATTTAAGATTGTGTAGGCATAATTTATTGAAAAAAATTCCAATGGTAAAAACAGATGTGAATACATTGGTGTTATATAAAATACCCTCAACACACACACACACACACACACTACCACAAGGGACTGCTATTTTTAGTTATGCTATTCGATCAACCTGGCTGGCCACTATAATGAGGCGAGGGAGATGGAGGCTGGTTCCTTTCACAGGTCAGCGGACTGACAAAGCCCAGTGTCCTGGTCTGGAACCGGGGATCTGTCTGCTTGCCGTGGGTTTGTCTGGGCTGCATTCGCCTCTATGGGAGTGATCTGTATTCACCTCCACCGTGCTGGGGCTCGCTTCTGTTTAATATGGGCCCGCTGTAGCCTCCCCGCCATCACCTGGCGCTGCTGAGTTCATTCTCAGTGTGTGTTTTTATCAGCACCCCTAGGGGCATATGTAATTGCTCAGTGCTGATGAGAACAGCCCCAGCTTAAAGTACCATCTCATACTGCAATTACACCCATGGAAGTACAGGGGGGAAAAATGGTGAAATTAAAGAAACTAGCCGGTGCAGCAGGGCAGGTGAAAGTCTACGGAATTACCTCCACCTGCTGAGACGAGCTGGGGCTGATTGAGGACTAATAGTCGGCCATCTCCTTGGGGATAATCATTTTTAATCTGTTAATGCTCCGTCTGTGGATGATTGAGGTGAACATCTGACATTTGAAGCATTTGTATGTTAAAGTTTCCAAAGCTTACAGCTGTGTGTGTGTGTGTGTGTGGCAGTGTAGCTTTGCCGAGACAATAAAGACGGTAAACTCAGAAGAACTTCCTGTGTTCTGTGTGTGTGAGTTATACACGCAAAAGGGGAAATGTGAGTGGCGCTCTCGCCCAGACTTTGACAGCTTGCCGCTCCTCGGCTTATGAAAATAAATGCCGACGAGTGTTGAACTGGCTGGGGAAGCTCGGGGAAGAGAGGCGGCTCTCTGGGCTGACAGGCCGACGCGCCTGGTTTGCATTGAGATGCATGACGCGGCCCTTCGCCTCGACCCCCCTACCCAGTCTCCGTGGCCCCCCGGTTGCTGCTTGGGGGAAGGCTGGTGGCTGGTGGCAGTTTAGAGCGGAGCTGAGGCCGGGGCAGCCGAGTCTCAAAGCCAAAGTGACATGTCCCCTATCAGTATTCCACTGTGACGAGTGCTGATGGTGCCCTGATGCTGCAAAACTTCAGTCTGTCTTTGTTTCTGTCATTGCACTTTACTTCTGACATCCATAACCTTTGCTTTGTGTTTGTGAATGCTTTTTCTTCTTCTTCTCTGTGACTCTCAGCATCTGAATGCTGCTGAATATGAATGAAGTGGCCCACTGACAGCTGCCTTTGTCCACGCGCCTTTCAATTGAATAACTTGACCTGTGCTTATATTAATAGATTTCATGTAAACAAAACCTATTACACAACCAAGTCATAAGCCTCCAACACCAAGTCTGGTTCATACTGCCTGTATCTTTACATGTTTCAGCACACCACAAATATCTGTATTGAAGGTGCAGGATCAGAGATTGGGATTATTCTGATTGCCTCTCAACGGCTCAAAACATGTCGACTACGGGCTGACGGCTCATAGCTAACAGTGCTAACAGCGCTAACAGTGCAAACTACAGCAAGGGTGTTGACAAAAGCTAACAGTGTTTACCTGAGGGGGAACCGGAGGGTGGGTGCTATACGCTTTCACGATGTCACTGTCAGTTTGGACGGTGTTATCAGCTGTAACCGTCATATAAGAGCAGTGTAGAGCGGCTAGTGCACTAAAAGCATGCGGTAAAAGCATGCACGGCCGGCCGGCTATATCAACAAAGCAAGAAGTTGAATGGAGCAAACGAATTGACAACAAGATAACACTGTCACTAGAAAGGTCACACTAATTATATTAAATACTAGTCAAGCATTAAGCATGTACACGACTGTTTTCTCAACCTATTCAAAACTGAGATTCCAAAATACCAGCATGAATATTTTTGTCACACGTACAGGAGGTTGGCCATGGCACTTCATATTTCTACATAACAGCAGGTGCAGTGAGGGAGCTCCACTCTGCCGCACTAACAAGTTTACTCAGTCTGCATTATGTGAGTTTCATGTGACCTTTCTCAGAAGTGACAGGGATTGTTATTTAGACGCAGGAGCGGAGAACCACTGTCAGCGGATAAAGTTAAAAACTTAAAATAGGTGCCGGGTGATTTATATTGTGCAGTGTTGCTGGAGAAGTAGTACATTTTTGTTGGCCTGTCTGCTGCTTGAAACTCACTTGGTTTTGCTCATTGGTGCAGGAAGTAATCAGATCTTCTATTCAAAGCAACTACAAGGAACTTTCATTTTGTGTCCCTGTGGAAAAAAGTTGCAGTGTTTTCCCGTCGTGAAAACTGCATTTCCCATGAGCCCATGTCTCACCTTGTGTCGTTTTTCTATGTGATCACCAGTTGTTTCCAGTTGTCTTTGTTAGTCAGGTAGGCTTAATGCTAAAATTACAGCAACCTCATCGTCATCGTCGTCGCAGTGCGCAGGTTTCGGTTGCTTAGTAAAAGCAGACGCAACAGGAGCGCAACCTCCTACGTGGCTAAAAGAATGAAAGTGGCACGGTTGTGGGTTTCGAGGGACATGAACGACTTCTTATTCTATAAACAAAAAACAAACAAAAAAAATGTAATAAACATAAAAACAATACCACGGTGCACAAGAATGCACTTGTGGTGATGTATAGCCAGCTTAAAAACATGTATTCAGGCGATTTAAACCATTTTAAGATTTGGGTATTGGTATTCATCTTGTAATAAAGAATTAGTTTACCATCCAAAATTAAATCTCCACTGAATTTATTCTTTAATTATGAATCTGTTTGCTTTTGCTCAGCTGGAACTTCCGTTTCAGTTTTCTATAATTTCTCTCATATAATTTATTTGCTTTTAAATCGTGTTTTCAATCAGAGACAAGTCAGCGTGCCCTGTCCCAAGTGTGAACTTCCCTTTAATAATAATCTTATAGCAATATGGTGTATTTTTTTGCTTAATTGCTCTACCACCATTAGAAATGGTTATGTTTACTTTTAAGGCTCAAGATAGTCATGTCTATGTCGCATTTTAAAGCTTTCCTCAGTATCAAAGTACTTGTCTATACATCCATGGGTACATTGCAAACAGGAGCCGCTAATAGCTAATTCTGCGTACTTTTAATGGTATTAATTTGCCAAAAAGGAAACAAATACAGTCTAAATTATAAGGGGGGTTCAGTGGTCATGGAGGTGTCGAGGGTTCAGCCCCTGTTGTAGTCTGACGGATGTACATTTTCCACAGGTAACATCATTAGTTCAGTCAGAACAACTGACATTGTTCTGACTGAACTAATGATGTCAATTTCAAATACCATGTGCAGACGTATATCTTGTTTTACTGCTATAACTGTACAGGTCTGTTTAAACTAATTGTTTTCACTCTGTAAAGAAATGACTGGATGTCCCCATCTTCACTGCCACCAGAAGAGTGTACTCTGCTGAGTAGGCCTAAACGTCATTAAACTCCATTAAAAGTGATAAGTAGCTGTGTAATACCGCTATGTTAGGACAAACTGTAATTCACACGCTGTTCTGTTTGATATATAAGGCGCCATAAGGCGCCAGTAGCTTGTGTCTTTGTATCCATTACACACATCGACTACAAAAGGCCCTCGACTTGGCCAATATTTTCTCGTGAAGTGTTCTTTGGAGGGCATTGTGCGTAGACATTCATCATCAGAGCTGCTGGCTCGTGGGCTACTTGATGTGGATATGCATGCAGCAGAGAGCGCACAGTCGGAGAGATGCCGCCAAAACATCAGGGTGTTTTTGATTTGTACAGCACTGCTATCGGAACACTACAACAATACTATCATGAAGCTAAAAAGCAAGACAGACGAGCACAGGTGGTGCTTCTGGACTAGATTTAAGGACTGGCTGTGCAGAGAGGACCCAGAACCACTGACTGATTCAGGACTCTATTTGCATTAGAATATGTTTGTGGTAAAAAAGCTCCTTTTTTAAAAATGTGTGCCATCATCAATTGTGTTTACATGCATGCTATTCTCTCTGTTATGGTTCGGTCTTTAGGTGTTTGGTCATGTAAACATTATCCTGGATAAATTCTAATCCTGAGAAACCAGGATATGCCACCTGCAGTACAAGGTACTGTGTGGAATGTCCCTGATCACTGTCTGCCATGTGTGCAGGGGTGTTACACAGATATTATTCAGCAAACAAAACACGCAGTAAATTAGATTATGAGATTACATTAGATAACGTTAGTAATCCCTAGCGGGGAAACTAGTTTATTCACCTTTGCAAAGTGACAAACAACAAAAGATACACAAGTCAAAGCAGACAACATGAAATACTGCCACAACAACAGAAGTAACACCAACATACAGACTAATACATATTCTGAGAGGACATCAGTGTACCTCTGGAGCCTGCTAAAAATGATGTATTAATAATAAAACCTTAAACCTGCCATAATTCTGGATTATTTTTTTGGCTACTTGGGGGCATCAGAAGCAAGTTGTAAACAACACATCGACATATCATCACCTTTTAAAGGGGACCACCTCGGATTTTTACACGTCCGTTGACAAAAGCCTTTTATACCTCCAGAGACAGCTGATAACTTACCTCAATTGTTGTCGCTTGTGTCAGCTGGGTCTTTAAAAAAGAAAACAATCTGGGGTTCTGTATATCATCACTTCGCTCTGCTGCCTCGGGGCTTAGAGGTCCCATGCAGCCGATCGACCCGGTCACGGCTTTTTTCTGTCCTGGCCCCACAGTGGTGGAATGAAAACCCACCGACATCAGGACAGCGGAGTCGCTGCCCATCTTTCGGTGCAGGCTGAAAACTCACCTCTTCAAGAAGTACTACCCTGAGCCTTCCACTTAGCACTTATTGTATTCGTATTAGTTTGTTTCTGCACTGTACTTTTGCTCTGGTTTATGCTCTTAGATGCTTGTTTAAAAAAGGAGATGTACTTATGACTTCTGGTGACTAGTAGTTCTCTTGAATACCTATGTTGAATACACTTATTGTAAGTCGCTTTGGATAAAAGCGTCTGCTAAATGACTGTGATGTAATGTAATGTAATGTAATGTAATCTCTGATTGAGGCTCGCGGCTAATGTAGCCGCTACAAGCATGACCCGAATGTCCAGCCCGTTCTCACCAAGTGGCGTATAAAGGACATAACAATTTGTTAGTTATTTTGCGTGCCATAACAACGCCTTTCATACTTTTTGTACGCCATGTACGGTAGTCTGTATTGACTGCAACGTAAACACATTCACCTAACTGTGATACGTTTCTGACAAGTAAAATGAGACAGAGACTGTTAAGGATGGGCGGAAGGCGAGGAGGATTGGTCATACAAACACAGAACTTGTCCCAAAGTGTTGTGGTTTTTATGTTGGGGACGGTTATGGCGTGTTTTGCGTATGTATGTTCAGTTTTTTTTTGAATACATATTTTACTTAGTTACTTCAACGTTAACCTCGTCACGTGTCACTCTCATTTCTTTCTAAAAAGCCATGCTGTACGTTATGTTTCCATGTTGCCTCCTCACCTCAGCACCTATAAGAATTGGTACACTTCTTCTCTAACACTTGATTACCACCCTCGTGTTTGCCTTCCCTAACACACCACTTTTATTTTTTGTTTTGACACTGATTAAATCCCCCAGCAAATCTAACTTGGCTTTATTGGAAAATGAATGTGTGGGGATGAAAACATTGTTCACAAAATGCTCCATAATTACAGCGTTGGTTCAATACAGCAGGCTACTGAGTGGGCTTTTTGCCACACTAACTGAGCTACAAATGCCTCTAAGCTTTGTGTCAAGCTCTGGACACTCCCTCTGGAAATTTCCAACACTTATTTTTGTCATTTACATTTTACTTCCATCTAAACACGAGACTGTGTGTGAAAGGTCGGCTCAGAGATGTCAGTTGTGTTGGAGCTTTTTTTGCGCTTTGCTTGAAAAAACATTAATGCATTGAATAAAGTGTGTAGATGCCGTGATTTTGTCTACTGTCAGTTCAACATCTTTCATTCAGTTTGACTGCTGAACCAGATTGTGAGGAGAAGTATATATTGTACCACTCTGCACTTAAGTCAAGGCGTTCAGCATAACCATAAAAAAAATGTAATAAAAATATTAAATCAATGCATTTTACTTCTACTGGATATGGTTTTTATAACTATTAAAAACACAAAGTGCAATGTACTTATGAAAATTGCCTCACATGCTCTTTATTTCCAGGAGAAACTAAGCTAACCATTGCAATCACAGCTCATCAACCATAAAAGCCAGGTTGATTCCTATTTAGATGGAACATTGCTGGACATGTAGAATTGGCTTGTATAACACATTTGCAAAATCCTCCACATAGACTCTTAACTTGCATCCTGTCGGTTGATACAATTGGCCATGTGGATATGTATTGCAAGCTGTAATATAGAACTTTTATCCACAAATTATAATATAAAGCATTTTATTCATCAGTCTATTTGTCCATCTGACCCTGTGTTTCAGTGATATTTAAGCATTTTGGGGTCATGCTGTGTGGGCAGTTGTGAACCGGCTACAGCCTGCTGGGGAGGTGGACGGGGTCAAACAAACACAGCACTTTCGACCAAGAGGCTGGTGTTTGTATGTAGGGAAATTGAGATATTGTGAATACGTTAGCGATGTTTGTGACGGGTTTTCTGTACTTTTCTGTACACTTTCCAAGTTTCTCTTCTCACGTAGTAATTTTAAGCTCAACCATGATGTTTTTCCTAAACCTAACTAAGTGGTTTTATTGCCTAGACCTAAGCAAGTGTTTTTGTTTGAATTCGCAACGTTAACCACATGTTTACTGCGACCATGTGCTGGATGACCCAGTGCGTTAGAATGGGACGAGTTGGCATCAGTACGTGTTGGTTGGCCTTTAGCTAATACTGTTATCACCATTGTGGGTTTTACTCAGTGTAAGTTTAGGAACATATGAATGGTTGAAATAGTTAAACCATTTTGGAATGAAATGTGTATGTATCATTGCATTTGTCTTTGTGTTTGGTTTATGGGAGCAGCTGACATATTACAAAGAGTGAGATAGTCCACACAGGACGGGCGTGAGGGGAGGTGGATGGGTCAAACGTACACAGGATTTTCATCAAGGAGACCGCTGTTTGTGTCCCATGTCACACTTGATAATCAGGTGACTTGTTTGTGAGCTGTTAGTCAGTCTAGGTCAGGTCAACCACACTCTTTTCGGCTAACCGGGGAAGTGGTTTTGTTGCCTAAACCGAACTTCCTGTGAAGATGGAAGTTTCGTCTGAAAAGACACTATCCGTGTAACAAGTGGAAACGAACACGTCGCCCCGATGCTTCCAAAACGGACACTAGGCGTCATAGTTTAAAATGTAGGGCCGCTCACCAAGCGTTGTTTTTTGACAAGTTATGAATGAGAATGCATTAGAACCAAAAGTCTAGCATTTTCCACAATTTTTGTACTGGCCAGCACACCGCTGCAACATGGCGGGCGGCAGAGGCGCTTCTCATGAGCAGAATATCTTCTGTATATCTATGACTGCAAACGTCAGCAAACCAGCCTGTTGACTGTTGTTAGCCGACCTGAGCAGGCCGGAAACATCCTCATCTGGCTTTTGTTACAGAGGACATTTGACAGGAAAAGCACAGGTATACGACTATGAGCACTGAATGGAATAATATCCGGGCCCTGAAACTGGAACCCCTAATTGGAATGGAATTAGTCCTTGTGATTTTCTGAATTATATCTTGAGTTAATTAACACTGCCTCCTTTGTCTTTTGGTTAATTGTATAGTGCAGTCTCAGGTGTCTCCATAGAGGCCTTGAATTATGCAACTCTTTAACTCTGCCTTGTCTATTTTCTTTCATGACACAATCTTATTATAGCCTCTATAACAAACACATTGTCTATGTATTAACAATGTTTACTGTAACCTTCAGGCCAATCCTCCCCCACAGAAAACAGCTAACAAATAGGCAGTGCCAGACTGAATAATGGCGTGATAGCAAAAATGGAAATTCACAACAATATTAGATGCTGCTTACCTCCTTCTCAGAATGCATGATGTTTCAAGGACAACTCCAGGTGGGTGACTGAGGCTAATTGGAAATGAGACATTCTGAAGCTCAGAACACTATAAGAGATTTTATGATTTGAAATGAAGGGACAACCAACACAGTTTTTTTCTTTCACACATTTAAGGCCGATCCTCGCTTCAGTTGATGGTCTAGCTACACAGTATGACAAACAATCAACCCCTGACCAACCTCGGAGCTGTGCTTTTGACCAGCAACTCGTTTTGTGTGCTGACTGAGAAAAAAAAAAGTATGAAATAAAGATGTGGGTGAAGCTGTGGCCGTGAAAACCTGAGAGCAATTTAAGCCTTTTCAAGAGCGAACTTGAATTGAGCAACACTGCAGTTTTGACAGTTTTTGCCCCAAGACTTCTACTGTATGTTCTGCCTGTGCTTGTGATTGGTAAGCACTGCACAACAAATGATGCTCACTGTTTGTACGGATCAATCTAACCACTATCTCAATTGTGTCATTGCAGTATGGTCATTGTAAGTCTCAGCTCTCATTGGCTATTGCTGGTGTCCATCTGAAATGTACTTGATGACTGGTTTGCATCATTAGGTAACTTTGAAGCTGCTCAGATCAATATCTATGTTTTAACAATGAGTCAGTTGACTTTGTATAATCTTAGCGAGGATCCTCGCCGTTGTGAAGCTATAGAGGATTTATCATCTGACTGTTAGTTCCCCTCAGGTGCATGGAGCATTTTAGCTATTGTCACGAAGCACTAATTGAGGTTTTATATTGTTATTGTTACCAATAAAAAAATGTAAAAAATCACGCACATCCCCCCATTTTTAAGGAAGTCTAATAATAAAGTGCTTGAGTACACCTTTAATGCCAACCGGACCCAGCTTTGCATTATACCTGGATTTACCTTTTGCGACATTTTTTGAAAATAACCTCAATGGGTGAAAACACAAAGTCAAATCGATCAATACATATACTATGTGTTTCACAGCCCTGGCGGTCGGTTGATGCTGCTCACGGCGCTGTAATGTCCCACTGGCAGAACAGTGGGTGGTAAAAGTTCAAAACCTCCATCAGCTTCTGAGCCTTTTCATCCTCTCATCATTACCAGGGAAGAGATGTTGTATGTAGCTACAACATAAAAGGTCTGCACAAACACTGCTGGCGTAGCGACCGCAGTCAACTCACCAAACTTTACTTTCCTGCATTCCTACAACCCCAGGCATTTGCGTCTCTTCATCCCACCCACACTACTCCCTGAAAACAGGTGCACGCACAATTGTGTTGAAATGCCCAATGCTTGCATAATTGAGGCCATCCTTTCTCACTGTGCATTTTAATAGGTGTGAGAAACGAGCGGCCAAAACATTACACTGACACTTTACATTACCTTAAATTCATGCAAAATACAGCATATGTTGAGTTCTGCGTGTCAGTTCAGGTTTGTCAAGAGATAATCTTTGCAGGCTCGTCTAAATGAAAATCCATTGGGTGTGGAGGAAAGCACAATCCACTGGGATTGTTTTGCCTCATGGTTTATTAAAGTGAAGCCACCTTAACAGGAAAAAAACAGACAGTGTTTATGCTAAAATACCAGCCCATCCGTTCTATGCAAAGACTATTCATCCGTAATGAGGGAACACAGAGGCTAGCTGCGCCGCTGCCCTGATGAATTATGAAACAGCCGAGACCTTTGATTGACCTGCGACTTATATCCTCTGAGCTGCTTGTATACAGAACATACTGTGGATAATAAAACCACTGCAAAAGGCCTGCCTTAAGCAGTGCATGATAAAATGTGCTACTGCAGCAGCTATGGCATCCGCTTGCTCAAAAGCTTCCTCTGCAAGCCTTCATTTACCTTTCCGCTCATATTAAATCACTCCAAATGTTACACGGACACCAAAACAACTGCAGCAGTGGACTTCTGTTAGGTTGCCCTCAGCTGTGTGCATTCAAGGGAGAAGACACAAAGCACAGTACTCTCTGCAGGGCACCAAATCTGTGACATTGTGCAGGGCATACTCACTTATCTGCCTTTTTATTAATAGAACAGGCTAATATTCAAGTCAAATATATTTTTTTAAATGTTAGTAAAAATGTATAATTTTGCAAGCCTGCCATCATAGTGAGAGGCAAACCACAATGCTCTTTTAAATTTGGCTTTATTGAGGACATTTATAGTGTTTCACCCGGTCCACACAAAAAAATGTTTGAAGAATTCTAAAAGAGAATTTGAGACGGAGAGTGAATGTGGGTAGTGCGTTTAGGCGAACACAGGGAATGCTGTGCGGCCAAAAGTTGAAACAGAATCAACTTTTGGAGAGACGCAACCCAACGTCACACTGCGATGGCCAATCATGTAACCGGCGATCAGACCAGAAGACGCCCACTGGAAGAAGAGCCCTGTTTACCATGTAGCATTGTAGCATCCCGCTGTTTACCGAGCATCCAAACCTACTGGATTTGGGGGGGGGGGGGGTTAAAGTTCACAACGTGACGTCAAACAAATGGGCTATTTAAGCGACACTTGCACACCACAGGCATAACCCTGGGCTAATTGCCGCAACACCTGATTTTATGTGAATGCAGCCATTGTTAGTCCATCCAAGCGTACTGATGCGTTAGGGTTAGGAAAAACTTCATAGTTTGGATTAAGATAAGTACGTAAGTAAAATACGTAAGCATGTCACAAACGTAACTTCACACTTACTCAACAACACTTTGGGACACAAACTCTGGTCTCCTGGGTGAAAGTCCTGGGTTTGCTTGCTAGCTCCCAATTTCTGAGTAGAATAGAAGCATAAACAACGGGATGGTCGTCCCAAACCTCCTTAACAAAGCTAAGGCAACATGTGCTGCTAAATAACAGAATCCAGAGGATATAAAGTGGTATGTTTAATTGTCATAACTGTTTGAATGTATTGTTTACTTCTACAAAAGTGTCATATGCGTAACAGTAGGTTTTACCATTATCTTATGTTAATTAGGTTAAGGATGCAGTATAAACTGACAGTCGTATCGTATCGTATTGCATCTTATTCACAGAAGTTACACCTAGAAACCGTTTCCACAAATATGTTCAAAAAAAAGTTTCATCCTCTTTTATTAAAAGGAAATGGAAAATTATGCAAAAATAGCTGCAGCATCATAATATTTTACACTTCTGTTCACAGGAGAATTCAAATGCCTGTTCAGCTTTTATGTTGATATGAGAAAGTTGCAGGCTAGTAAGTACGATCAAATTGATATAAACCTTGAAGCGTGGAAAAGAATAAATTGATCTCTCCCTGCCGGTGTAATTGAGTGTTTGTTGTGATGTGTGTTTGCCTGATGACGATCACCGGCTGGAGCTATGCGCTTTCCACCTTTATAGTTTCCAGCTATATTACTGATGACACGGATGACATGAAATGCAGCAAAATGAATATGGGTAAATTAACTAGTTATATAACATGTAATATAAGCACTTTATGAGTGAGCCGTTAATGTAAGCACAGACGAAGTTATTCGATTTGAAGGGCATGTGGACCACTATATCACTGACACCAATATATCAACCTCCCCCAACAGTTTAAAAATTCACATTGAATTATTACAGCCTGGCAAATGAAGCAAGCGTACAATATGTCCCACACTAACATCCTCCAAGAAATAAATATCTCCCGGACACAAGTTAAAAGCCCCGAGGCTACAAAATCAATATTTCATAGGCAGGAGGTGATAAAGAGTCTTGATCCAGCTCCTGCTGTCTTTGAAGCAGCCAGAAGTCCAGCAGCAAGCAGCAGGATGGCGCGATGCCATCTGAAGCTATACAGCCAAGTGGATTTGGGCCACTGCACAAATTTAACAGGTATAGGAAAGAGTTGGCTGCGCTTCGCCCTGCAGTGTGTTGATAAGTTTGGAAATAAAAGCCTGGGTGACCATCACAGGGTGTATGTGGAGCTATTTATCCACCGACTAGCAAACTGTGGCCCTGTCACTTTGGAATGACCCTGTGGTGAATCGAAGGCCAGAGGATAAAAGTATCTGCACAGGCTGGGTCATTGCATTACCGCTCGGCCATTCCAACTGCCAAGGCTCAGGACTCATTTACTGGAGACCTGATCGATACCAGGACCACGAGATCAAACTTCAGATCCAAAGGTGATTGAGACCAAAAATCAAGTTCTTGTATGTTGTGTACGTAGTAGTAACTTAATGTAGTAGTTTTTATACCTGGTGTTTTCCTGTTATATGTACTTCTAGTCGAGGCTGGGTTAACAGGAGTCCAGTTGTTGATAGCAAACCCACGGTGGGTTTTGATTTATGGGATTTCCACCAATTGATAGCACCACTGCAATGCAGCATGCCTTTTGTTCACGATCAGGCTGCATTAATTATATTCCCCGCAGCAGCAGCGTTTACATTCTTTAATTTGTTTTGAGGGACAGTGGGCTGCACACATGCTGACAGAACTGGAGTTATATCCATGCCACTTAACATGTTATGTTATTTCCCCATGTCTCACTACTGAGTGGGAGACGACCAGATGATCGCTTTGTGTACATTCAATCAGAGCAGAGAACTCATTCAGACTCGTCAGTCCCCAAACTGACCTCGACAAACAGACAATGTCATTTAATTCATTTTTCCCTCTGACGATCTTATTGTATTTGATTAATATTTCATGAATTGTTTTTAGTGTTTAGTAGATTGTTTTGTATTGCATTTAGATCCATATGTGTTGGCCTGAGGTTGCACCAAATGTAAAACATTTAGACAGATAGAAAAAAAGACGTGGGGTCAATAGGGGCCCCACAGCCCAGGAGTACTTTAATTAAGTGAGACATGAAAGAAAAGTCACAAAAAAATCAACATCCATTTGTGAAACTGATTTCTTTCCCCCTTTAATCATCTAATGACCCTCTGGATTTTTCTTGGAAACTCCCTGGGGGGGGGGGGGGGTGTCAACCCCTGCAATGGTAACCGCCGGCCAAAATAAATAAGCTTTTAAATAACCACAAGCTGGCACAGAAAACCTGGAGCCACATACTGTTCTTCAATAGGAGCACTGTCTGTTTCTGGCTCTGGACCAGATGTATATGAAGATATCACATGTCACATGCTGTGTGCTCTGTCCTTGATGGCTGTTGCAGAAATGGGGGGTGGGGTCCCCATTGGTCATCTATGTCCCGGTGCCCCCTAGTAGGTTAGTCTGGTCCTGCTGCTGCGATTTTTTGGGTGTGTGTGTGTTCGTACTGTTTGTTTCGTGATCCTGTGAATTTCCCCACTGCGGGACTAATAAAGGATTATCTTATCTTATCTTCACTCTTGCTACTTGTTGTCATGTTTTTTGCAGCATGACAGCAATGCCATATCGTTTCCCTACATTATTTTTGCATATCCACATATGAAAAGACAATAAGCTTGAACTTAAGACCAAAACAAATCAAATCCCAGCTAAGACAGTAGATCAAAAATAGACAATGAGTAGAAATTAGTGCCTACCAATAAACAAAAACATTTTATTACTGCTACTTTGGACATTAAAACAAGCTACCTGCTAATACCTGATACCTGCTAACTAAACATTAATTTCAGCAGACCCCATGGATGAGGTCAGAGGTCAGCACTGCTGGAACTGGAAAAAGGGATTCAGCAGTGTAGCCTACTCTGCTAAATTTATGAATGAATGAAAATGTAGAGCAGAAGAGGGTCTGTTTGGAAGAAGCCCCAAATACACACAATGTTGAGGAAGAGACAGCGTGGCGACCCAACTGTTTGTCTCGTCATTCTCTGATCCATACAAAACCGCAGATGTGCAAAAGGGTTTGTTTTTGTTGAACGCACTGGCGGTGAGATCCACCTCCTCGCCACATGGAGGCGCCGCAATCCCGCATTCCTGCGACCCAATTGCTTGTTTGACAGTAAACCAAAAAAAAAAAAAAGTAGCGGAGCCGTTACAGCAAAAGTGGGGGCTCCTTTTTTGAACGCTTTTGCTCGACATCAGATGCTCCCTGTGCGGGCTGAGGAGGGGAGCAGGCAGCCGGCGCTTCTGCAAAGAGGGGGGGGATTTCTGCGGTGAGCGGAGCCGAGCGCGCAACTTCTCTCCAGTCCCGCTGTCGCTGCGCAGCTGCCGGAGTTTCCTTTAGGATTTCCTCCTTGTGACAAAAGCGAGCTGGACTTTACTTCATCTGCCAACATGTATTCAGCAGCACTGCTACTGATGCTGGCCGTCAGGATCTACGCAGACAGCATGGAGGGGCCAACAGGTAAAAAAAAAAGAAAAAAGAAAAGCAAGGAAAAACAAACGTTTGGGTTGGGCGAGACGCGCAGCGCTCACCTGGAAAATCCCCTTTCGCTGTTGTTAAAGTTGATCGTTGCGGTTTTAAAGTCGCTCTTTCTCTCACAGTCCGGACATTGTATGCTGAAGTCACTGTTGCAATTTTGCTCTGCAACTTCAAAAGTTGTCTCGGACTGTGTGTGTGTGTGTGTGTGTGTGTGTGTGTGTTCAGCGGTTAAAAAACATCCAAAGCCTGACTGCAAATCAGTAGCGTGAACTTTCTCCTTTTTGGAACATGCAACGTTAATAACCCAGAGGGCATGAAATAGGGGATTTTCTGCAACCTTTTAGAGTGAAATCACATCATCTTTTCATTACACGACTCAGTGGTATTTTCTGATTACTGTAATTTGTAAGGACATTCCCTCTCGAGATTAAATCCAAGTTCGAAAATATTCTTAGAAATGAAAATGGGCTCATTATTTGCATCTCTCTCTCTCTCTCTCTCTCTCTCTCTCTCTCTCTCTCTCTCTCTCTCTCTCTCTCTCTGCCTCTCTGTCCTGTGGTGTTCAGCACCATGACGTTCACTGTTATGTTTGCATTGTGCAGGCTTCAATAGGTGGCAACACTACTCCCATCCTCCAGTGTGTCATGCCAGGGAATGTGAATCACATCCCAGTGATGAATTCATCCCTCCACTGGTCTTTATTTACCGCTGATGTCTGTGAAATGGGCCGCTAACTTGCCTGCGTGTGAGTGGTATTGATGGAACATGTTGCATAATTATGTTGCTGATGCAGGGGATGATTCGCTCGACTGGTTTCAGTGTGTAGAAAATCAGCCATCAGAGGCGTTTGGTGGGAACAAATTAGGAGGAGTGTGTGTGTTTTTTTTTTGCTGCAGCGAAGCAATACAGTGGAGATGAATTAGTAATGTCAGTGTTGTGCCCCAAATAAAAACACTCCAAATGTTCCCTGTGTGTCAGTCAGTCAGACAGAGATTTGAACAGAGCCTATCGGAGATATAGCAGTTCAAATCCTCTTAAGTTTTGCCTGTGGCGAGGTTAACATTTGAATGGTGGAAGATTTTCCGAGGCCTCCGAACCTTGACTTTTGAGGAATGCTGTGGAAGAAAATGCCTCAGGTCAAGTTGTCTCAAGACAGTTGGTTTATCTCAAGAATGCTTTGCAGCACATGTGAATGTTGCAGCCTCGATATAAATACTCTACATGGGTATCGGTGACACAGCCGCCTAGACCAGTTGCCGAAACAGACGAGCACTGAGCCACTCCCCGCTCTCCAGGATCAAGTTGGTTCTGTGGGCAAGATTCATCGTAGCGAGCCAACTGTCTTATGAGATTACACAGAACAGAGAAAACTGTCTCTTCACCATCTGGCAATCATTCAGTTTATGTGTTGGCAATTCATGCTGTTGTCATTGCATTGGACAAATGGTGGTCCACATAGGAAGCAATAGGTCAAGACCAACCTGGTCTCTCTTGGGCTGTGTATCGAACCTCAGTACCTCTTTTAGTACCGACTGAAATGTGTCCACCTTCTATCTTAAAAGTACAGAAACTTGGCATAGAATGGTCAGAATTGTAATGTCGTTCACTTAATCATTGACTTGATGCTTCCTGGTTGAAATCAAAATTGATTTAAAGTTCAAAGTTCTTGTATTGCTGCTTTTGTTCGGACATTTTAATACTAATTAAAGTACGGTATCATGTTGGCCCTATTAGGGCTACAACTAATGATTATTTTCATTATCAATTAATCACTTGATGATTTATTTTCAATGAATCAATTGATCTATAAAAGGTCAGAAAATTATGAAAAATGCCCATCGCTATTTCCCAAAGTCGAAGATGACTCATTCAAATGTCTTGTTTTGTCTCAACCAGCAGGCAAACACTCGAATATATTGAATTTACTGTCATAGAGGACTGAGGAAACCAGAAAATATTTACCTTTGAGAAGCTGGAACCAGAGACTTTTGAATCGAAAAATGACTCAAAATAGTTGCTGAGTAATTTCCTGTGCGTCGGTGCTGTAAGTGCGTCTAACTAGTAGTGAAAATGTCAACAACACCCAGGCCTCCCCGTGTCAGATCTGTAGTCTTTGCCATTGCTTCGGTATCCTGAGATACAGCAAAGCTTCGATATCGGTGCCAATACGACATCTTTGTTTCATGTTCTCCCTTGGTTTGAGGAATCTCAACTTTTTACCTTATTTGTTTAAATTCAAAGAAATATGCAATGCATCAGACATGTGCCTATAATATAGCTATATGTTAGTAAAGCTTGCTGGATTTTGAGCAGAGAACATATTTTATAAAAACAAGTTAACAAGCCCAAAGTGCTACATGTATTGGCTGCATTGCGGAGGGTTGCATCATTTGATGCATTTAAATTGATTTCAACCCGGTTGGACCAAAATGTGATAAAATGCTGATTTTTCTTCTTTTAAGATGAGGCATTAGTTGTGAACTTTCGACACGTGACACTTGTTGCTACTTGATACTCTGGACACATTTTGATTGATACTGTAAAAGCATGGAGGCTGCGAAACCTTCAGAGACTGAGCCTTGCAGTTTGTTGACGTCATGCGGCAGAATCTATGAAGTTTCAATGTCTCCATCGTCTTTAGGGATGCCAACAAGTTGTGTCGTGCAGCTTTGATGCTTAAAAAAAACTGTTGCACTTCGGTTGCATTCAGGCAAATGCTCCAGTATTAGTGGAGGGCCTGCGTGTGGCTGCTCTTGGAGCTCTTTCACCTCAGCTCCATAGTTTCACCTACAGAATGTGCAGTGGTTTAGGTTGAAAACTCCCGTGTTGGTTAAGTGCAACCGGCCCCTGTTAGCGGGGGCTATGGGGAACCAGAGCAAGAAGGTAATTTAATCTTAAAAACGAAACCACTTGAGCGAACCCCCAACACTGAGCGGCCCTGACACGCAGCTCCAAACACTCCGAGATTGGAGGTCGGAAGGAGGTTAGCTTGAAAAGACCATACTGGAATGGGCGCTGACACGAGAAGGTGGTCTTTCACGGGCTGCTGGGAGGATGTGGAAAGGGTTCTCGGTGTGTAGCGGCGTGGATCCGGCTCAGTGTTAATCCAACAGAAAATAGCCTGACACACACAGAGCTCTCCTGGGGCAAATGTGGCGGCTGTAAATGGAGAAAATGGAGCGTATGCTCGCACACAAAAGCCAATGATGAAATTTGGTTGTTCTGGAGGAAATAACATACGATTCTCTAATGGAACAATGGCATAATGGATACACGTTGTTCAAGAAAATGAGTACATCCTGTAATTAGAGTTCGGGATAATGAGACGGCACAAGGAACAAGGGTTGTTTCAACACCCATTTTATAAAGGAAGAGAAATCTCCGGAATCTATCACTTTACTTCCACATCTTTTTTCCAGACGGTTACAAGTCCTCAGAGCTGTGGGACCACAATCTAGAAGTGTCTTTTTGGCTGAATGGATGCAATTAAGCTGGAGATGGATGAACATTTGAAATAATTGACACATTTCACCCTTCCCCTTTCTGATGCAGCATTAGACGGGTTGCATACTGCAAACATGAGCTCGCTTTTCTTCAGTTAAAATGGACGGGTCAAGCATAACATGTGTGGACATATTAATTCAATCAGCCAGACGCTGGCTGCCAGTGAGAGCAAAGCAGCCCGGCTGAGGTGGAAGTCAGTAAGGCCTTTCCTTCCCCGCATTCCACCACTTTGATGGCTTTGGAGAATTTTTTAATTGCCTCTTCTGTTAGTCGCCAGTCGTTCGCCTCTGAGAGTTTTATTGGCAGTGTGGCTAAAGCAAACTTGTGGAGATGTTCGACAGAATTAACATTTTACTTTTCATCATCACAAGAGAAGACTCCATGGGAGTTCTGAGGCCTGTGAATAGCTGGAAGACTTGGCAAACTTCCATGACTTTTTATATAAACCTGCAGCGCGATTACTTCTATCTATCTAAAAATGATTTCCTCTTATCATCGAGGGAGGAGTTAGGGCTGCTGTTGTGCAACTGAAGTCAATTTCCTCCAAGGGAGTTAAGTTGGTGAAATGCAATGTCGCCTCCAACAGACCTTTGTGCCCGTCTAAGCCGAATTCCAGCTCCGTCTGCTCCATCTTTCTTTCACCGTCGTGTATCTTCAGCGGTCAACAGTATTGAGCAATAACACATTATCTGTTACAGTAGTGTGATTAGTTTTCCCCCCCCCCCCCCAAGGATTACGATTTGAGATTTGCTGTCACTGTGCCAAAAGTGGACAAATTGTTCGGGGACTCGCTAGTCTGATGCAGGAAGGCGGTTATGCCACGTTTACTTCATGAAGTTAAAACTGTAATTAGGAGCAACCAGTTTGTAAAAGCTGTCCACGTTATCGATAATTCCAAGGCGGGAATTTGTGTGGCAGCATCACTATAATAAGTGTCAACAGGCTGTCGGCAAAATGGCTGCAAAGCCACCATCGCTGGTAGTTACATATAATTAAAATGCGATACAAACACTCTTAAGTAAGCTATTATAGTCTATTTAAATGATGTGACAAGGCTAGTAGTTGACGTAACTACACGTGAGCACACTACTGAATAACTGGATGTTTTCTCGTTTTTTTCCCCCAACTCCACTAAAATAGTTTGAATGCAGCGTTTGCCTCCAAAAGAAGAGAAATACGGCTTATTTACATGCGGTGTTTCCTTGACTGTCGTGCTAACGTTAGCCGTTGGTGAATTGAATGGTTTGAAGTCGACCAAACGACATGTCGCTCAGTCACGGTGGAAGCGATGACACCGTCGCTGACCCATTATCGCCTTGTGCAATATGTTTTGTATGACATTAATCTACCAGCGCTGCTGCTGCTGGCGTGTGCCCGTCACCGCCGCGCGTTGTTAATGGAGCTGACAGAGCTGCCAGACTGGCTTGGCCTGGATCCACGAGGCGTCTTTGAGGGGACAACCAGAACTGGCTTTGCCTCTCCAGGTGTTAGAACTGTGTTGTTTTCCCACCCCATCAACAACAAATTATTATTGAGCAGATGGAGGAGTGTCAGCCGGCGCCACACAGCCTGTCAAGCTGAGCGCTAAACATGTTTTAATGTTTTTGCTCCTTTTGTTTTCAGACATCCTCTTGTTGGCGAACACCAATGTCGGTGTTCAATTTAGATTAACTTTAAATAAAGCTGCTGGGTTTGCGATTGCTGTCGCTCGCTCTTCCCTCAGTTACTCATTTCATTGCTTTTACAGCTTTATTCCAACAAGCTATATGTAATGATCTGCTGGATGAAGCGCTTCGTGAAATCAGTGAAACAGCTGATAGGAAGAAATTCCCATAGCATGAACGCATCAGCTGCACGAGAGTCAGCTGCTGGTGGAATTTGGATCGTGGAATTTGCTGTCGGTTGAAGGTATGCAGCGAGCTGCTAATTCTTTATTATAGAGTCCCAGAGGAAGGATCTAAACAAAAGCCAGTGATTTTAAAGCTCCAGATGATACTTATGATGATAAAACATTTATAGAAAAGCTCCAAGTGCCTGAGATGCCTCTCTGCACTCCTCCCACCCCTCTCTCCTTCGATCTAAGAGCTCACCGTCTGCCACGGATCATGTCTCAAATTGTCAAAAGAGCATTGAGAGTGTGAGGACGATACTTTGAAAGCGGCGGCATATAGCAGCTCACCCGATTGCGCTGAAGTAATTGCACTGACAACAATGTCTGTCCCTGAAAACTGAACTACATTTCATTGTCAGCAGAGCGTCTCTTAATTCCTCAACCGTCTTCTAGAAAGGAAATATCATCGAGCCAGGCAGTAACACTTATCTCGTCAAATGTGAGGGAATGCACCGCTAACGAATTCACCTTTTAAACACTTTACCGTTGGGTACCAGTTGGTGGGAGATGTGTCTTTTCTGTTAGTGTGGTGGTGTGTATTGATTTTCTTTAAGTGAGAACGTTGAAGCTGTCTCTGTTACAAGAACAAAGTATTTCTCAGCAGGTTTTTGGTTGTAGAGCATTTATACAAGAAAAGTGACAATATTAAGTGTACTCAAAAAAAGTCCGTATGCGTACTGAATGTGCTCCACTTTTCTGTGCTTTTGACGGACGCTGTCGTCTCACAATGGACTGCATGCAAAAGACAGATGTGCAGCTCAGAGCTGCAAAACATGAACAAGTTAATTCATTAAAGATCATCATAATAAATGACTTAATAATGGGAGTTCCAATGATATACTATGCGTTGTCATGAGATAATGTGTTGTTTCAATTACAAATGCTTCAAATCAAGGGGATGAGTGCAAAATTCAAGCTTCACACAGATATGTTGTTCAACATACAACCATTCGATTTCTCTCTTTTATTCTTAAGAATAACACCAAAGGAAAAATATCAAAAAGGAACGGGAAAAGATGGAGCTGTAGGTGCCACCCACTTGTAAAGAATCCCAAACCACTTTGGGTTCTATACTTTTTAGTACATTTAGTACTAACTGCAAAAACTTCTGCACTGTTTGTATGTATTTTGGATATCAGTCTGCACCCTCAGACTGAAATGTGACAGTAGCACAGAGTGCTGGATTTCATTTTAGATTTGAATGGCTGTTGTAAAAACATGTTTATTTTTCTCAATTCGAGGTATCCAAAAGGTGTGAAAATTGAAAGTCGGGTATTGCATCAGCACTATTATCAAAACATTTTCAAAATGAAACCAGACCTACTTACAGGAAGCAGACAAAGCAGGTTAAGAGAAAGTGGGTAGAGCAGGAACAGCAAATTAGAGTGCTTCATCAGAATTTAAGAAAGGAGAACGCACTCAGCGTCACATATTGATGATGGATAACACTGTGGAGTGTTTGAGGGAGGATTTTTTTTCCTTTCAAGGATAATTTACCCTGTGGTATCGAAATCATTGCTCTCGGCACACGGACGTGGCCAACTCGTTTGGAATTGGCAGGTGAGATTGATGGTGCAGACCTTGTTGGGTTTGAGCTGCCACTCTGTGCTCGTATGAACGGGGGGGGGGGGAATTTGGACCCGGAGATGAGATATGCAGGTGCGTGACTGTTCTGCAGCAATGGCCGCCTGTCCATTAAGTCAAGCCCTGCTCTCTGTCCGATTCGGTTGCCATTACCTCCCCAGATTTGTCACCGCCGCTGACAGCCAGCCGTGAATAATCTTTATGAATATTCCTCTATCGCTCTTGCCGCCTAAGCGACTGTGTCTTTACACTCTGAGGCTGAGCCAATTGTCCAAGCCTTTTTTTTTTTTTTTTTTTCCCGGCCGTGAAACCTTTAGTCGGACCTGTCACGACCGCTGACAGGTTGATGTGAGTTGTAACGCTGGCAGCAGAGAGGAAACTGTCGCTCGGTTATCGCCGCGGCGCGAGATGACCGAGCAGCGGATTCAGCAGACGGGGGTCAGAGTTCAGCCACAGGATGATTTTGCGGCGGCGCTGTCAGCAAGTGTCCCTTTGGATTGAGATGACATCTCGGGCCAAGCTGCGTGGAATGGCATTGCTCTTGCTTGCTTTCCTCTCTGCTGCTTCTGGGAGGAGAAAAATAACTGCATGACGCCAAAAGCTATTTCTCTTCAGCTCTGCTTCCTCCACGCTTTATCTCCCAGAGTTCCCCCCTCGGGCTCACGTGTTTAGTCCCCCGTATCATTAATGTAGAGACTACGGTGCTGATAAACTCGAGTGAGATTAACTGCCAAACTATAAACTCACCCCTCCTTGTATCTTACCCTTCATTTTCAAAAAAAGAAAATCAGTGATATGGAGCAAGACCCGGGGTGTGCGGGTCCCAGGGTGGCTGTAGATATTACACTTTAAAAAGTAGGCGTTTAAAGTTATCAAACCTGTGGGCCTCCGAGTGTCCCTGTGGCGCACAAGAGATATTAAAAGTTGAAGAGAGAACTTGCGAGAGGGAGAAAAAAAAAAAAAAGTCGAATTATTAAATAAATAAAATGACGTGTCCCTCAGCGGAGTGGACAAGGGCACCGCGGCATCGCCTGCTCACCCCTGTCAAGGTTAGCAGTGACCCTCCTGTGCACAGCAGGGGAGGTTATGCAGCATGAGCAGCAACACCTGTGTGTCTGCTGGCACTGCGGGACGTCTTCATCAGCGGCCTCTTCACTTCCTCCTCCCGTAAGTAAATTTGGATCAATGCCAGTTTTGTGGCTCTATTTTGCCCTTTTCCGGAGCGTCTTACTTTGTAATGATATACATGAAGTGTCAGAGCTCCAGAGCGCAAGCTTAGGGGGTGATGAGCAATACTCTCCCCTCCACCTGCAGCTACTCCAGAGGGGCTTCTGAGCTCCTAACCCCCCAGCCTTTCCTGTGCAGCTGCAGATCGTGTGACAAAAACCATCATGAGCCCCTTTTTCGAACCGCAGGAGGAACTCTTGGGTTTGAGCCGCAGGGATCAGTGTGTACATAACGTTTCTGGAACATTTTTTAGGGACAATTTAACCCTCAAAAAGTCCCTGGTCTGGGCCTTTCTCTTTTTTGATGACATTCAAAGTAAAGTTGTCTTCCTGACTTATTTTAAGGAAAGACTGAAGGAAAAAGAGAGCGAGACGTCATGTGAGCGAGCTAAGAGGGCGAGCGGTAAAAGAGACAGCTCGGCGGTTTTGTGAATGCGAGAAAAGAAAAGTCATTTTCAGATTTTTTTTTCACGGCGGTTTCGTTCCAAAGCACAAATAAATATCGAGAACTCAACTGATGATTTCTGTGAAGAGCGACTGTCTACGTTTCATAGTCCTCTGCATTTCATTCAATGCATCCAACGTGCATCAGTAAATACTATGCAGCAGTATGTGCCGTCGCAGGGGGACAAAAACGTTTATCTTTTTTTTTAGATGAAACGGGCAGGCGCTCTGAACTGCAGGCTGCAGAGTGTACCTCTGTGACCACCAGCAGCCCTCGTCGGTCTCCAGGCCTTCAGAGCGCTAATGGAAACGAAGACAACAGTGGAGTAAAGGGACCTTTTTAGTTCCAGCAAAAGTAGTCCCGGGACTAAAATCACCAGAAACTCTTATGCTCTAACGCTATTATAGAGAGTGACGACAGGGGCAATGGCCCAATGATTTAAGAGATCCGTTGGGATTGAAAAGAACTGTGTGGATTTGCAGTAGGATGTGTAAGAAAAGCTGCTCGGTAAATAGGTGTGAAAGTGAAATTTCTTAACACTTCCCATTGTACGGCATTCACGCTGGGAATCGCACCTTTAACCCTGGCAGTGTTAATGCCTCGCATCCCCATCCTCTGCTTCTTTTACTTGGCGAGCACATTTGGATCGTTAGTTCCATCTCTTTCTTCTTCCTACCTGCCCCCTTGACTCCCATGCGGAGGGGTTACCTTGGCCGGGATTCAGACGATGGTGGTATTTTGGCACTTCTAAGATGCAACAGCACCTGGTTCAGCATCTGCTGCATTTCCCTTCCAAAAGGCAAGTGCATTAGCAGCAAGTACCCCCCCCACCCCCTCGTGGCCTTTGAACTGGGACAGATAAACGCAAAGGATAACATTCATGAGCACGGAGCTGACGGATCATGCCCCGCATGGGAATGAGCGAGCTGTCTTTGCATTCACAGAGGAAGTGCTTCAGCCAAGCCAAGGATGATTGGAGGCATATACCTCTGAAATCCTCATTCTGTTTTATGCGATGTTCCGCCGCCGGTGCCCGAAGCGTGATGCTGTGTTTTTTTTTTTTTTATGAGCTCGCTGTTAGAGGAGGCCTTGAATCATTGATTCAATAAGCAAGACCCCCGAGTGTAGGCGCAGCGTCTTAGGTGGAGGTGGAGAAAGAGAGGCAGAGAGTGAAGTGTGTGTGGAGTACAGGAAGGGGGGAGTTATTGACTTCATCTGTTGGGAAACAGCGTGTAAATCAGCTGGTGGTTGGCTTTGTGGCCGGTGCGGCGACGGACAGTATCCCCTTTCATCTTCCCTCCGCCGTCTGATATAGTAGGCCGGCCCGAGGTATGCGACTCGTGGGGGGGGGGGGGGGGGG